>NC_092462.1:1707084-2032362 GCF_047495875.1 Pithys albifrons albifrons | reverse complement strand
TTTAAGGACCACCCTACACGCAGCACTCCCTCCTCACACAGTCAGAATTAGGGAATTCCACTTAAAATTAAGGTACTGTACCTGTTAAGCATGTTATTGCTTCTTGGAGGAGTTTTACCTTGTCTCTCACAGGCAAACATCTCATACAGAGACATCTACAAAAGACCCAGAAGAACAAGACAAATGCTGATTTACCATCTTCTCACTGAGGTTGCTGTTAGCATTAAAATATTAATTCATGACACCTTGATACATTTGCAGGGTTTTTATAGTATCAGCAAGGCTGGATGACAGTGCAGGAGGGCTGTGCTGGTACAGACCTGCTTGCCTGGGGACTGTGTTGCTCCTTTGGTGACTGGGGAGCGCTGCATGGACACCACAGCTGAAGGTTTACTGCTGTAATAGAAATAATTACATTTCATCAAACCAGACCAAGGCATTCCTACAGTCACAATGCCCTTAAAAAACTACCATTTTGCTAAGCAGACTAATTGGAAGTTTTTGGACAAAAACATATTTCATGACAACACTTGCAAGGAAAAAGCCATTAACTCTTTTCTGGTTTGCAGTGAGCACAGAGTTTTCACCATCACTTACTGGTGAAATAAGCTATTTTTTGAATTCTAGAAGACAGAAGCTGAAAGAGCCACAAGTGTGTTAGAAGGCAAAAGAAAACTCGTCCTTTATCATTACCTGATTCATTTCCTAATTAGCAACACTAAGACAATGTAGGAACCAGAAGTGGCTCCTACAGACAGAACTCAAGAGCTGTGTTCTAATATTATTTCTTGTCACAGCAAAGCCCCTGCAACCTCCAGTTCATTACTTCTTCATTTCAAAAGGGCTGATCAGAATCAGCTTTTGCAAGAGGCCAACCCAGCATTGTTTATTCAATTTAACCAGAAGCAAAAGCAAAACTACAGCTTCACATGCTGCCCTGTCCAACCCTGCCATCTCCAAAAGCAGCTTCCAGAGACAGATCTGGTGTTAGTAAGGAAGTGCTCAGGTGCCATAATGACCTTCTGGAAGGTTTCTGCAGATTGAGATCTTCACTGGATTGTAACAGAAGACTTGGCTTGGAGGCAGATCCAGTTTGTGACAGCCAATTTCTCCCCTGTAAGACAAACTGTGTGATTTAGCTACGGATTACTCACAGGAGCACTCAGAGGGTCATTTCACACCCCAAAGTACCTTCTGGGTGAGGGCACAAGTGGTTGCAAACTTGTTGCTAAGCCCTGAGACTTCTCTGAGGAATCCTTCCATGATCAGCTGCTGGCAGAGCAGTTTCCACCAGTTCTCTGGCCATTCTTTCCCACTGCCAAAGAGAGGGTGCCTTCGGAATCGCTCTGGCAGCCGTTGAGAGTTCTGGAATGTTTGGGAGAGTCAGTCAGATTTGCCCAGTCCTTCTGGAATAAAGCTTCCAAAATAACCACCAAACCAAAAACCTGACAAGTGAGGGGCCTCCTCTAACATTCCTGCACTTTCTGCCAAGGCTGTGACAAGATTATGGCTTCCTTGTGCAATAAAACCCCACACCAGCCTACACTTGGGTCCCAGAACTGTTAAAACATCTCCCTTCATCTACGAGGTGGTTACAGGAATGGCCCAGCCATCCACAGCAAAGAATTCAAGTCATCCAGTGCAGTTTGTGTTCAGCCACTTGGGGTCAATCTAACGTTGCAGGAGTTCAAACAGAAGCTGCTACCTATTGTAGTTTTCATTAAAAACAAGCCTATACAGCAGTAAAAACAACTTAACAAGTCTTGTTTAAATCCCAGGACATGAGTACTAAGCCAGAAGCAAGTTCATTTCAGATGTCTGCTCTATTCCTCTTCCTCCAGCCTTCATTGCAAAGTGATTTTTCTGTTTGCTTTTTAAAACATTCATCTCTCAGCAAGAAGTCAGGCTCTCAAAAAAGCTGATTAGTTGCTGTCTGATGCCTTTTCATACCCCTGAACTCAGGGTTCAAATAATATTTCAGCCCAGAAAAGGCTATTCTTTTTTTTAGGCAGTAAAAGGCTATTCTGGATTTCCAGAGTAAATTTGGCATAAGCTTCACTTATCCAGTGATTTAAATGAACAATCAAGACCACATTCAAATATGTTACAGAATACTCTCCTAGACACTTCAGTGCCAGTAAGTAACTTAAATTTCTTACTAGAAAGCTAAAAACAGGACATAATTTACACAGTTTTATGAAGTATTACAGACCATTCTTTTTCTCCTCAGTTTGTGAACATAAGTGATTCTGCTCTCATTCTTTCTCCAGTGAGTTCCTTACTTAGTATATCAAACAAATTTTCAGCAAACATATACAGAAATGCTTTATATTCATTCTAGTATCCTACTTCTCACCTCACTGCTCCCAGTCAGCCAGCAGCACAAAGCCACAGTGCAGGCAATCATTTGCTTTACTCAACCATAAGCCAGCTATTTTTAAGCTGTTAAGATGATTATTCTTCATTCTGAAAAGGCTGTTTCTCTCAAGATAATGAAAATTATGCACTTCCATAAAAAACTTAGAGGACTATCATGTTGTTTGTTGCATGGGAAGTGGTGCTGAGCAGCTCCACAGAGTCTCTCTCTCTAAACATCCATTTCTCCAAGAAAAAGGGGATAGACACATGGATTGTATCCATGTATTGTTTGGTGTATCAAGAGGGACACTGTAACAGCCCCTCCACTCTCAGGGCACACCCAAGGAGCTGGTCTGGCACTTACAGAGCCTCGGAGAAGCAGAATGGGCATTCTGGTCCCAAACTTCTCTTCCAGGGCACTCACTGCAGACAGCAGCTGGTGAGCTTGCTCCCCAAAATCCTGCAAGCCACCTTCAGAGTCACTGGGGGCTGTAAGACAGGAGCCTCTGAAGGAACAAAGACAGACAAGTTAATACATATATCAAGTCCCCTTTCCCTTGTTCCAAATATTACTGATAACTAAAGGAAATAGTGATGGACTTAGTCTGACACATTCAGTCCTAGTACTCTACACTTAGGCATGATTTATATCAATGTAGCTTGAAGTGCCTCAGCTGCCCAGCCCAACAACAAGCAGCTCTTCGTGGTACCTGCTGTGACAGAGCAGTCTCAGCAATCTTCTGAATTGAGTATTTAAATATTTGGACTGTTTCAGGCATGCACAACATACTGCACCTAATAGCAAATAGATTTTTGTCTGTTGCTTTAAGAAAACAAAAGGAAAAAAATTAATGCCTTTATTAGTGACTGGAAGAACCCATTGAAAAATTACTGGCACAAATCACTTCCAAGGAGACCAAGCAAAGTGATCTATTTCAAGTGATTGCAGTTCTGCAGCACAAATTCACCATCTGGCTCATTATTGGCACAGCAACACGACTGCAAAGATGGAAATGATGATCTCTTCAATTCTCCTTTAGTTACAGCAGAGGCCAAGCAAAGATATCCTAATCCTTGACACACTGAAGCACAGCTGAATTGATAGCAATTTTCCAGAAGGCAACACAGCACATCTTGTCTTAGATCAAAAAGCATCAGGCTACCAGGAAGAACAAGGAATCCTTGACTACAACTTGAGGGAAAGCTTTGTTGTAACTACAGAAGAAATTGAGAAACGTGTTTCTGCTCATAACTCTGGGACTACTGACCCCCTGAATTCCCTTCAGCACTTCCATGAGATAATTATCAAGGCTAAAAGAACACAAGTCAGCACGTGCTGTAACAGGAGAGCAGCTCCCTCGACACTGGGGCAATTTAGCCTTAGACACACTGGTACCACACACCATTTGCAAATGTTTTGTTTTGGGATTAATTACCTAATAGGGCTTAAACTGATTAATAAAAGTGTCTCAGTTTCAGAGCATTGCTCTATATCCTTATAGGAACTGCCATCCTGCTCCCTTTCCAGGCTTTCCCCCAGCCTGACTTGGAGCTTACAGCTTGCTCAACTCATTAGCAAAAGGTGAGAGTTGTTCCAAAATACACCTCGGGCTGAACATCTGCAAGATCAGATGCATAAAAGCCAATTCTTTTAGATAATTTGCCTTGCAAGTCAGTCTGAGAGAACACAACCTCTGGTATCAGTGTTCAGGGAGGAAAGCTTACCTGGCCCTGCAATTATCACAGCATTCTTCTGTGCCCATGATGCCAGAGGAAGCCTTTCGGAGCTGTTTGTCTTCAAAATGAGACAGGATGATTCTACCCAAGGGAATGGAAGGAATTCAATAAAGACCAAGAATTTACACATGAAATTTACTGCAGAAAACAGAGTCGAAATCAGCATCATTAATTAATTCACCAGGGAACTAATTATTTGGCTTTGATTCCTCTGAAGAAAAAGTTTGGGTTTTTTGAAGTAAATCAGGAAACACTTGATGGATGGCTGTAAGTGTGCTGAAGGTTGTACTTTTGATACTACTTTATTAATAGAGAACAGAGTGTTCTGTGCTTGTAGAACACACGGAGTGTAAGATGCCTTCCGGCTCCAGGCTCCAGCTGTGCCCCAGTCCCAGCAGCTCCTCTCAGAGCTGCCTGAAGTGCCCAAGCCTTGAACAGGAGCCAGCACTCACTTCCTCCTGCAGCTGTTGGACGTGAGGTACTTCTCCATTTTGGCCAACATCTTCAGTTTGTACAACCGGAACGTCTCGTTGTGGATCTCGTTCAGGAGGCGCCTGTTGGGAGAAGTGAAGGGCCTTAAATACTCACCACCACTCACACCAAAAATGAAATAACCAGGAACAGTTAGAAAATACCCTCCACAAAAACCAGCCCCAAGCTGCCTGCCTGCTTCTCCACAGCCCTGATCCTGCTCAGAAAAGCACTTTTTTCACATTCTTCTAAGTGTTATTCTATCAGAATATCAACTTCTTCCAACCACACAGGCTACTGAACTTTGGAGATCCACACCAAAAGGCACCAAGGAGGGGTCAAAGGGCAGAGGGCACTGAGAGCCTTTTAACTGTCCAATCTCTGGCAATTAGTCATCAGTTCCACTTCCACATTCCAACACATGCTGGGATATTGTCACTCTTAAGACCCTCAGAGGTGGCATCTTAGGACACATCTACCTGCTGCCTCATTTAATATCCTTCACAGTAACCACTGGAAGCATCCAAGTGAGACAGTAACATGGGACTGTGGGATGGGAATATGGAGCACTCTTTCTGGCCATGCCCTGAGCTGCTGCACGAGCCAAACCCAAACCACCCGCCCCAATGGCATCCCAACCTGTCCTGTTGTGCCAAATGACCTGCCTGCAGTGCTTTACCTGTTACAAGCCAGGTCTGTGGCAGCCCACAGCACGTGGCAGGAGGCGGGCAGCCCATCCCTGCCAGCTCTGCCAATCTCCTGGTAATAGGATTCCATCTCCTTGGGCGCACCGTAGTGGATCACCAGCCGGATATCTGCCTTGTTGATGCCCATCCCAAAGGCCACCGTGGCCACAACGCACTGCAAAACAAGAGGCCTCGTGCTGAAGGTTAAGGGAGCACAAAGAACATGCCTGGATTAGTGTTCACACTCTTGGAGACAACGTGTTGCTGCAGACTCAAAATTCAGATTAAATTACAGACTCACAAGTGGCCACCTTAAGTCTGATCTTGGCCAGAGCACAGCCATGGGATTATAAACATGAAGGGTGAAGTTCTGGGGCAAATGCAGGACTGTTTTCAAGTAGCTGTTCTCAAAAGGTACAGAATGTACTGTGAGAAAATGCAACAGATCTCAGGATAAAAGCTAGGAAAAAAGCAGATCACAGATGATACAGTTCCAGCTACCACTACTTTCCTTACATGTCATGCAATTTTTAAGGGAATTACTACAGAAATTTCCAAGATAAGCCAGGAATGTTATTACTGTCAGCATAAGCCAGCAACTTCTTTGACAAGAATTGGAGATGGGATGTAGCAACAGATGCTGAAACTCCAAAATTGTTTCTACCACCAGAAACTCTGCAATTATAAGCAGAATCAAGTTTTCTACCACCAGAAACCCTGCAATTCTGAGTAGAACCAAGTGGATTTTGTTGGCTCCATACCTGAATTTCATCCCTCATGAACTGGTGGTGGGTGTCTCTCCTTTGTTTGTTCCCCATTCCTGCGTGGTAGGAACCACAGGCCACGTTGAGTTTATTCAGTTGAGACACCACCTGCTCTGTGGCCTTCCTTGTGGGGCAGTAGATGATAGTGGGGCCTTCAAATTCATACACAGAACTGCTTAAAATAACAACAACATGTAAAGAGACAGAACAGAGCAAGTCATCCACCTGCAAAACTGAGGGATCAACAAAACCAGGCTTACCTTCCTTTCCTAGTTAGGAACTGCTTCAAATCCCTGCAGATATCTCCACTTTGTTGTCCAACTTCCAGGTACAGGTTGGGTCTGTCAAAGCTGGTACAGGTCACCTGGGGACCCCTCAGGTTCAGACACTTCACTATGTCCTCTCTAATGGAGGGACTTGCAGTTGCAGTTAAAGCAACAATGGGAACCTACAAGGAGAGGCAGAAAAACATCCATGACCTCTCATTACTGTTTGGGTTTTTTTTAAAACTAAAAAACAGTAAACTGAAACAAATGTAAGCAGGCACTTGAATGTGTTTATGATCACTGGATCAGTTCAGTTTATTTGAAAAATGTAGCTAATATTCAGCTTCCTGAGCCATTTTAAACCAAGGCTCTAAGAGATCACAGAAGGCCAGAACCCTTGAAATATGAAGTTTCATGTTGAATGTGTCTTTCCCAAGTCCACAGTGGCTTTCTGATGTCATTAGCTTAATTTAGGGAGCATGGGATGAAATTTCCAATAAAAGCACATCAAGTTCAGGTCTAAATTTTTGACCTTACACAATAAATGCATGAGGAATGTCTAGAAATCAGTTGCCACTCAAGTCAGCTAAAACAAAACCCCTCAGTGTTAAACCAGAAGTTTAGGGACATCACATTGCACAGCAGTTTACATTTCAGAAGTTTCTGGTAGCCCAAGTTGAGAATATCCTTCCTTTAAGCATTTGGGGAAAACCACAAAGCCCAGTCACTGACAGGGACTGGTCAAACTCTAAACCAGCATGGCCAGTACACCCAGAGCACAGCATTAAACCCCCTGATGTTTCCAAACTATCACACCAAATCCTTCTCTTGCCTCAGAAATCCATCATATCCAAAGCTCACCTGTGGCAGAGCCTTCTTGAGCGAGCCCAAAGTTCTGAAGGAGTTTCTGAAGTCGTGGCCCCACTCAGAGATGCAGTGAGCTTCATCCACAGCTATGAGGGTGATACCTGGTGGGCACAGAACCACAGCACACACACATGAACAGCACTAGAAACTCAGTTCTTTGGTAAAACAGCTCTTGGAGTCTCCGTGCCTTGATTTCACTCAGTGATCTGTCCAGGAGCTGCATCACCTTTGATAAAAAGCATTTTTAGGAGGCTTTACAGTGTTTGACAACACCACTTTGCTGTTACATTCTGCTGAAGGTCAGAGAAATAAGAACACTAAAAGGCTAAAATATTTAGTGTCACAGATTTCAGTCCTGTGATTCAACAATCACAGGTGTATTAGCACCTCTGTTCCCAGTGAACTGCCCAACATTCCCAGGCCAAGATCAGGCTGAAGACACCACTCACATAGAATCTTTTTATTTAGTCACCACACTACCCACACCAAGAAACTGGTGAAAAATCTTCAAATATTCCAAATTTTTAAGTTCTCAATTTAGGCTGCCTGCCAACTCAGCCATCACCTTACCCTCAACTTACCAAGAGTTTGGTCAAGATCCTGAAGTAACTGTAAATTCCCTGAACAAAACTCTGGAGTCATGTAGATGATTCTGTACTGACCCCTGAAAGAACAAAAACACTGTCAGAGAAGAGAAAACCCCAGACGAGTAAATGCAACAAAGTCATGATTGTCTTGAAGAGGGAAATGAGAACAAGACCAGATTTCTGATGGAGAACAAGAGGAATTCAGTGAAGACCACAGCAAACATTCCAGAAAAGCCACACCCCAACCCAGACAGCTTGGCTAAGACTCACCCTCTGATGGATTCCTTGACCCCTTTTGACTGAGCTGAACCAAGGAAACAAGCTGAAATCCCTGACATTCTGCAAAAATAAAAAAAGGCACAGTCATAAACAGATTCACTCTCCAAGCTTCAGCTTCCAGCCTGTGCCAGCATTTCCAAGGGAAGTTTGAACTGTGAGGTCAGAGACTACTTTCTTCAAGGACCTGAGTGGGAAAAATCCTTTTTGAAATAGCAAGTCCATGGCTCTTCTGCCTCCCAAATCCTCTTCCCCTCCAGCTCTCTCCACAAGACACACACTGGATTAGTACAATTAGGAATCAGAAAGAGCAAGACCATTTTCCTGGTTCACTAATAACACACTAAAAATTTTCTTGAACTATTCTCTTAAACAGGGCATCACATTTGGATTTTAGCATTACAACCTCACCATTGCTTTGCCCTGACATTTAATCTTTTGTGAGCTACTTGTGCTGCATCTGCTAATTTTCCATCAGGTGGCTGCTTCTTAATGACAGACTCCAAAATTACCAGCTCAACCAATTCAAATTTTAGCTCTTAACTTAGTTATTTATTGTGTTTTCTTCCAGCCCTTGGTTTCCACAGCTGCTCAGTCCTTGGCAGCCAGACTGATGACAAATTACTGAGTGGCAGCAGATTGGAGAAATTCAGTCTCTCCTCAGCCTTCAAAATGCATGACCCACTGGGAATGTGGTGAATCAACCCTTTCCACTGAGGAAAACAGTGGAAAAGTCAAAGCAGCAGCTGAACACACAGACACCCTGCTGGGTGCCACTCAGTGGAGGAGCTCAGGCTGTCCAGCCATTCATCCCCTCACAATCAGGAAAATACCACACATAATTGATGTCCCTCACTTCAAAACATCTTCATATCCCCCCTTTCACAAAAGGGCCTTTCTTCCCAAGGTGGACAAGGCAGGAATGAACTAGAGAACTCAGCAGGATTCCCACAGCTTCAATGAGGAAGTGTCAGAAGTGAATAGGCCTTACAATAGGAAGCAAGAACATGTGGAGAAAGCATTATCAGATATTAAATTTGTTTGATTTTTTTATCTTGACAACACCTGACTGCTCAAGTAAAGGCAATTTGGTGTCACCCACAAGTTTCCCCCCTCAGATCTTTTCAGAAGTGAAGAGGCCAGGATTTAGGAAACTACTACACTGTCCCTCTTGAAAGCCTGTGCTCTAACTCTGATCTGAATTGCCTGCAGCTTCCAGCTGTTCCTTGTCCACAAGTCACTTCTCAGACCCAAAGGAAGCCCCACCCAACTTGGACAGAACTCCCACAGGCTGAAACAGCCCAGGAAGCTCCTCCATCCCTTCAGTCTGGGCAAGAAAGGCCCATGAGCCCAGAAATACTTTGTGCCTTCAGAAACCCCTCAGAGATCCTTGGGGAATTCAGCCTACATGTCAAACCCAGAGCTTTGAGACTGTTGGCACAGCTGGTGTGTGCTCCTGGGGAAACACAAGCCCTGCAGCTTCCCCTTGAAACCCCCAGAAATGCCCCAGGCACAACCTGTGTTTGCACAAGCAATGGAGCAGCAGCTTCTCACCCCCACAGGACTCACGTCAACTGCAGCACCTGGTCCTCCATCAAGGAGATCAGAGGGCAGATGACAATTCCTGTGTGTCCAGTATAAACAGGAGGAAACTGGTAGCACAAGCTTTTCCCATAGCCTTGAAGGAAAAGGAGGCAGAAGTGAGACATCATGTTTCCTATGCACCTATAGGAGACACTTTAAAACCATGGTGAGCACAAAAACAAACAAACAAAAAAACCCACAAAAAAAAGCCCCCCATGCCTTTTCTGCTACTCTCCCCAAAAAGGCAATGATTTTTTTGGTGTTTCTCAGGATGTAAAGGTAACTTACCAGTTGCCATGACAACAAGATTATCTCTTTTGTCTTCTATAAGAGAATTGATCACTTTCCACTGGACCCTTGAAATTAAACAAAGGGGAATATTTGGATTTTTGCCATCACACAGAACAAGTGAATTTTATGAAACTGCATATTCTGTTGAATTGTGGGTTAAAGAAAGCCTTGAGGCTGCCTTAGAGTGTTGTTTTTGCACAGGGCAGCCACTCAGGCTACTGCAGGTAGGGCCATGAGTGTCACAGTGGGGATCTCCAACAGGCCTAAGGCAAACAGCATTTGATGTAGATATTCACAGGAAATCACAAGTAATAACTGTAGTTCTTGTGGGTCACTTATTGTCAACACAAGAGACTGCAAACAGGGCCCTTGATTTGTTTGTCAGTGGTTTGGGTTTTTTTCAAAGTATGTATTAATAAAAGCATCATCCAGGTTGAAAAAAGGGAGAGAAAATGAGAGTGTCCATTTGAACAAAAGATATACCCACGGTTTGAAGGAGGAATGCCCAAAGTAGGTCTTCAGACACGTGATGTGGCTTTCCCCAGGCTCTGGCAGCAGTGGATCTTTAGGGGGAGAGAGCAGAAAACACTCATCTGGGATTCAGTTTTACAGAGAGAAAGCACTGCCTCGACAAACAACAGTCTGCTCCTGGTTAGTGATGCCCAGGGCTGAGAGTTTGGGCAATTCCAGTGAAAAGAGACATCAAACTCAAGATATTTACAGCCTAGAAGGAAGGATTCAAAACAGCAAACAGGCTCCTCAGAGACCTTGCATGAGAGCAGAACATATGGTTGATTAATGAGATACAGCAACAGGACTGTAATGCATAACTGCAGCATTTAGAGCAGGTTAATCCAAACAAGTCAAAGTGTGTTTCTCCTCACATTCCACTCTCTTTTCCCCACTGGGTTTGTCTCCACAGGGACAGCCCCAAGGCATCAGTTGCAGATCTCCAAGGCAGAATTTCCCAAGGATTCTGCCATGAAGCAGCAATGGAAGAACAGAACAGAGGCAGCTATGAGAGGTACCATCTTTACATTTGCATCTTTACACAGGCCAAATTCTCCCTCAGAAACCCAGGTGAGCTTCATCTTTCTGCTTGAAGAAACCAAATCTTGCTGTGCTTCCACAGCTGCTTCTAGAAGACAGTCAGTTTGTTTATTTATTTATTTATGCACTGAAAAAAACCCCCACCACCAAAAATAAACCCTCCAAAACAACAAATACACACACACAAAAAAACCCCAAACAAAAACCCCAAACCCAAACAAACAAAAAAACACCTACCAAAATATTCCTCCTCCTCTTCCTCAATTCCTTCATCTTCATCACCATCTGGTGCTACAGTCACTTCTGTGTCAGGAGTTTTCCTGGCTTTGGTGGACTCACTTTCAGGTACAACTCCTTCAGAATCATCTACATCATGTAAAGACTGAGAAATTAGGAGGGAAAAGTTATTTTGGAGCATGAACAGGTAGATAAAATGCATATCTGAGGTAATATGATAGAGGGACACACAAGTTCTAATGTAGTTAAAACAGATCTAGGAAGGGGATGAAATCTAAGCTGGTATAGCAAAGATTGCAAAATGCTGGGGATATTGTAACACCAATAAATGGAATTCTTTAAGTGTCCACAAATTCATCTTCTGTAAGCAACACTGTTTTACTTAATATCCCCTCCCCTTAACTATGCTCCACTGCATGTGATGCAAGAGCATCATCATCAGAGAAAGACTGATAAATAAACCCTGAGGCACTCACTTTCAGCATCTCCATTTCCAGTTCTTCATCACTCTCAATGACACAGGAAACATTTTGTTCATTGTCAGTGGAAGATTCCTCCTGAAAAACCAAAACCACAATTTTCTTCTTAGCAGCAAAGTCATTTCTGTTTTACCCACAATGCTCTAAACCTCTGATCATGTACATGTTATAAACCATTTCTCTGTAGGCTTTTGCTTTTTACCAAAAATAGTTAAGGTCAACATTCAGCTCTGAAGCCTCTCCACTAAAAATGAAATATTTGAAAGAAATATTGGACCTTAACAAGGCCCTGTAGTAAGACAGAAAACAGCAGTATCACAACAGTTAGAACATAAGGTAATATGAGTCTGATTTAGGAGGCATCAATCCACAGCCACTGGGAGGACTGTTCATTTTTGGATCCCTTGCAAACAGAGCTGCTTTTTCTCATGCTCAAGCTGAAGATGCTCCAGTGCAGAACTGGTCCCCACACTGCAAGGAATTCTTTGGTAACAGACTAAGAAGTGAAAGACAAAAACTACTGAGACTACCTAGAGCTCCTGGGTACCAACCCTTCCAAACACAAGACTGAAGAGCAGCTCTGGGCTGAACTACCCCCACAGGCACTTCCCAGAGTGAGCCCTTCTTCCAAAACACCTGAATATTCTCTCAGTGATAAAAAATTTTCAAAATCTTGTGGGAAATAATTACCTCAGGTGCAGCTTCGTTGACCAGCTCTTCTGCAGCCTGACATTCCAAGACCTGAAGCTCTTGCTCAGTAATGTCCAGTGACATGAAGTCATCTCTCTCTGCTTTGTCCACAGGTGTGGCTGCTGAAGCCCTGTTTTCCACAGTGTTCCCTCTCTCTGCCTCCTCTCCATGACTCTCTCCCTCCCAGAGGGCAGCCAGTGTGGCATCAGAGCAGATGTTGAAGTCACCTTCAAGTGGTTTGGCACAGTCAGCATTTTGTGCTTCAACACCTGCTGACTTGGCCTCAGAATTTGTTGCAGTTGCACCACAGCTCCTCTCCTGTCCAGAAGGGGAACCTGAACCCAACAATGTGCTTCTTAAGGCATTCACATTCCCTGATATCTCAGCCAGTATTTCTGCAGCCCTAAGAGGTAAAGCAAAGCAGTTACTACATCCACCCAAGCTACAATCAGAACAGAGGATTCTGCAGTTACCTGTCTTTCCAGACTGAGTTTGTCCAAAACTTGACACAGAAACCCTCCCTCAAATGCAACTGAGATGACAATTTTATGAGAAGAAAATTAAATTTACTTACAGTGAAAAAACCCAACCTATAAAAACCCTCCAAAACCACTTTGGTATTTATTGCTCCCCTGCTCATATCAAGTCCCCAGATTTCCAGTGGGCAGTCACAAGAGTCCTGAGTAGTTACAAAATAAGGTTCAGCAAGAACTAAAACTCAGCCAAGATATCAGTGTCCAACCCATTGCAATTTGACCAGTGAAAACACATTCCCACAAGTCAAGGCAATGTTTTCTTGGAAAAGGACCCACAGGCAACAGATGGCTCCTCACTCAGGTGTCTTTTGTTTCATGGGACCTCATATCCAAACACTGATTTTTAGAGGCCAAGTGGAGATAAGTTGGCAAAAACCTGACCTCTGGAAGTTTTCCAGTTGTCCAGAGGAGTCAGGGATGTGGGAAGCCAGGGCTGTTATCTCTTCAGCCAGTGAAGTCAAACGCTCCTTCACACACTCAGACGTGGCCACTGCAAGAAAGGCCAGGAGTTATTCCACAGTAATTGGGGTCTAATATCTATATAAAGAAATCCCATTCCAGGAACTGCATTCCTACAAGATCTACAGCTGACAAGGCAGCTTTTTCAAGGGCTTAAAATCCAAGTACTCAGGGAATCAGGCCAAGCTTCTGCTCTGCATCTCCTCCATTACACACACTCAGGGAAAACAGACACACAACAGGAGCACTCCAAGTGATCCCTCCCTGCTTCCCTCCAGCTCCCAGGAAAGAGCTGCTAACATGGACATGCTGTCTAAACCAAGACCAAAAACCTGCAGCTCTCATTAAGGGGACAGTAAGGCCATTCCTGTCTTGATAGGAAGGCAAAAAGGCTCTTTTTCAGTCCCAAGCTACTTGTCATACTTCCCTTATGAAACATGGAACTGGACAGAAACTAAGATATTAAAATCAATTCTCTAATTAAGTAAATAATGCTAAGCTGCTCTAAAACATTTAGGTCGTATTTATATGTCTCAAGGAAAGCACTACTTGATAACATGGTTTGTTTTGTGGCCTCATTTCTTCTTAAATTCTTGTCCCTGCATCAGCAGAATTGAAATTAACTCACTGAAGTGTTTCCATAAACTGGAATGACACCAGGAATTGTTCCCACCTCTGTGCACAGCAGAGACAGACACAAACAGCATCCCAAGACTGGTTTCCTACATCTCTGTGGGAAATGGTCACAGGGCACAGTAACTCTGAGCTACCAGAGTTTTTACTGTCTGCTCCCTCTGGGAGTGATCTCTCCTCACACAGAAAAGCCAAACAATCCTGGTATAAAAAAACCTGTTGAGAAATGGAATATTCACTTGTACATTGAATAAATTCCTTATGCTTGATTACATAACTCACCTTTCCTTGCATAAAATTGGGTTTGGTCTCTGTTAGTCATGTTTTTCAGTTTTTCATACACCATGTAGCCAGCCTGCAAGAGAAAGGACATAATTAATACTCAGCAGCAGAAAACTCACCAAGACCATAAAACCCTCAAATTTCTGCTGGTCCACAAGGCTACAAGAAACACCTCTCAAAACTGAACTTACTTGATGGCAAATAGTGTATTAGTCATAAATAATTCCAGTTTGTGGATTGACAAGACAAGGAGAGAGCACTCACCAATTACCATCCCAGGTAAAACAGACACATCAAAATTAACTAATTTATTACCAATGAAATCAGATTAGGATAATGGAAAATAAAACTCAAGCTTGAAAATATCTTCCCTCCACCCCTCCCTTCTTCCCTGGCTCAAATCCTAAATTCCCACCTCTCCCCTCTCAGGGGGACAAGGCCTTTAATCCCCAGCACCAAAACCTTGCCACATAACCCTCAAGGACAGCCAGACACAGGAGATGATAAAATAGTTCATATTCCTCTCAAATACTGTTTATTTATCCCATGTTCCTTGCAAAGATTGTTCCTCATTTATCCCACAGCACTGCAAGTTTTGTAGTCATTTTTCCCCACTAACATGAGATCTGCTGCACAAAAAAAGGGAAACAATTATTGATTTGCACCATAAATTGACCCATCTTTTTTTTCAAACATCTTAAGAGACTAAACTACAAAAGAAAACAACCAAGCAAACTGCAAGTTATTGGCCCACACCGTCCCATCCTGACTCCATCATCCACCAGGTCCAGGTCACAGAATGCTGAACAAAAGGCTAAATCCTGACGTGGGATCCCCTTTGGATTGGGATGCTCTGACACAGATCCCAGAATGAGCATCTTGGCAAGTTGGCAGCACACAGAAAGCTCCCAGTCCCACCACCTGCTCCCCTCATTCAGATTTCATGTCATGCTGCAGGAAAGAGCCACAAACCTTCCAAGGTGGATCCAGTGTGTTTAATATTTCCCTTGACATGAATAATCAGTTCTAACAGAAAAACAGAGCCTAAAGCCAGGAATGTGCTAATTAGGCTGCACGTGTTAACCAGAGCATCTCAGAGGAGAAAAAGGAACAAGTCACTCCCTCATGTTTTCCTGGGGGGCTCCAGAAGGGCAATCCAGGTGAACAGATAGTGGGAAAGATGCATTGCCTGGAAAATGCTACAAAAGCTGAGCCAGGCACAAAAAAAGCCTCTTGTCTTTACTGGTTTGGGTCTTCCCAGGTGCTAAACCCTCCACAACTGAACACTTAACTGGACTAGAAAATGTGCAATGTTTCCCTGAGTCACTACAGGGACCACTGTCCCACTTCCCCTCCTCTAATCCCAGAAACAAAAGCCAGAAGGGGCTTTTTTATGCTGTCATAAGGAATGATTTTCTCCCAGGGAGCAGCACCCAGTAACATTTTGGTAAAACCCTGCACAGAACTGCAGGAAAGCCACAATGCTTGCAAAGTAATGAAAAACCAAGTCACAAAAACCCCTCAAAAAATCCCCAAAACCCCCACATGCAACTGAATAACTCATCCTGAGAATCCACACTGTGGTTCTCCTGCATTATCCACTGGAGAAGGTTTTGGTTTTTTCTAAGTTGCTTTTGAATTTTATCTCACATCCTACATTCAGCAGGATTTTGGTTCATAAGCAGCTAAGAAAAAGGACAAAAAAAGTAGCAAACACATCCAAAAGTGGTAACAAGCTACAGTGAACACTTGCAGACAGGGGAATACCAATGATGACCCTCTCTTGACTTCTATAAGCAATTAATGCACTTAAATACACACCAGCCAAGCTGCACCTGCATGGGATGATCACACTGCAAGAATTCAGCTTTTCTCCACACAAACCCCCCTGATTGCTCCATGAAAACTCATTGCCCTGAGGTGACAACTTGAAGTGACAGACACTGAAAGGAAGTTCTGGCCAGGTGGGGGTTGGTCTCTTCTCCCAGGCACTCAGCAATAGGACAAGGGGGCACGATGGGCTCAAGCTCTGCCAGGGGAAATTGAAGTTGGAGAGCAGAAAAAAATTCTTTGCAGAGAGAGTGCTCAGGGATTGGAATGGGCTGCCCAGAGAGGGGGTGGATTCCCCATCCCTGGAGGTTTTGAAACTGAGCTTGGCCCTGGCACTGAGTGCCATGATCTGGTAAAGGGACTGGAGTTGGACCAAGGGTTGGACTTGATCTCAGAGGGCTTTTCCAACCCAATCCATTCTATGATTCTGTCATTCTGTGGATGTGGCACTGAGAAGCCACCATGTCTTGATCCAACCCCACTGTGATCACCAGCCCAGGGCACTCCGTGCCCTGGGCTGGTGATCACAGTAGGGTTGGATCAAGGGTTGGACTTGATGATCTCGGAGGTCTTTTCCAACCCAATCCATTCCATGATTCTGTCATTCTATGGATGTGGCACTGAGAAGCCACCACATCTTGATCCAACCCCGTGCCCTGGGTTGGTGATCACAGTAGGGTTGGATCAAGGGTTGGACTTGATGATCTCGGAGGTCTTTTCCAACCCAATCCATTCCATGATTCTGTCATTCTATGGATGTGGCACTGAGAAGCCACCACATCTTGATCCAACCCCGTGCCCTGGGTTGGTGATCACAGTAGGGTTGGATCAAGGGTTGGACTTGATGATCTTGGAGGTCTTTTCCAACCCAATCCATTCTGTGATTCTGACACTCCTCAGACAATACTTGGTGCCCACATTACTGGGCACATCCAAGCCCAAGGAACACCCTATGAAACTCTGGATGAACACTGAGGTTTAAAGACTCCAGACACACAAGGAATTGGGGTAACAATCCCCTTGGTGGCATTGCCACCCTGAAGCACCCCAGGGATCTCAGGTAGCAGAAAGGCATCAAAAGCATCAGCCAGCAGCAGATTAGAGATGGAATTCAGTGCCAGAGTGGGATGGTGGTACCTACATAGGCATCTGTGGCTGCATAGAGTCTCTGCTCCTCACTGAGGGGGAACTTCTCCCAGTTGCTGCAACGCACAGACTTGTCCTTCAGCAGCTGCTTCCCCAGGAGGTGTTTCACCAGCCCATTCAGGCTCCATGTCTCTTTGCACTTCAGCTGGGGAAAACAACACAACCCAGGACCTGGTTAAAAGGAAAAGCAGCTGGACCTGGCAGAATGTACCCCCAGAAAGAGTGAGTTGTAATTCATCCCCCATGAGAAGCAAAGAGCTCTGGGTTAGGCAAAATACATTTGGTTTTTCAAAGCATTAGCTGTTCTCACCATTGTCACACTATAAAAAATAGGAAGTATCTGTACAAAGCAGTCTCTGGTTGATAAACTAAAAGCCCTGGACTTAAATAGCACCCCCCCTCTCCTTCAGGACTTTACTTTTATTTGCTTTTCTAATTAGGAAAACTCAGTATCAAACACGGGGGATTTATTTACTAAAAACACAGGAATAGTCAGGTCTGACATCTTTTGTGAGTCTGAAATCAAGCACAGAGCAGAAGAGCAGAGCTGTACCCACACCAACCACTGCTCCAAGGGCTGGAAAGCAGCTTTCCCAAGTCCCCACCACTGCTGCTCCCAATGGCTCCTGCAATCACTTGTCAATCACAGTTGCTACACAGAACCCCAGACTGTTCTGAGCTGGAAGGACCCACAAGGACCATCGAGTCCAACTCTTCAGTCAGTGGCCCACACAGGGGATTGAACCCATGACCTTGGCATTGTTACAACCAAGTTTGAACCAACTGAGCTAAGCCACTTTGGGGAGCTTCCCTTCAGAGCCCAAGGAGCTTTCCTGCTGAACCTGCTGCTCTTCCCACTTGGAAAACGTGGCCCCCTATGGAGCCCAAGAGCAGCAGTGCAGCATTATCAGCTCTTCCACCCAGATCTGGTATAAAAAAACTTGCCAACTGTTCCTTTTAGGCTCTCCCAGCCTCCCCCATTATATAGAACCCTGTTCTTTGTTCTCTCCTGCTTCACTTTCAAGTTCATTTTTGGTTTGTTTTCTCTTTAGCAAAAGACTTTTGAGCTGCTGAGATCACATTGTTCATCTTCATAACAAATTATCCCGAGTTAAAACAAAAGGGGGTGACTGAGGAAGCTCCAAATGTGAGAAGTAACAGCTCCTTTTACTTCCTGAACAAAACAGTTAAATTTGTACAATCCCCAATCCACCAGGAACTGGAATTTTAAGGTGGTTTATGTGGAAAGCACTGCCCCAAATGCTGCTGGAGCATCACAGAAGGAATGAGAAGGGCATAGAGAGACAGAGCACAGGAAGGAAAAGCCTTGCACATACAGTGAGCAGAGTTTTAAGGGACATGCTAGAAATAAGGCAGGATGTGCTGGAAGGAAATGAACCTTTTGCTCTCTTTCCTAACGAGACAGCACAGGTCACCCCACATTAAAAGCCATCCCTGGAAGTGAACTGAAATTCAGGGTGTGCCAAATGCAGCATGACTGCACCAACTGCAGAATTGTGGGAGTCAAGATACTTTCACAGCTCCAGACTGTGGGAAACACCTCCAAAGGAAGAGTTTGAGGCTTCCCTGCAGCACCCAGCAGGCCATGGCAGGAAGGTTTCCCTCTTGTACCCTATTTACAGGGTTCAGTCAGAGCTGGGACAGTGACACCAGGGTCAGCAGAACCCTGACTGGACTCCACCTGGCAATTCCCAGCACTAAGAATGAAAGGAAAAGCATCTGCAGTTGAATTCAAAAGCCACACCTTGTGAATACTGAAGGTGAACAGACCTCAAAGGGAACAAATGGTTATTAAAAACTGGCTCACTGGAAGACAGTACTGAGTTGTGCAGGTTGTGAAAGGGGTTTTTAAACTGCTTTAACAGATCTCTGCTTTATTCCAACAGACACCTCTGCTACTGGAATTGAACAGTTATCAAGACAAGGAAAGACTCCTTTTGTACAGCACAATAAGAAGATTCCCTCCCACAACAAAAAGGTTGTAAGTGTTACTTTCTCATTAGCAACGTCAGCCAGTTCCACAAAGCTCTTCAGTTTGATTTCAAAGTCACTCAGCAGCTTCCATTGATCTCCCTCAATTCCTACGCCAACCTTTTTAATTGTTTCATCTTCCAGCAGCCTTTTGAGTCCCTTGGGAAAACCTAAAATAGATTAAGCCCAAACATGAGAAACTCAATACTGGAAGATGCCAGAAAGTCCAGTGGAAATGTCAAAATCCAAGCACAAAGTCCTCCTGCAACACCCTTTGCTTGGGAAGGAAAAGCCCCCAAAGTTCTTCTGCTTATGTGACTTGAGTCTGGAATGACTGAAAACATCAACTGGTTGTGAGGGATCATTTGAGGACAACAGGAAGGAAACATTTGAAACACAAATTCATCCTGCACCTTTAACAAACCAAACACAACCCACTGAAACAACCTTATTTAATTTGCCTGTTACATCACATAAAAAGGCAACCTCTAATTGTAAGAATGTTTAATTCTTAAAATAGGATGTTCATGAAACCAAATGGTATATTTTATTATTTTCCACATAATTTCTTTCCAGTTTTTGCTATTTACAATCTGTGGGCAGGAGTTTAAGCAGGGGACATCAGCAGGGGCACAGGTTCTGTGGGGACACTCAGAGCCAGTGCTGGGCTGCTCCAGCTACCTTTGGAAAACAGAATTCACCAACCAGATCCTCAACCAAGCCCAAAAACTCATCAAGAAAACCCCACAATATTCAAGCATGTACTCAGTATTGTATTTAGATTTATCCCCAACTGATGGCCCAGAAATTCTGAATCAAAGGGTATTTTCAAGCTTCCAGGACTGAGTTAAAGCAGCTTTCTCAGCTCATTTCCTACAGGAGGGAACAGCCACAAACACTTCAGCTTCAACAGTCACAGCCTTTTCCTCCCCTCTGTGTTCACTCCCAATTAAAACTCAGAGCATCTCATTTAAATCCACCCCTTCAGGACCCCACAGGTGGATACCCTGAGTTGGTCTGAAGTGCAATTCCAGTGCCCACAACCACAGCACTGCACAAACACACAGCACTCAGCACCTGCCTTGGTTCTGAGTTCCCATTTCACCTTTTCCAGCCCTGCAATTTGTGGTTATGTCCTCAACAAACACTTGGCATGGCTGGGTTTGTTTCTGCCTGATTTCCACAGCCCTCTGCCTGCCACTGACACTCTACAGGCACTTTGGCAGCTCTGTGGTGGACTCAGAAGTTGCAGGTCCAATCCAAAGACTTACAAAATAAATGGTAAAAAAAAAAAACAAAAAAAACCAGAACTGCAGCAACCTGGTGCTGTCCAGTGCAGAGAGTTCATCTCCAAAGCAGCTCAGCCACAAAAAAGATGAAAAGTCCTCCACAAAGGAGACAAAACTCAGCCAAATAACCCCCTGCAATATGCAGCTGACTTAGTGAATAAGGGATTTTCACTTGAGAAAATCATCATTAAAACCCTGAAGGATGGGCACTTCCCAGTGGAGAACTTGTGTCCCTTTTCCACCACCTCCTTCCTAGAAAAGTGACTCACAAAAACCAAAAATAGGGATCTGAGTTCAAGGCTACACAAGCACATTGAGAAGTCTGTATGGAAATTAAAAAAAAAGACTAAAAAGGGAAAAATTATGAACAATCTTCCCAATAAGTATTTTTGTCCTTTATACACAATCCAAGAACTCTGTTGCTCCTGCAAAGAAAGCTGAGGGTTTTTTTGCTAAGACTCACTGCTTTTTGTTGTGAGGGGGTAATTAGCCAATATCTGTATTTCTGCAGGTCAAATATATTGGCATAATGAGCAAAAACTGGCTGTGGATCCTGCAAAATGGTTGGCACCTCCATCAGTTCCAGGTGCAATTCCCACTGGCAGGAACAGGAATTCTGGCAAACAGTGCAGGAGGAAACACCCTCTCCTGCTGTGGCAGCTCTGACACTCAAACATCTCCCCTTCCAGAATCATTTCAGCTCTTTATGACTCTTCTTCCCTCAGCTTCCTCTCCTCACAGTTATTTTTTTGTGCTCCTGATGGAATAGCCTCCAGCAATTAAATTTTCCACCCCATTTGCTCTAAATGACAAAGGATTGAACACCAACATTAAAATTACTGCTATTACAGCTCAGTGTGAGGCCCCCCAGGGAAATCAGAAACCTCTCCCAGGCAGAGTTTCAATCTAACATTTTAAGCCAAAGGTTATAAAATTGCAGCCTCCTTCCCTCATTGCTGTTTTCCCCTATTTGGAAGCTTTTATTCACATCCATAATGAATTCAGACTCTGTTTTTCAGCCCTCCTCCTCTCCCCACAGCTGCATCACACCAGGTAGCCAGTGTTGTTTCCCCAACTGGTGTCATCAAATGCAGGTACTGGGAGGAAACAGCACAAGACACAGCATTTTTCAGGGGTTTGTTGAAGCCAAATTAAAAAAAAAAATCACAAAAATATAACGTGTTCTACTCATGCTCATTGTTTTTCTTGGCACTGAACAGAAAGCTCATCACAGGAGCAGGGAGTTAAATCTTTAAAACTGGAATAAAAGAGGCAGAAAATGGAACCTCAAGTAGGACTTTTACCCTGTTCAGAACCCAATGTGCTGTTTTCAAGCACACAGGGGGCTGAGATGGCCTTGATGAGCATCACTCTTGGATGAAATCCCTTCATTTCAGGTGGGGAAAGGGGAGAAAAAGGATGGAAATTTGCCATCCAGTGTGGTGGGAATTCTCAGCCACTGCTCAAGGCCAAGTTCAAACTTCACCACAAGAACCAAGGGGCAGTTCATGCCCTAAATGAGAAGGGAGAGAGCTGAGTACCTGCCATGGAGGAGATGTGAAACAAGTAACACTTGTCCTCAGTGACACAGAGCTGGATCACAGCAATTCTGGCTGTTTTCCCTCTCGTGTACAACGGGGGCCACTCAACATCAAATCCAACAGCAGCTCCACCTGCCAAGCTCTGCCTGGAAAGAACAGACACCCCACATTTAGCAGCTCTTCTCCAGTACTGAAAACACCCACCTTGAATCATCTGTAAAGATGAGGAGACTCCCAGCCCATTCCTCTCACACTGGCAGGGCACAAACCACCTTAACAGCAGGACCATAAAAACCTCAAATTCCTGCTGGCCCACAAGAAACACCTCTCAACACTCCCCTGATTTGATGGCAAATAGTGTATTATTTTTAATTAACTTAAGTTTGTGGATTGACAAGTCAAGGAGAGACCACTCACCAATTACCATCAGAGGCAAAACAAACATGAAAATTTACTAATTTATTACCAATGAAAGGAAAATAAAACTCAAGCTTGAAAATATCTTCCCTCCACCCCTCCCTTCTTCCCTGGCTCAAATCCTAAATTCCCACCTCTCCCCTCTCAGGGGGACAAGGCCTTTAATCCCCAGCACCCAAACCTTGCCACATAACCCTCAAGGACAGCCAGACACAGGAGATGATAAAATAGTTTATATTCCTCTCAAATACTGTTTATTTATCCCAAATTCCTTGCAAAGATTGTTCTCTATTTATCCCACAGCACTGGGAGTTTTGTATCCATTTTTCCCCCACTAACATGAAATCTGCTGCTTAAAAAAGGGGAAATAATTATTGATTTGCACCATAAATTGACCCATCTTTTTTTCCAAGTCCCCCAGTTAGGAATGAACATTTGTCCTTGATTTCTTACAGCTTTTATTTGTCCATGAAGTCACTGAAGCTCATGTGGAAGGCAAAGAACCTGCAGCAGGACCTTCACTGTTTGTGCTCAGAGGGACTGTGAGTTCAGCAATGGCACCACCCATTAAAAAAAACTAAATGGGAAACCATTCCCAGGAGCCAAAAAGAGAAAAAGCACCCAAAAAAAAAAGGGAAAACAGGCTGAGAGTTGTTACCTGATATCCTCTGAGAGAAGGGAGCAGTCCTTGGCCTCATAGCTGTAAACAACAGAGCCAGAGAACTGCAGGAAGGGCAGCCCATCCTCCAGAACACTCCTCTGCACACCAGGATCCTGCCAAACAACAGCAGGGACTGAAAGGCCACCACAGACACCCAGCCAGGCTGACACACCCCCCTTATCAAAATATTCCTGCCCCAGTTTCCCTCCTGAACTTGGATTATGGTGGTTTCACCTGATATTTCATAATATCCAAGCCATTAATTATTTACTCCCCCTTCCCAGAAGAAAAACTGCTGAACTGAGTGCTTTGTTTTTTCTGTCATTAATGAATTTGCTAATTTTTAAAGCTGTTTCAGGTGTTGGGGAAGGATCCCTTTATTGAACATGCAGAAAAAACCCTCAAGGACACACAAACATTCTGAGACATCAACAAATTGATGAACAATTATTTTTTCTGCCCCATCTGAGCCACAAAACCTCCTGGAATATCAAACATGTGCAAATGCACAAAGGGCATTCTCAGAACCCCACAAGTCAAAGTTATTCCCTCTGGAGCTCCCACATGCCATGGATGAGGAACCCCCAGTCCTTGGGGATGCACAGCCCACATTCCTGGGACAGCAGCTCATCCAAACTGCCTCACATTTGGATGGTTGGAAATTCCAGGCTGTCAGGAGGAAATTTTAATGGAGATAATGGCAAAAAAAAAAAAGATGTTCCAGCAGCACAAGAGATTTTAATGTAGAAAAAGAGATCAACAAGCTGCTTTAACCAGAAATAACACAAAAGAAACTACATTTAATTACAATTTACAGCTGAAAACACCAACAAAGACCAGAGGCACAGGCTCCCAAATTGGTTTTTATGCCCCCCAAACCATGACCTACCTTTTTATCCCCCCAACTTCCCTCCTGGCTCTGTGTGAGCATCCACTTGGGATATTTATCCTGCAGAGCAGCAGTTACCACATCCATATTTCCCACATTTCAGTTCCCTCTGCATTAAAAACAACCAAAACAAGACATTAGAAGTCAGTCTGTACAGAGAGGAGCAGTCACTGCAGTCAGGCCTGAACAAAACTATGGAAAACTTCAAGTTAAAATATTAATTAAGGCTTTGCCAGGATAGGGATTAACCAGGAGCAGCTCCCAAGAACAGACAGCCCAGGCACCAGGGCACATTCCCTGGAATGGGAAGGCACTCCAAGGACAGGTTAGAAGAAATGGAAGTCAGGACATGCTGTCCCAAACAGCCCTGAGGACTGGGGGCTTCTCCCAGGGAAAAGGAACAGGAATTCCCAGCTGTGACCGGATGGGAGCTGTTCCAGCCTCTCCCTGGTGGGATTTACTGCACTGGAAATGGAGCAAAACACTTCAAAAAGAAGAATTTTCTCATCCTGCTTCTTCCCACTAATCCCCACGTGCTCAGAACACTCCAAAAACCAAAACTGGGCCACTGCTGCCTGAAAGGACACTCTCTCCTCACAAAAAGAGTAGAAATCCCAGGAAATTCCCATTTCTCAGCACTCAAAACCACCTTTTCCTGTTCTAACTTGTCCCCCCCTGCAGCACCACCAGTTAAGCCACCAATGGGGACTCAGGAACGCTCAGCATGGCATGGGAGGCTCCCACCCAGCACAGGAACCCTCGGGATAACCAGCAGCACACGTGGAGCCCCAGCCGAGCCCTCACACCAGGGGTAAAATGCTTTATTTCTCCACTGCAAAGAGGCTCCCACCAGCTCTGGGCAGGCAGGACCTCCTGCCCTCCCCTCCAACCCAGCATGGCCTCCCAGTGTCCCCAGAGCTCCAGCCATTGCCCCCCAGTACCCCCAGAGCTCCAGCCATTGCCCCCCAGTACCCCCAGAGCTCCAGCCATTGCCCCCCGGTGCCCCCAGAGCTCCAGCCATTGCCCCCCCGGTGCCCCCAGAGCTCCAGCCATTGCCCCCCCGGTGCCCCCAGAGCTCCAGCCATTGCCCCCCCGGTGCCCCCGGAGCTGCACCCCCCGCTGCCCCCCCGGTGCCCCCGGAGCTGCACCCCCCGGTGCCACCCCCGGTGCCCCCGGAGCTCCACCCGGTGCCACCCCCGGTGCCCCCGGAGCTCCACCCGGTGCCACCCCCGGTGCCCCCGGAGCTCCACCCGGTGCCACCCCCGGTGCCCCCGGAGCTCCACCCGGTGCCACCCCCGGTGCCCCCGGAGCTCCACCCGGTGCCACCCCCCGGTGCCCCCGGAGCTCCACCCGGTGCCACCCCCGGTGCCCCCGGAGCTCCACCCGGTGCCACCCCCGGTGCCCCCGGAGCTCCACCCGGTGCCACCCCCGGTGCCCCCGGAGCTCCACCCGGTGCCACCCCCGGTGCCCCCGGAGCTCCACCCGGTGCCCCCCATCACTACAACTCCCGTCCCAGTCCCCGCAGATCTTCCTCTCCTGCTCCCCAGTGCTCCCAGTACCGCCCTCCCAGCGCTGCCAGACCCCAGTACTGCCCCCTCCAGCATTCCCACCACTCCACCTCCTGCCCGTGTCCCCAGTGCTTCACCTCTTGGCCCCCAGTGGCCCAAACCCGCCCCCCCAGGGCCCCAAACCCGCCCCCCCCCCCCCCAGGGCCCCAAACCCGCCCCCCCCCCCCCCCCCCCAGGGCCCCAATCCCGCCCCCCCCCCCCCCCCCCAGGGCCCCAATCCCGCCCCCCCCCCCCCCCCCCCCAGGGCCCCAATCCCGCCCCCCCCCCCCCCCCCCCAGGGCCCCAATCCCGCCCCCCCCCCCCCCCCCCCCAGGGCCCCAATCCCGCCCCCCCCCCCCCCAGGGCCCCAATCCCGCCCCCCCCAGTGCTCCCAGCACCAGCATTCCAGTACCCCCCTCACTACACCTCAGAGCTTCACCCACTGCCTTCCAGCACCCCCAAACTGTCTCCCAATGTCCCCCCCAATGTCCCCCCCAGTGTCCTCCCAGTGCCTCCCATCGCTGCACCTCCCACTACAGCGCCCCCAGACCCTCACCTCCTGTCGCCAGTGCTCCCACCACAACCGGCCTCGGCGCGTTTTCCCCGCAGCCCGCAGTGCCGCCGTCCCCGCAGGATGCCGGGTGGGGCCGCGGGCGCTGCCCAGAGGGCTCTGACGGGGCCGGTTTGGGGGTCGCGGCCTGTCCGTGCCCGGTCCGGGAGCGCCGGCCCTGCCGCCTCACGGAGTGCCCGCCGCGCAGTCGTTACGCGTCACTCCGCGTCGCGCCTTAAAGACGTCACCGGCGCCCCCGCCCCCGTCTCCGTTCGGGTTACTCGAGGTGACGCGCATGCGCAGTGCGGCGGCGGCCGCGGGGCACTGTGGGAGTTGTAGTCCCTGGGCCGTGAGGGCCGCGCTCCCCCCGGCGCCCCCCGCGCTGCCGCCGCCGCCGCTCTCGGCCGGGCGGGGCCGGGGCGGGCCGGGGAGGGCCGGGGCGGGGCGGAGCGGGCGGTGGGGGAGCTCCAGCCCGTGGCTCTGCGCGGCTGGGGGCGGGCGGCGGGGCCGCCGGCTGCGGGCGGTGGCGGCGGCGGTGGCGGCGGCGGCGGCGGCTGAAGGACAGCGGCGGCAATGGGCGCTGCGGGGTGAGTGACCGGGTGGGGAGGGAAGCGGAGATCGGGGGAGCGGAGGGGTCGAGGGGGCAGCGATGGGGCGGGAGATGCTGAGGTGGGGGGCGCTGGGGGGGGCGATAGTGGAGTACTGGGGGTCAGTACTGGGAGCACTGGGGGGTACTGGGGGAGGTACTGGGAGCACTGGGGAGCACTGTTGGGGCACTGGGGGCAGTATTGGGGCACTGGGGGTCAGTACTGGGAGCACTGGAGGCTGCTGGGGGATGTACTGGGAGCACTTGGGGCAGTACTGGAAGCACTGGGGAGCAGTGGGGGATGTACTGGGGAAGGTACTGGGAGCACTGGGGGGCACTGTTGGGGCACTGGGGGCAGTACTAGGGCACTGGGGATCAGTACTGGGAGCATTGGGGGATGTACTGGGAGCACGGGGGGCACTGTTGGGGCACTGGGGGCGGTACTGGGGCACTGGGGGGCAGTACTGGAAGCACTGGGGGACACTGGAGGATGTACTGGGGGACACTGGAGGATGTACTGGGGGAGGTACTGGGAGCTCTGGGGGGCACTGTTGGGGCACTGTGGGCAGTACTGGGGCATTCCGGGTGGTACTGGGAGTACTGGGAGGCGATACTGGGACACTGGGCCAAAGTGCTGGGAGCACTGTGGGGCACTGGAGAATGTACTGGGAGCGCTGGGAGACACTGCTGTGGCACTGGAAGCGATACTGGGAGCACGGGGGGGCAGTTTTTGGTCACCGGGGGGCAAGAGGTGAAGCTCTGGGGCAGGAGGGGTAGTGATGGGGGGCACTGGGGAGGCAATACTGGGGCCTGGGGGGCAGTACTGGGGACACTGGGAGGGCAGGGGTGTGGTATTGGGGGCACTGGGGAGCAGGAGGGCAGCGCTGGGGGACCAGGGGGACAGTGGGACAGAACTTGGGGGGAAGGAGGTGAAGCCCTGGGGGGGGCTTGGGCAGGAGATGCAGCGTTGGGGTGCACTGGGGGGCTCTGGGGGTACTGGGGAGACAGGAGGGCAGTGCTGGGGGGTTCCCAGTGCCCTCCCAGTGCCCTCCCAGTGCCCTGGGGAGGAAAAGCAGAGGGAGGTGACGGAGGGGGAACTCAGTGCCACGGGGATGGATCGTGCAGTGGGGAGCAGGAGCCGGAGGGGGGTGAGTGCCCCCCAAAACAGGAGCCCCAAAACCCACGGCCCTGGGGCAGCTGGAGTGTCTGTAGTGCCACAGGGGAGCTGAGGGGGCTGCAGGGCAGAGAGAGCCGTCGAGTGCCGCTGGAATTAGGACTCCCTTCTCCGGGAGGATGTGGGAGCCCAGCACGGGAGGGGAAGAGTGTCTGGGATGCTCCAGCTGCGACGCTGCGTGCTGTGGCAGCGAGAGGGATGCAGGAGCCTTTGTGGGGAGAGCAGCGCCGAGCAGAGCGGCGGCCGAGGAGCCAGGCAGGCCCCTGCTGCTGATGTTGTCATCTGTGCCTCTGTTGTGTATTATTTCCAGCTGATTGGTAAAGATGGAAAGAGGGAGAGGAGGAGGAGGAGGAGGAGGAAGGAACCTGGGAGGCTCTGGCCTGCACAGGAGCATTTATTCCCAGTCCCAGCAGCAGTACCACTACCCGTCCTCCTCCCAGGGGAGCTGCATGGAGATCCAGGAGCTGGCCTCCAAGAGGGTGGACATCCAGAAAAAGCGCTTTTACCTGGATGTGAAGCAGAGCTCCCGCGGTCGCTTCCTGAAGATCGCCGAGGTCTGGATAGGAAGAGGCAGGCAGGACAACATCAGGAAAAGCAAGCTGACCCTCTCGCTGTCCGTGGCTGCCGAGCTGAAGGACTGCCTGGGGGACTTCATCGAGCACTACGCCCACCTGGGCCTGAAGGGCGGCCACGGCCAGCGGGTGCACGAGCACAGCAATGACAAGGAGCAGCATCCCCGGAGGAGGCAGCAGCACCCGCCGCCTTCGCCCCCGGTGTCCGTGGGCTCCGAAGAGCCCCCTCACAGCGTCCTCAAAACGGAGTACATCGAAAGGGACAACAGGAAGTACTACCTGGACCTGAAGGAGAACCAGCGCGGGCGCTTCTTGCGGATTAGGCAAACCATGAGCAGGGGACCTGGCATGATGGGGTATTTTGGCCACAGCTTGGGACAGGAGCAGACGATCGTCCTCCCGGCGCAAGGGATGATCGAGTTCAGGGATGCCTTGGTGCAGCTGATTGAAGAGTATGGCGAGGGGGACATAGAGGACCGCCGGGGGGCAGGCGACGAGCCCCCCGAGCTCCCCGAGGGCACCTCCTTCCGAGTGGACAACAAGCGCTTCTACTTCGACGTGGGATCCAACAGGTACGGCATTTTCCTGAAGGTAAGTGAGGTGAGGCCGCCCTACCGTAACACCATCACAGTTCCCTACAAAGCGTGGACACGGTTCGGGGAAAATTTTATCAAGTACGAAGAAGAGATGAGGAGAATTTACAACAGCCATAAAGAAAAAAGAATGGATGCCAGAGGGGACAGTGGTGAAGAGCAAGAGGGTCTGGAATAGAGTGCATTGGACAATTAACGAAACAAAACAAGCAGAAATTGGTGAGAGGGACTGACCTATAGTAATTCCAAGTTGCCCCAGTTTTTTGTAAAGTCCTTTTCTGGTAGTTCTTGGTAACTCCAGTACGTAATGTTATAGGAGTCTGGTTATCATGTTAAATTACACCCAAAACATCTCTGTATGTCTTAGGAAAGGACCAGCCTCCCAAGTCTGTATGAGTCAGCTGCTTCGAGTGTTGAAGACTATGGAAGTTCGTGTATCAGCACAAACGAAATCCGGCACTCTGACCTTTAAATAGTCTAGATAAGGCTTGTGTTGCACTTCAACATGATACAAAAGTACCCCCACTCCAAACCTTGTGATGAAATGTATCAGTTTCTGCTTATCACGGGTTTTCCTGGACTGACTTTTCTGGCCATACTCGGTCCAAAGGCCGAGCGGTGTCATGGCCTAAATCAACACCACGTGAATTGCTGGTCGATGTGAGGAGGGAGAGAGGTTTTTAAATTGGCATCTGCTGGTTATTGGGTGGCAAACAGTAGTCTGTGTGGGTAAAACCTTGATAACTGGTCAGACTTTGGTCTCGTGCTGGTGAAGGGCAGAGGATTTGTTCCTCATTCCATAGTTTTGTGCTGACCGGATAAGCCGAGTATCCCAGGATAGCAGAGCTCTGCTCAAGTGCTAAGCCTTCTGAATTAGTGGAAATGAGTAATAACCCACTCCTCATCTCCGTGTTCTGCCCGTGCAAGGCTGGTGATTTTTTTTTTTATTTTTAATGCATTTTGCCCAAAATTTCAGAAGGTATTTTTGTATTAGGTGTGTTACGGGTTCCAGCAGGCGACTGTGGAGCGGGAGTTGGGGGTGGAGGGAACGCTGCGGCCGAGGCTCACGGCTTCTCTCCCAAACATGAGATTAATGTGGGCGTGATGGAAAACATCAGGAAAACAACCTGGGCGTGAGAAAGGCCTCTGGGGGGGTTGGTGCACCATTGGATTCAGATGGAAAGGCATCTTTGTCATGCTTGCCCATGGTGCTTTTCAGAAGCCGTAGTGGACGCTGTGTTGCGTTTTCTGTCATGTTGATTTTACAGGTGTTGTCTTTAGGAGATAAAATCCATGCCCTGCCATCATCCCATTCCCACCTGCTTGGAGCTGGGACTGGCATTAGGCAGTTCCATCCCAATCTCCCACGCCTGGGTGTCGGTGTCATCCCGCTGGAGTCTTTGTGACGTAAATTTTACATCTCATGGTATAAACCCCCTGCCTGGAGGGGAAATGTGTGCAATTACCTGGCTGGGAGGTTGAGGAGAGATTTTGTAATTTCTTACAATGTGAATATTTGCAGCGTAAGGGGCTTGTCCAGCATTTGGGCGACCAGCTCCTTCCCCCGGAACCAGCGGGAGTTTGATTGAGCCCCAGGTACTTCCAGTAGTGTGTTGCTCACCTATAAGCTTGTTTTAAACAGGCATTACCATGTCTAATGAGATATTTATAATCATTCAGAGTGGCCCAGTGTGCATGGGACCAGCTATTTTTCCATGCAACCATTACATGTTTTGTTTTTTAATCTTTTGAGTAACATATTTATCTCTTCAACCAGACCGTTCACGGCTCCAGGTCTGGACCCACCTGCACGGCCACACTCAATCCAAATGCTGTTGCCTGTTAATGTCATAATGAGAAAGGTTGGGGAGGCAGGGTTGGGAACCAAGAGGATAATCTGGACTTTAGTTTGGGTACTAAAACTAGTCAATCTGTTTTAACTTAAAAAAAAAAATTAAAAATAAAAAAAAAAATAAAAGCTTGCACCAAAGTCACCAAAGAACCTTTAGGAAAATGTTACAGTTGTGACAAGAGGTAAGAAATTTAATTTCACTGTTTTAGGTGATTCCCCCTTTAAAACCGCATATAGCAGTTACAGCAACCAAGACCTTGGCTTGCTGTCAAAAACTCCCATCCCTTTCTCCATAGATTGCTCTTTCAGGTCCTTTCTCAAACCTGGAGGAATGTTTGAACCGCCTGCGGACCGTGATGAATCAGCAGGAGTTGTTGGAGGTACTGGTTCATCATCGCTCTCATGGCTTTGGTCCTAATGGTTTTAACAGGTCAATTAAAAAAAAACAAAAACAAACCACAAACCCCAACATTAAAAACACTCTACATCCTGCTATTGGTGTGAAACCAGAATTTAGTGAATGAGTTGTTAGCGTATTGCTGACTGCTGCTGCCCGTCACAGTGCCTGAGGTAAAAAATTCACTTCTAGTCCAACAAGCCGGAGCGATGAATGTACAAACTTTTTATGCTCTCCTTCCCATTTCTACGTGGCGTTCCTCCCCTGCAAGCTCAACATCTCCCCATCCCTGCCTACCTTTGCCTCAAGGGATCGTAAAAGCTCCTACGTTGGAATGAGCCTGAGTGATCCCACGTGTTGTAAGTGATCATGCCTTCCCTGTGTTCCTGTAGTGTTGGTGAGGAAATTACTCGTGATTGGAAAGGGTTGTTTTCTTCACCGTTTGAAAAGGGAAAAGGATGCAAAATGGCTTTCCTTATATCTGCCCATTTAAAAAAAATATTTATCTTTTGTTAGTTAATTGGCCTTCTGATGCCATGAGTTTGTTGTAAATATCACCCAGGAATGCGGCATTGCTGGCTACCAGGCCGGGCTTGGTTCTGGCATGCAGGTATCCCACAGGATCCACTAATGCATTTACTCCCCTGGCAGGGGATGCACTTTAGTATCCAAACCTGGATCGGGATCTTCATGTTCATTGCCGATCACCCATAGGTAGACCAGTAGCTACGGGTTTCCACCGTGATGGAAAGCACTGGTGTTTTCACATGTTGGGTTGGAGAGTATTGGATTTCCACATGATGGAAAGCACCGGTGTTTGCAGATGTTGGGTTGGAGAGTACTGGATTTCCACATGAAGGACAGCACCGGTGTTTGCAGATGTTGGGTTGGAGAGTATTGGATTTCCACATGAAGGACAGCACCGGTGTTTGCAGATGTTGGGTTGGAGAGTATTGGATTTCCACATGAAGGAAAGCACCGGTGTTTGCAGATGTTGGGTTGGAGAGTACTGGATTTCCACGTGATGAAAAGCATTAGTGTTTGCAGATGTTGAGTTGGAGAGTAATGAATTTCCATGTGAGGGAAAGCACCGGTGTTTGCAGATGTTGAGTTGGAGAGTACTGGATTTTCACATGAAGGAAAGCATTAGTGTTGGAGAGTATTGGATTTCCACATGATGGAAAGCATTAGTGTTTGCAGATGTTGGGTTGGAGAGTAATGGATTTCCACGTGATGGAAAGCATTAGTGTTTGCAGATGTTGAGTTGGAGAGTAATGGATTTCCATGTGAGGGAAAGCACCAGTGTTTGCAGATGTTGGGTTGGAGAGTATTGGATTTCCACATGATGGAAAGCACCGGTGTTTGCAGATGTTGGGTTGGAGAGTATTGGATTTCCACATGATGGAAAGCACCGGTGTTTGCAGATGTTGGGTTGGAGAGTATTGGATTTCCACATGAAGGAAAGCAGTGGTGTTTGCAGATGTTGGGTTGGAGAGTTTTGGATTTCCACATGATGGAAAGCACTGGTGTTTGCAGATGCTGGGCTGGAGGGTAATACAGATGCACTCGAAGTGCAGCAATGCAAGTCTTGAACGGTGAGATTCGAAAACGGGTTCCTTTGTATTGTTGGCAGTGCGTCTCCAGCTTCTGAGCGTGGTGTAACACGGGCTGCTGGTGCCCAGCAAGATGCTCGGGAGCACCAAATCCCTGATGCATTTTAAATGTTTGTTCCTGGCACCCTGAAACTGCCATGTCCCTTAAACTTGAGAAAACACAAGCTTATTTGCACTAGAAAGAACGGCCAAAAACAATCCTTAGGAGGACAGGGTGAAGAGCACCAGTCTGAACCTCTTTTTCTCATGAGAGAATTTCCTATTCAAGCCCTCACCTCTGTTTCAAAATTGTATGGTCCCGGCAGAAAGTCTGTCATTTGAATGATTAAATCCTAATGCACTTTATATTGTGTAAATAATATTAGGAGCACATTTCTGCTCCCACTCTGGTAAGGGGATGCTTTGGTAACCTAGTCCAATGCTGAGAGAAGCTGTCTCCTGCATGCACGTGTCTATTAGAGACCTGTAGTACCTGCTTGGTCCAGCTCCACTCATATGTTAGAGGAGGACAGGCACTATATTGAGGATCTCTCAAGCCACCACGAGTGGGATGATTTGGTTTTTTAAGTTGCAATGTGCAGAGCTCCTGAGCATCCTCAGCTCTGCCGTTGCGGCGGCTCCTTGCCCCTTCTTCAAATCGGGCCCCCCTTGTTGCTGTCGAGGCTTGAAACTGGGCTTTTCACATGTAGTCTTGACAAAGCCAACTCCAGCAGCTCCCTCATTCCTGGCTTTCCCTGCTGCTGCCACAGAAGGTGGGACGCTCCCTGAAAAGCTTATTCCAGGTGGAATGGGCTGAGGGGGCTTCCCCTGCCTTGCAGCTGGGAGGATGTTGTGTTGAGTCCAGCCCACTGCGCTGTGGCTTCCTTGGTAAAGGCCAGAGCTGTGGAAGGCTTGGGAAGCGTTTGGCACTGGTGTGGTGAGGGTGGCCCGCCGGGTGCTCCGAGGGGATGGCAGTGCCCACCCTCACGGGTTCCTGCATGGAGCCTGGACAATGGACTTTACCCAGCGAGAAGCTGCAGCGGTTATTGGTTATCGGTTATCGGTTATCGGTTATCGGTTATCGGTTATCGGTATCTACTCGTCGTCGTCGTGTTTCTTATCTGTATCCGATGTATACCAATCCATATCCACATATAGGCATTACTATATTTATGTGAGTATATTGTAGCCTGTAGTAGCTTGTAGCGAAATAATCTTATTTATCTGAAGCGCACAGTCCAGGAGGGGACGTCTGCTCCTGCCACCGGTCTGGATAAACGTGTTAGTTCACCCAGAGCTGGTTGTGAGCTCTTGGCCACGGCCCTCGTGAGCTTCCCTTAGGTTTCAGCGAGGCTGAAAGGGAAAACATAGTTACAAGAAGGCAAAACTCTTCCTTGGAGGCATCACTGAGGTGAGGTGAGAGCTGTAAGGAAGAGGCAGCTGCAGGTACTCCCGGCCACGTCATGTTTCCATGCCATTTTACAAGCCCTGGCTCTGCAGGTCTGTACTACCATGTTCATAAAATCCCCAGCAGAAGTATTAAAATCCCATCCTTTACACAAAAAAAAGCCCCAAGCAATTACCAAAATCAATGTCAGCACATTTGTTTTTTCAGCTACAGATGTCATAGTCTGGTAATTGCATCATTTTTTTTTCCCTTTGGCCTATTGAAGTGACCTAAACTCCCAGGGAAGGGTGTTGGTGGTGCTTAGGAAGCCTTGTGCTTACGTGACTTGCAGTCCTGTTATCCAATCCTAGTAATTTTTATAGCAGAAAAAGGTTTATTAATGTGTATTTTTATTGGGCAGATTTTGCACTAGGTCAAAAATTACATAATAAGTGGTTTCAGTTCCATGGCATTCCCACTTTTGCTGTAGCTACAGTAGGTTTATGAAAGAGTTCCTAAAGAAGATTAGACTTTCTGTTTAATTTTCTATGCTGCTTCCTCCAAAATTAAATTGCCCTTTATTTTTAATTACTTAATGTGTTGTGATGTTTGAAATTCAGCTCTCCCCTCCTACTCCTCCATTCCTTCCAAGTAAAGGTAGGTTGTGTTTGAAATGAAGAGTTTATTCAAGTAAGAGTGCAATGAAAGGCTACATCATAAGCTGTACCCGAGTGGGGCTGTCACCTTAGAGCCTTTGCCAAAATGGGTTGTTTTGGGGTGATCCAGCCTTGCCTAAAAATGGCTAAATTCTGTTAGGACCACAGGAATGAAGCCCGGGCCAGGGGACAAGGTGCTTCTGGATTTGGGTGCTTTGGAAAAAGCTAAAGCCAGATCTTCTGCTGCTTTGTTTCTCCAAAATCTGCAGAAGCTTTCATGGGCTGACACCAATTTTTCTTCCTAATATTTTGTCAGCCTGTGTTCAAGTTCCCCACCTGCACCTCCATAAAGGCAACAATATTCTAAAGCATTGAGGTGAAATCAAATACCAAGAACTCCTGATAGATGACATGGATTAAAAATTGGTTTTCCAGAAATGTCAGGGCATAAATTGAGGTTTTATAAGCCGGATGTCGTTCTGGCATTTCTGTGATGGATGTAATTAGATTGTTCCCTCCACATGCCGAGGGAGGCATCACGCAGAACCCAAACCTGCAGCCCCGGGGCTCTCTCATGTACATGATCTGGAAAGGTGGATGTACCTGCTGGTGTTCTTGTGCGTGTGGAATGTGGTGGGGCTCATACTGGCCTGCCCTCGAGGGGCCTGGCTGCCACCCCAGTAAAACCATCATTAATGACTTGCTAATTCATCTTCTTAATTGCTGGGCTGCCTCAAAACGCTTGGAGTGGCACGTGGAAAATTGCTGGCTCTGTACAGAGTAGCCACTGTAGATTAGAAAAGACATATTCCATCTTTTAGCTGTTTCAGACCCACCCTACATACATTCAACAGGGCAGGATGAGGGCTCCTACCTTGGCTGTGCACACAGTCAGGTGGATTTCAGAGCCACAGGGGGGGAAATCCATCCTGCAGGCACAAGTTTGTGTTGGTTCCTTCCTTGTTGATGGTTTGTCACGTGGAGATTAATTGGAGGCAGGGATTGCCCTCGGTGCTGGGCGCTGGCAGTCGGCTGGAGCTGAGGCCCTGTGCCCAGCCCTGCTCAGCACCACGCTGACAGAACATCTGGGAACTGATGTGTGGGCACAAAGGAACGTGGGGGCAAGGCTGAGAGGGATATTATACATAGGCATATTACAAGTAGTCATTTCGTAGAATCACAGAATGGATTGGGTTGGAAAAGACCTCCGAGATCATCAAGTCCAACCCTTGGTCCAACTCCAGTCCCTTTACCAGATCATGGCACTCAGTGCCACGGCCAAGCTCAGCTGAAAAACCTCCAGGGATGGGGAATCCACCCCCTCTTTGGGCAGCCCATTCCAATGCCTGAGCACTCTCTCTGCAAAGAATTTTTTCTGGTCTCCAATTTCCCCTGGCAGAACTTGAGCCTGTGCCCCCTTGTCCTGTTGTTAACTGCCTGTTTCTGGTAGGTCCTTCCCTTTGAGATGTTAAGACGTTTCCTGTTGTGTTTTCTGCTTCCCATGTCAGGGACATTCAACGTGCAATAGGAGCAAGGAGGTGGATTTCTCAAGCAATATCAACATTCTCTACTACTAACCTTAAATCTTTACACTGCAAATCGTGTGCAATAGAATCTGCATTTCAAAACAGCAGAGACTATGTGGGATAAAAGACACGGGTTAACCCCAGGCTCTTACAAGTATTCCCATCTGGTCCTTGTTCAGAGCACATGTTGTTGGCACAAGGCTGAAGGAGAGGGGGAGTAAGAGCTTCCCACCAAGGCAGAGGAATGAAAAGGCAGGAGGAGGTGGAGGGAAGCGAGGACACGATCTGTGTTCCAGGGAATCACAGAGCATGACGATGGGTTTGTGCTAGGAGGAACAGGTGGCACCGTCAGCACTGGAGTCCCCTGGAGCTGGGGAAGGAGGCAGGGAGCCTGGAGGCTCCACTCAGACACCAGAGTGGTTCTCTTGGCCTGGTTCTCCTTCCTCCTGGGGAACAGCAGCACACTCTGCAACTGTCTAATCTTGCCAACAAGCCCATCGGGGCCAAGCGTGTCCGATGAATGGAGTGACTGTTTTTACACCTTGCTTTGTAAGACTCGAGGGGCTTGGCTCTTACTGAGGTGGGAGGCTTGTCCAGGAACACCTGCAGAGGCTTAGGGGAGCACACAAGTGCTGGTGCCCTGTAAGGGTTGGTGGTGCCATCCTGTGTGACACCCGTGTGTGCTTTTCTCAGGAGCCTTGCTCTGTGAACCAGCTGAGTGATGGAGTGTTGTGTTACCGATGGGGCAGCTGCTCTTTTCCATTGCAAAGGAAAGGTGTTGGCGAAGGCTGGAGGGGATCAGAGGGAAAGAAAGCGGCTTTCAAGAAGCAATTTCCGTGTGCCTGTCTTTGCAAAAGGGGCTGTGTCATTTCTAACAAGACTCTGCAGATGATCACCACTTGTATTGCCTTTGTTTTCCGGAGCCCAGCACGGTGTTAACAGCTGTTGAAAGCTGTGCTTTGAACCAGTGAAGTGCTGGAATAATTGCGAGGACTCTGGAAAAACTGTCAGTATCTCAAGCTGGGCCTCCTGATAATGGAGGCAGGATCACTTTGGCTTTATCCTGCCTGTGCCTGTGTTCCCCACCACTAAAACGGGGTGAATGATACTTCCCTACCTCAACAGAGTGTGAGAAAGATGAGCTCGTTCAGCATTAGAGTTTTTGTGATGATCTGATGCTGATCAATACCGATGATATCCAAAAGCAAAAAGAGGAGAAATTTTGTGTGAAATGTCATGTTTGGAACGTTTGGAACCTACCTGACTCTAAACCTAAATTTGCAACTGTGGGGGTGCCTCTAATGGTGCCTTTCAGGGCCCCCACAGCAAAAAGCAACCATATTTTTCCCAAGCTGAACAACCTGGCAAAAATGTGCTCTTTCAAATCTCCCCTGATGGATATTCCCAGCTTCATTGTCCAAGCTGTTTCTCCCTTCTTCCTCTCAGCTACTTTTCCTGCTGCCCAGTCCATGCGTCCCTTCCTTCCATCTCATTCTCTTGCTTTTTGCCTTACAGGCCGTGTATTCCAGAGGACTTATGGGAACAGTTTATTTTCTTCCCTGCTGCAGCTTTTACACATAATTAAAGACTGTTGTCAGGTCTCTTCTGCATCCTTTCCTAAGGAAATACAAAGCTTTCCACCAAGGGTAATTTTTAACTCTCATCATGTTCTTGTTGCTTTCTGATCAGTCCATTTAAACACAATTGTGAGCAAAGCACCAAGTGACAATATAAGCTCCCTGTGCCATCCTGTTTGGAAATACAGGTTTTCCCTTGTGTTTCCAGCTCCCCAAGGATTGTGGATTCTTATTATATGAACAATTCACAGAAATATTTATATGAACTTTTCCTTAGTAACACTTTTATTGCAAGGAGATCTGAGAGTTTTGTATAGGTCTAACCGGAGAGAATTCCCTCCAGGTTCTCACTCCACTCTGTCTCCACTCAACACATACATCCCAGTGCCTTCCAGAGGGCATTTAAGCATATGACCAACATCTGTCAAGCAGCAATTCCTTCCCTCCTCTTCCTAGGGAAAAGACGGAATGTGCCAATGCAGCTCTGGTTTTTTAACATAAATTAATTATCCCTGCTGCTGCGTGTCAGTGCTGTAAAGGGTGAGCTGGAGCACGTTGTGTGCTGGCAGCAGCACACCCCAACAGCTTCACAGCAGGGAAGCAAACCAGAGGGCTCACAGGGAGCAAAGCCTGGCTTTGGCATGGCTCCCACTGCTTCCCTCGGCAACTGGTGTTGAACAGGAGCTGTTTTGTCTCTGCAAGTTCCCCTTGGACCTACTGCTGCTTTGCAAATTATCATTTTTGCTTGGAGGATGGAGGAGTTTCCTGTGCTGCTCCCTGGCTGAGAAGTACCTGATGTTAAAAAGAGAGTCTGTCCTCTGGGAAGCTGGCAGGGGGAATCTGAGGCCAGAGACCTTATGTTCAGGCAGAGAGGTGATGGAGCAGTGCTCTGGAGTAAGTGAAACTCAGTGTGCAGTCAACAGATGTATTTCTGTTTGGGTTGTCTCCACCATCGCTGCTTTTTCTTTTCTTCCAGATGTTTGAACTCTCCAAGATCTCCATAGCACTGTTCAGAGCAGATATTTCCGAGGGAACTGAGCTGCCTCTGAGGTCAGTCTCTTTGCTGAGACTCCAATAAACACTGCAAAGTGTTTGGAAAGTGGAGCATTGTGCTGGTGGCACTTTTTAAAAGAGTTTTTCCAGGTAGATATCTCAGCAGGGACGAGCAGAGGCCACTGACAGCCAAGAACAAAGGGCAAGGATTTGCTTCAGTTCTGGGCAGAGGTTCCACCAACTCAGTTACTGTGTACATCGCTGTAGTAAGTGATGAAGTTTTTTAATTTAAACATCTTTAATAATACCCCCATTCTGGTAAAATTAGAGGAAGAGTTTCTTGGCTTAAATGTTTTACTCATAAGCTGCAAATAGGCACCATGTTTCACAAGGTGAGCCAAACCTCTACACCTCTTGCCTCAGAGCATATCCTTTAAACTGGCATTTTATTTCTTGCTCCATCTGGTTGCTCCATCAAGGTCACTAAAGCAACAACTCCTGTAGGTGTTTATATGGCTCAGTGCATAGGGACATTTTCCTCTCACTTTGCTGGCAGGGCCCAGTCCTGGTTGTGCTTTTCCTTTTCCCTTTTGGACCACTAAGCGTATTTATCAGTCCTATTCATGTCCTGTGGGTGACCTGGCTTAAGAATCCTAAATTTGTTTTTCTTCTTGGAAGTTCAGCACTCTTTTTAAGCCTTGCTTATGAATCCCTCTGGAAGTGTTGTGCAAAGCCCAAACATGCCTCGGTTCCCTCTCTGCCCACACATTTCCCAACTGCTGCTGCTGATGTAGGACAAAGGGATGGGGAGCTGGTTATATTTCTCCCAGGCTACTGTTTTCTTCTGCATCTGTTTTGGTATGTTTTGGCCTTAACCATTCCAGGGATCCTGTTCTCCAGGGATCCTGTTCTCCAGGAATCCTGTTCTCCAGGGATCCCATTCTCCAGCTCTCACCTGTTTTTGCAGCCATTGCATGGACGGTGGGACTCTGGCCAATGTTACCTCTAGGGCGGGGCAGGTTCTTGGGGTGATGCTGCAGCAAAGGGGGAGTTACTAAACCATTCCCTCTGTGATGGTTCCCATGTCGAGTAGGGAAGCAGTTCCCTGGGGCAGATTTGATCATGTGCTGATGGCAGACTCGCTGCTCCCCGTGAGCAGCCGGCACGCACCATCTCGCTTGTAGACAGTGTCTGACAGCTTCCCCAGGGATGAGCTTTACTGCATCTGCTGCAAGTGTTGCTCTGGGCTTAGGCTCTTCCTTCTCTCCACAGCTCGATACTGTGCCTGGATCCTTTGTTTTGTGCAACCTTAATTCTGTTTCTTGAACATTGCCAGGATTTTTTGTCCTGCCTGGACATTTAAATGGGGTGCAGAGTAATTTGAGTCACTTTTCTCAGCACGTGTAACAGCAAGGTGCTTCCATAGCAGTTTGGCAATTCACTCAAGGGTTTGATGTGGGTTAGTAAATTCAGGCATGTGGGATGAGCATGCCCACAGCAAAGTGGGTATGGAGATGTGGAGATAAGAGCTGTGCTTCTGCCAAGCTCCTGTCTACTCTCTTACAGCCCTGTACTGACTCTGGTTGCTACAGATGCCACTTCGGCATCACCACCAAGAGCAGGGACCACCAGAGCCTGCCTGTGGGACCTGGGTCAAAGTGGCAGCAGAGACTTGAGCTAGGCAAGGGACCACCACCCACAGGTATAGTGTGTCACAGTGTAACTCAAAGGGAAGGCATCCACAGCTTTATCCTGGATGCTGCAGCAGCCCAACTATTTCATCCTTCCTTTCCTGCCTCGTGGGACTTCCAGCTCTTGCCTGGTGCATCCGCTCTGGAGAGCATATGGACATGTCTGTCCTGGGATCGGCGTGTGCCAGCACAGTCTGCACGTAATCCTGCTGCATCCCTGACAGCATTTACTGCTTATGTCAGCACAGTCAGCCCTCAGTGCTGCCAGGGGTAACCCTTTGAGGTAGCCAGGGATAAGTTCCTTCTAGCTGTCTCATTAAAAAAAAAAATTAAAAAAAATTTAAAAAAAGAAGAGGGAGGTGCTGGAGTCGCCTGCTGAACATTTTCATGGATGCTGCCAGCTTTTAACTGTGGGTTACCTTGGTGAAGGCATCTTACAGAGACTTTTCTTTATACAACAGCTTAAAAGTGTCTGTTTGGCAGAGCATGCTTTGTGGTGATATGTGTGAAACTGCAAGAAAACCCCCAATCCAGAGTGTGAGGCAGAGGTGGTGCCTACTTACTCCTCTCTGCAGCACCAAACTGCAGTTTAACCTGTTGCTTTCCTCACCTCTTTCATACTCTTAGGACATACCCTCTAAAGTTGGGATAACCTCCCCAAACCTCCCTTCTCAGGCTCCTCACAGAGGGAAGTTCATCCTCCCCCTCCTCATTGCAGCCCTTGAGCTGCTGCAATAAGTCCTTGAGGTGCTCTCAGAACCCATGCTGGCCTCTTCCCCTTGGCGGGGCCGAAGATTCTGTGCAAAACAGAACTAGCAAGAGGCCAAGTAATGGGGAGTTTTCACTCGTCTCAGCCTAAACACCAGCCTCCTCCAGGCTTTCAGTCTTCCAAGAGCTTCCCACCTTTCTAGCCAAGTGGTTTGTTTGCTAGAAGAAGAAAAATTGGTAGTTTTGTGCTAGCAATAGCTGGAGTCCTCTTTCACTAGTGAAGGCATTTTCTCCTTTGAATTTTGTTTGAATGCAGAAACTATTGTGAAAGGAGAGCTGTAATATTGGGAAAGGGGAGATCAGAGCATTCCTCTGGATAGGCTTTGATGCAATTTGAAGCTGCTTGTGGAAGATTGGCTGGAAGGTAAACTGATTTGTGCTAAAAAAGCTGGTTCTGTTACACTGTGTGAGTGACTCTTTAGTGGATGGTCCAAAATAGCTTTTTTATGGCCTCTGACCTCTAGGAAAGATAACTGGATTTTGGATCTTAGATTGAAGGGGCAATTTCTGCTGGAAGAAACTTGTGTTCTTTAGAAACCATCTCAGGCTGGCATTTACTGTCAAAAACACTGCATGGAAACAGACAGAAAACAACCCAAAAATCAGACATGTGAGTCAAGCCCAGGCATGCCTTGCATTGTCGCTGAGGTAACCAAACACCCTGAATTCAGGATAGATCCCAGTTGTCATCCACCTTTCTGCCTTCATGGCCATCAGGATTTCCCATGGACAGCTGCATGGGTGTGATTAGACAGGAGCTCCTGGTTTTGCAGCATCCTGCTTTGCACCTGGGCTCAATCCCCTGACTCTAGAGGTGTTGTGCCCCCCAGGGAAAAGCGGCCCCCTCCGATGTTCCCGTCTCGTGTCGGAGCTGCAGCACCCATAGCAGGTGGGAGATGCTGAGGTGGGTCTTGACTTGGCTTTGTGAGCAGTGCTTGGTCACCAGCTGTTGTCTAGGACGCTGTGGCTTTTGGTATAGCTGGAAAAAAAAAAGGCTCTCTCGTTGAATTTCAAGTCAGGGGCCTGTTTTCTGCCAAGCTACCCCCTGCTGTTTCAAATGTATTTTATTCTCCCTTTCTTTCCACTGGTCCTGTTCCGCTTCGCTCAACAGCTGCTGCATTTAATCCCAGAAGCTGCAGTTGGTAGGGAGCAAAGTGATCTCCATATAACCTCTCTCTTACTCATAAGTGTGCATTATGAAGCTTAACCGACGGTAATAAAATGTTTTGCTTTCAACATGCCGTCCCTGTGGTCCAATGTTCCCGTCCTCAGGCTCCATCATTGCACAGGGCGATGTATCCGAGCTGTTCTGCGGCTCCCCAGGAACGTGCTGGTAATGCTGGACACGGGCAACTTGGATACCCAGCGAGGAGAGATGGAGAACAGGGAGCAGAGCCCTTTCTGTGGGTAGCAAGCTGGCAGTGGTGGCATTCCCAGGTGGAAGCAGCTCTTTGAGGAAGACAGTCAAGGAAAAAGGCACCCGGGGTCTTGCTTGGCTGTGGCCCAAAGTGCAGGTTCCCATCTCCATGAGATAGTCTGGCAGTGCAGTCTGCTGTTGGAGCCTCTTCAGGGAATACAGTGGGATGTGGGGGAGCAGGAACAGACTGCAGTCATAGATCACAGAGTCATAGCATCGACTGGGCTGGAAAAGACCTCCCAGATCATCAAGTCCAACCCTTGGTCCAACTCCAGCCACTCAGTGCCATGGCCAAGATCAGGTTAAAAACCTCCAGGGATGGGGAATCCACCCCCTCTCTGGGCAGCCCATTCCAATGCCTGAGCACTCTCTCTGCAGAGAACTTTTTCCTGATCTCCAACTTCAATTTCCCCTGGCAGAGCTTGAGCCCATCGTGCCCCCTTGTCCTATTGCTGAGTGCCTGGGAGAAGAGACCAACCCCCACCTGGCTGGAACTTCCCTTCAGTCCTGCTACTTGGTTGGAGGTTTTTCACCCCTTTCACAACTACTCAGCAGGTTCATGTTTGGGGTTCTGGTTTTTTTGTTTCCTGCATATAAAAGCGGGCATGTTCATGTCATCCTGCACAATGGAAATTTTTGTCCAGGTGGGAAAAAAGATGCTCCTCATCAACCTTTAAGTAACCATACAAAGTGCAGAAATTCTGCTTTAGGAATTTCATTTTTGCTTGCACACCATCGATGCTTTTATTGAAAGCATCTTTTCACATATAAATAATTGAGAGGTCATACGGTTTTCCTGCTCTAAACTGAAAGCAGATATTTCAAAGCAGGGATCTCCCAGCATCATTTTTGTGGTACAGGGGGTTGCATCAGCCCCACAGCTGGTTGTTGTTGGACAGGATGTCGTTTTTCCATATTTGAGGTTTACAGCATTTGGATTCAAAGCGGAATTTCCCAGGCAGAGCCCCCCCAGACGGTACCAGAATATATGGCTTTGTCAGGCAGCGATAACAGCCTTTTTCTGGAGATTGCCATTTTGTAAATAAGCTTCTCCTCCAGCAGCACAGCTCCAGCTACAAAAGATGGATGATTATTTCCTCCCGGAATCGTCCTTCCGCTGCGGGATCTGGTTTTTATTGCGATAATTAGCATAGAATTAAAAATGGCCCCTCATCTCCAGCTCTGCCTGTGGTTCCTCTGGCAGGGAGCGGTGCAGGATGGCCCTTTCCTCGGCATGGCTTGTGCCTGGGAATCGCTTCATTCACCGCGGAAAAGCAGCGCGCGGGTCTCCGCAGGCCTTGGCGCAGCACAAGCCTCCGCCTCCAGAAATAAATCATTGCTCCTAATCAACTTTCAAAGGAGTGTTTTTTTGGAGACTGGACAAGTTGCCAAGGATATTTAGGTAAAAATCCAAAGCGGGGTTTTACAAACGGCTTTAAATTCCAGAGCTTGGGTTGGAGGTGAGGTCACGGGCAAGCTGGCAGCTTTTTCTCCCAAAAAACATGTAATAGTTTTTCTTCTTAAGAATTTAACAGGGTTGCCAGTCCAGGCAGAGGCAACACTGTAAGGAGTGTCAGACGTGGCCACCGATGTGTCTGTAGGAGAAGCCAAAGCAAAAATGTGTAAATTTCCTTGTGAGAGCAGTGCAGGAAATTACTGTGCAATTGGACACAGTGTCCTAGCATTAGATTTATTACCCACTTCCAAATCATCTGCCAAAAATCCTTTCAGTGGGAAGACAGGAAAGAACGTGTTATAAAAAGACCTGGAAAAGGAGTAATTTTGGCATGGGAGTTTCCAGGCTGGTAATTGTCCATGTGTACAGTGTTTGGGTTTGGTCTCAGCGTTGAAGTCAGTGGTACTTAAACCAAATGTTATCCCAGTGCCTACATGTGGCAAATGGTGAAGTGTGCCAGTCCTGCAGGATCACAGCCACATCCACACTCTTGCATACATTCCCCAGACCTTGCTGCTGTGGCAACAAGACTGGATATTTCATTCCAGGAGTTTCTTATCTGGATGTGGACTCAGATGGTCATGTTTCCCCACTGTACACCTCGTTGCCCTTCCTGCTGTGGGGCACTGCCAGTCTCACACTGCTCAGCTCCAGCTCCCATGTCTTTTCCAGGTTTCTTTCTTTCCATTTGTATGCCTACAAAGGTGGATCTACATCCATATCCCCTGTATGCAACACCTTGCTTTTGGCTTGTTTAAGTCCAGCTCCTTCTGGCACTTGTGGAAAGAAGTGACCTGGCTTTGTAGCTCTGTTTTAGTGTTCCCTGCTTCTGGAAAACCATCTCCCTAGTGCTTGGTGTCAGATGAGGAGCACATCTGCAGCTGTACCTGCAGCATCCCCAACATATCCTGCCAGCTCCAGCAAGTCAATACTTCTGATGGAAAAAGAGCTTTCTCCAGAAAAAAGATCCATACCCACCTCAGACACACCAGATGTTGCACAGCCAGATGTTGCCTTGTACAACCCCTTGGAGATTTGGCAGCAATGTTTGTGGGGTCTGGGGAACCACTTTGCTATTCCATGACCTTTTCTTGGAGTGCCTGCTGGGATGTAGTGAGAACTGAAGATCTGGTTTCCCCCTTTTCCTGTGGCACTTCTGGCAGGAAACACCCCGTGTTAGTGAGCGCTGAGCTCCTGAGGTGAGGGGATGGGAGGGCACTGCTGGAGCTGCCTCAGCTTGTGAGGAGCCACTTCCAGTCCGGGCTGAGGACTGGGACCAGCACAGTCCTTAGCAGGGACATTTCCTGCACTGTTTCCAACAAGCAGAACTGTTGCTTTTCCAGCATGACTGTAAAGGTAGGGTTGGATTTGCAGCTTGTAAAAAAGCAGATGGAAGCAGCTGGAACAGGCAAGGGAAGTGTGTGTTTAAAGAGAGAAAGGAGAAGTGTCTGCCATCCGTTGGGACGAATCCTCGTTTCCCAGCAAATTTCCAGGAGTATGCTGATCCTTCTCTGGGGTGTTTTCCTTCATGAAAATGAAGCCAGGCTGTTGGTGGTGTCAGTGTTTCCCAGACCGCCTTTGTTGTCTTGTTCTTGCATTCATTGTCCTTTGACTGGTAGGGTGGTCATGAGAAAAAAATCCAGCTTAGTGCATAGTCAGAAAGCTACAAGTAATGAAGCAAACCACAAATAAATAGGTAAATAGGCTAAACTGTAAGATAGGTGTAAAAGGAGGCAGTCGGCTGCACGGCTCCTCTGTAAACGTGCATGATAAGCAAAGCTTGTGCAGACACTGGGCAGGGCTGCTTTTGCTAGACTTTGAGTATCCTAGTTGCAAAGACTCGTAAATGTTCCAAAAGGCTCATGGTTTTGGAGTGGGGTTGTTTTTTGTCTTCTGTACGCTGTGACCACTTGCTTTCCGAGCGGGTTCGTAGTGATGGAGTTAATGGAGCTGTTCTTTATAGTAACCTAAAAGGTGTCCGTCGTTTGCTCGTGTGTGTTCACAGGCTGGGCCGTGGCGTTCCGCATCCCTCCGCAGTGGTGTGGTTTGAAGCACTTTTGGTGTGGCATGTGCAGTTGCAGTGCTGTCTGTTTTTAATTTCCCCCCGGATGGAAATGCCCCTGTCACGTTCTCCCCGTGTTTCGGACACTGAACCAAACCAAGGTCAGAACTAGCACTTTAAGTACTAGTAGTCACTTTGCTTCGGACTATTTGAGCACTGCACTTTTGTACGTACTGTTAGCACTGAGTTCTGAACTCTTTTCTTTTCCCCATCTATTTACCCTCTTAGGCGCAGTGTTAATTACGTAGGGGCCAGCAGAAGATAATTTTGGGGTGGGCTGGACCACTGTCTGGTGCCTGACTTCCATTGCATGTCCATTAGCAACTTTATGGTAGGGAATTTAACCCATCCAAGCTTATTTTACACAACAGAACAAACACCTGAATCACTGATGTCCAGGCAGACGTGGTTGTGGAAACCTTCGAGGTCCTTTGGAGACCCGAGCGCATGGCTTTGAAAAACACCAAAGATACAGGAGAAGTCTCAGAAGGGATTGGGGTGGGACTGGAATTGAGTGGAGTGAGAGGTGTAGGGCAGACACTCCTGTGTTCAGTACGAGACCCCAGTAAGTCCACGGGACAACCCAGTTCAAACCAGTCTGAGACACTGGTACCAATAAAGACTGCGCTCAAGCCATTGCAATAAAAGCCATCATTGTGCCTGCACTGAAAGTGCTGTTGGAATTGGTCGTTGTCTTCAACTGCAAAAAGGGATATTTGAGTAAAAAAGAGATGATTTAGAAGATGGAGCATAATAACCCTGGGGTTTGCTGTTGATTTGGAAAGCATTGTTAGATGGGCTCTGGTGTTCAGAGGCAGTTCAGATGTGCATTGCTATTCCTGGTAAACTCCTGTGGTATTTCCCTAAGCAAGGTTGGGGATCAGAGCTCCCTTGCCAGTGAGAAATCAGCAGGGCAGGGTTTGTAGCAAACATAGTCAGAAATCTCTAGGATTTGAAATGGGGTGGTGATCCCTGGAATGCTGAATAATCCAAATTTTGATGCTCCAAACTATCCTCTCTCAACCAACTGGGGGTGTTTTGCTTCTTTAAAAGTCCCCTTGGGTTTTCCACAGCAGCAAATAAATCCTGGTGGGTGTTACAGTGCTCCACTTCCTCCTCACTGGGGTATCCACACTTGGGACTGCTGCTCAGCCTCCTTGATGAGCCCACAGTCAATCCAAATCCTTCTCTGGCAATCCTCCTTGGTGGGAGTTTCTCCCTGGTGAAACTTTATGGATAAACCCTGCTGTTACAGCACAACCACTTTGAATGGAGGGAAGGGAATTAGCTCTTCTCCTTCACTGCTAGCAAAGGGCCAAGATGGAAATAACCTTCAGCAACAAAAAGAAATAGGTGTGTTGGGTTTTCTTGTTGCAGCAGATGAAGGATATTTTCCTAAACAACTCCAGTTTTAGTGGCTGGGTTTCTTGTGTTCCTTCTTCAATAGACCTTCAGGGGTTCGGATATTCAGTGGGAACTGAAGATGGTTTAAAACCACAAATCTTGAGCAACCCAAAGTATTATGCTCTTGCATCCTCTGTCATTGGATTTAAAAATAGGATCCAGATTTTGGTGGGTTTTTTTCTTTCTCACCCCAGCCAAATTATCCCTGCAAATGTAGCTTTAAAAAAATAGCAGTAGCCAATACTGCTGCTCTACCTGAGCCCCCAAAAGTGTAGCAGCCCAGGGGACAACCTCAGTGACTCAGAGCCCACATTCCACTTGCTGTCACAAGGATATAGGCAAACCCTTTGGAAAATTCACCCCCAGCAAGCCCACCAGTCCCCCTGTGTTCCTTGGAAATGAAGCTCGGGAGAAGGGGAATGTGGAACAGGTCTTTTTGTCTTTATTTTCCCCTCAGGTGTAGTTTTTTGCCCCTTGGAGTTGGCGTGTCATCCTTTGGGAAGGTGGAATGAAGCGTGGCCCACTTGAGGCCTGAATGCAAATCTCAGCATTGCTTGTCTCGCTTTGGAAGGGCCTTTTAGGTGGGAAAAAAAAGCTCTTGTAGGGATTTTTAGCTGTTTGGCTTTTCAGATGGCTCATGGGAAGTGCATTGTAACAGCACACAGGCAATGTTTTACCAACCTTTTCTGTTCCTCCAAAAGAGACTTTTTAATTTGCTTTGGTAGTTTAGAGTTGATTTCCTTGAAAGTCTTTTTGGACCCATGAAAATGCCCCTGAAATGAGTCAAGTTTATTGAAATAAATTGTGCACACACCCATGCACCAGCCCAAGTGTACGTGCATATCTCCCTGGGTGTGTATACAGACAGAGAAATATATTATTTCCCCAAACATTCCTGGTTTTTTTTTAGTTTGATTTGTTTTTTTTTCTTTTGGGTTTGTTCCCCCCACCCCCCAGGATATTAACCAAAAGGTGTTTTAAAAGTCATGGCATGAAAACTCCTAAATGTAAACCTGAGTACCTTGTGATGCTGATTAACAGGTTTTTCCTGAAACTTTATGTGATGCTTAATATTTTCCTTAGGAAGTTTTGTTTAATGTTAGATCATTGTTCTGGAGGATGTTGGTCCTACTGGCATTAAACTAATGGAAATAAAATGCATGTGTTACAAGTGTAGAAACGGTGAAGAATTAAGTGTGAACTTACTGTACGATACTGATTCTGTTTTCAAACAATCTGTTTTGCTGTTCAATAGTTGACATATGGAAATGCCAATGTACTGTAATTTAGCACTTTTCCAATGGACCCTGTTCTCACTGTGCCCAAGGGAAGAAGTGGGTTTGGTTTGGGGCTCTGGGCTCAACCTCTGCACCTTTTCTGTGTGTTTTGGCACCAGAATTGGCCAAGGGGAACTTCAGTTGGGGGTTTTCTCGTTGGTTCAGCGACTGGCACGGGGTGGAGGGGGGTGAGTCTCCATTTCCATGGCCAAACCAGGGCCATTCTGCAAATTGGTCTGGTGAAAGGGATCCCTGCCCATGGCAGGGCAGTTGGAACTAGATGATCTTGAAGGTCCCTTCCAACCCAAACCATCCTGGGATTCTGGGATTCTGGGATTTGGGTGCAGACCTCGGTGCGGGTGGATGGACTGGTGGTTCCACCAGTGCATCCCCCTGGGAGCCAGGCTGGGGATGGACAGAGTCCCTGAAATTCAAAGGCAGAAGGGATAACCCACCAGCCACCCCCCTGCAGCCCAAACCCCTCCTTTCCCAGTGTTAACAGGGTGCAAAGTGTTACTTGTCATGTACTGTACTGAAAGGGTTAATTGATCAGTGACTGTATTGTACTGTATGAAAACTCATGAATTGCCTTGTATTGTTTCTAATGGACTGTTCCATGTCTCCCCACTGCCCATTCCCAACGTGTCCCACGTGTTCCAAAGGACGCATGTTCTCAGTTAGGTCCTCCAAACTCTCTGGTGCTAAACTCTTCCGTATCCGATGGTGCTTCTGCGGACACTAACTGACCACATGCCGACCCCGAGCTTGAAGTTCACCACGTCTTTATGTCTGTTTGTATGAAGTCACACACACACATGAGAAAAATTAAAGATAAACTTGAATTTGTTTCAAAGCCTCATTGACAATCTAATGTTTTCTATGTCTGCTTTTATTTGGGATGGCTTTTCTAGAAAGCAGCGCGCCAGCACCTTCGCTCCGGGAGGGGATTTCATCTGTTGGCTCCTCTGGCATCCGAGGTGAGCTGCTCCCTCGCTGGCTTTTCAGGCTCAGCCACAGGAGGTTGGTGCATCAGGAGCCAGCGAGGATCAGGAGGTGCAGGTGCCTTCAGAGATGCCCAGCCTTAAAAAGCAGCCGGGATCCCTGTGACTGCCCCATCCATGTGTAGGTAGGTGGGCACTGAGGGTCTCAGAGGGGATGAACCTGTCCCTTGCTTTGGGGCAAAAATTGGCTTTTAAAGGAGAATGGAGGCAGAAAAATGGAGTTCCAAGGCACCTTCATCTGCTCCTGGTATCACTCAGCTGTGCTGGCCTCCTGAGCCTGAGGTTTTGCAGGTGCCACACACCTCGGATGGCATGAACGGAGCCATCCCCTCCCAAGCCCCCCACCCCGATGCGAGCTGCTTTTTGGACAAAAGAAAATCTGACTATATTTTATATCGATTTGAAAACAAAGTCTGATATTTACCCCTGTTCTCAACTGAATTTGCATATTGTTGTTTGCCACGATATTTGTTCTGTCTTCAAATAAATTTGCTTACTTGTGTAGTCTTAACTGTCTGCTCCAATTCTTACACTTATCCCTGCTCTGAGGTGCCTGCACTGTGGCTCTCCTTTGGATGCTTCCCATGGGGGAGAGAAGGAAATCTGCCTGGGAAGGGGAATCATTTCAGCCTGTAAATGTTTCTCTCTGTTATCTCCCATTCATATCCCCGGGGCTTTTCAATTTGATGCCCTTTTCCCCCCCTGTCTTCCATCATCAGATCCTTCTATCCGGGTAAGTGCGTGGCTTCTCCCTGCTTAATTTAAGAGCTGGAATTGTTGCTAACGCATTGTTTTGCAGATGAGGCATTTCCGACGGCAGCGTTTTGCGTCTGGGAATGAAGGGATTTATGGCTGCGAGCAGCCGAAGGCTCCGGGCATCGGCGTCGGCAGCCAGCGCCGCCCCGTCCTGCACATCGCATTAGCGAGCACTTGGCATCAGTCACCGGAGACGTCTCGGCGGAAGGCAGTGCCCTCAAACGGCTGCAAAACTGATTTGCACATGCGTTTCCAGGGCAGTAATCAAATCAGCCAGCAGGTTCAATAAAAGGAGTAAGCAAATCTTCCACATTTGCCTGCGTTTGCAAACAAAACCTGTTGCAAGACTCGCAGGTTTTGAAGTTCCTTCCCCTCCCCCTAAAAAAAGAAGCTATTTTGGGATTGAAATTGTTGCAGGAGGACATTTTATATTCCCAAGAAGATGTAGCTGTATGTGAGAGGAACATTTCAGGGGGATCCATGCAAAGGTTTGTGCTGTCACCCTCCTGTGCACGTTATGGCCATTTTCAGAGATTTATCCCCTTCTCCTGGCACTGTCCCCCCCCCTCTTTGCCTCCTTCACCCCCTCTGACCTCTCTCCAGCTTTTTTTCCCAGTTTATCAAGGTTCTGTAGGTGTTTCCTGCTGCTCCTTGCAGTATGAGCAGTGATGGATGCCAGCATGGGAAGGAGGGACAGAGCTGAATCCTGTGGGAAAATGCTGGGAACAAGAAGCCAGACTTCATGGATGGTGCTGCCAGGTGTGTCTGCCTTCCATCCTCAGCAAAAATGTGGGGTCTGCATCCCAAAATGTGGTGTAGGGATCCCCATCCTGGTGTACCTGGCACCCCCCAGGGGCATCAGGTGCCCTGTGAGGGCCACCTGGAGCAGCTCCCACTGGATTTGTGCACCCTCAGCTTCTGGCAGAAGGAAGAACTTCACTGATTTATTTTTTCACTGTCGGGCGGGGTGTTTGTCCTCTCTAACACACAGGAATACCTTTAGGGATCCAGCACTCTTTGGGAAGCAGGGAATAAACCCCAGCAATGGTGCGGGCCATGAGTAATTATTTTCTGATTATTTTCTGATTTTGTTTCTCTTGTGTTTTGTATCACACTCTAAAAGACCAAGTTACAGTGTAAAAATCACAAAAATAAGAAAGCAAGATTGGACCCCTCAGTTCAGGAAAGAGACTGAGGGGCTGGAGTGGGGCCAGAGAAGAGCAACGAGGCTGGAGAAGGGACTGGAGCACAAGTGCTGTGGGGAGAGGCTGAGGGAGCTGGGGGTGTTCAGCCTGGAGAAGAGGAGGCTCAGAGGTGACCTCAGCACTGTCTGGAACTGCCTGAAGGGAAGTTCTGGCCAGGTGGGGGTTGGTCTCTTCTCCCAGGCACTCAGCAATAGGACAAGGGGGCACGATGGGCTCAAGCTCTACCAGGGGAAATTGAAGTTGGAGATCAGGAAAAAATTGCTTGCAGAGAGAGTGCTCAGGGATTGGAATGGGCTGCCCAGAGAGGGGGTGGATTCCCCATCCCTGGAGGTTTTTCAGGTGAGCTTGGCCGTGGCACTGAGTGCCATGATCTGGTAAAGGGACTGGAGTTGGACCAAGGGTTGGACTTGATGATCTCGGAGGTCTTTTCCCACCCAATCCATTCTATGATTCTGTGACTTCTATACCCTGTGAGGGGTTTAATGTAACACAACCAGCATTTATTTATTTTTTCATGGCCTTTTACACCACTTTTACCAGCATTCCCTGTTTAGAAGGTTCTAGCACAGAAATGATGAGATTTTAAAGAAGGTGGTGGAAAAGCCACACACCAAGAGCTGGAAAGCACCATGGCTTGGGGCCTGTTGCCAGGGAGATCTCTGGGCAAATTATCCCAAAAGAAGAGAGAAAAGCAACCCAGCACCACAAGCCAGTCCCATTTTTGGACATGGGGGTGGGAGCCCAAATTTCAGAGGCTGGAGCTCAGGAAGCTGTAGGGGTGGGAAGATTTATTGTCCACTGCCATGCTGGAGCTTTGCCTTGTCCCAGGGCCACTCTCTGCTGCAGTGACACAAACATGGGCAATATGGTTAAAAATAATCTGAAAACAAAGCAGCAAATAAAACATCCAGAGGTGTGTGGATGGTTCCTGGCAGGTGTCTTTCCTGGGAATGGCAAATGATGGGCATGTATAGGAGTAGCTACAAATACTTCCTAAGTGTATTTTTACTTGGAAAGTTCACTTTGGGCATGTAATATTTTGAATCCTTTCATTTTCTCCCTCACCCCAGGGTGAAGTCCACAAGTCCAGCTGCATCACCCAGCAGGGATTAAGGAAATTGTGATTGCCATCAGCATTCCTGGTGGAAGAACAACCTGAGCAGGTCCTCAGCAAGTCTCATCTTTAATATCTGACATGAAAAAAAAATACCAAATGAACTTGATTTATGTTACTCTGCTAAAAATCCCAGAAAAGTTTCCCACCAGTGACCTCCTGAAATCCCAGTCCTTGGTTTGGAGCTCCAGGCAGTGTCACAACCTGAATTATTGCATCATTGTCACGATATTACCATTCCATTTTGGTGTAGAGGAGCTAGGAAAGGAAGTGCAAAACTGCAGAGAAGATAAAGAAAGAGCACTGGGAGAAATTTGTGCAGGTCAGTGACAATTTAGGGCTGAGGGTGAGATGAACTGAGTACCAGACTGTAAAATATATTGGCTTTTATTGCTTATATCCATTGCTCATGTGCTATGCTTGGTACATCATGGCACGAGTGCTCCAAGATATTTCACAGGAACACAGTGCAGGGAATCAGCAACTGAAAGGCAGAGAGTTTTATACATGTAGAACAGGAGGGCAGGGCTCAGGCTCTGCCAGGGGAGGTGTAGGTTGGATATCAGGAAGAAATTCCTTACAGAGAGTGGTCAGGCACTGGACTGGCCTGCCCAGAGAAGTGGTGGATTCTCCGACCCCGGAGGTTTTTAGGACGAGACTGGATGTGGCACTGAGTGCCATGGTCTGGTGATCACAGTGGGGTTGGATCGAGGGTTGGACTCGATGCGTTCATTCCATGATTCTGTAATTCCACATTCCCGGGTGAACAACTGGGACTTGACACCCAGGGAAGTTTGTGATTTTACCCTTTTTCCTTGGAGAGAATGGAGCATTTTACTAATTTTCCCTTAGGACAGCGCGGGAGGGGCGGGGCAGAGGTGGGCGTGGCCGAAGGTGGGCGTGGCCATAAGGGGCGTGGCCTCTGACCGGGAGCTGTCAGGGGCGTGGCTCTGAGTTGGGGCCGCGGCGCGCCGGAAGCGCGCGCTCGGCGCACGCGTGGTGGGCGTGGCCGGAAGTGCGCAGCAGCAGCGGCGGCAGGCGGGGGGCGCCGCCATTACGCGCAGCGGAGCCGATCGGAGCGGGCCGCGCGTCCCCGGCCGCCGCCGCCGCCACACACAGGCGGGCCCGGGCCGCGGGGGGCCCGCCCGGCCCCCGCCATGGAGGAGAAGGGCTTCGCCAAGGAGCTGGACCAGTGGATCGAGCAGCTGAACGAGTGCCGGCAGCTGAGCGAGAGCCAGGTCCGCAGCCTCTGCGAGAAGGTGAGTGCGGGGCCCGGGCCTTGGGAGAGCGGAGTGGGGCCTGAGGGGTGGCGGGCACCGGGACACCGGCGTGCGGCCGGGGGGAGTCGGGGGCTGGGAGAGCGGGGTGGGGCCTGGGCGGTATCCAAGGCTGGGATGGTGCCTGGGGGATTGCGGGCACTGGGATGCAGGGATGGTGCCAGGGGGATAACGGGCACTGGAAGAGAGGGCTGGTGCCAGTGGGATCACAGGCACTGGGATGCCGGGATGGTGCCAGTGGGATAACGGGCACTGGGAGACAGGGATGGTGCCTGGGGGATAACGGGCACTTGGGAGAGAGGGGTGGTGCCAGTGGGATAACGGGCACTGGGATGCCGGGATGGTGCCAGTGGGATAACGGGCACTGGGATGCCGGGATGGTGCCAGTGGAATAGCGGGCACTGGGATGCAGGGATGGTGCCAGTGGGATATTGGAAACTGGGAGGCAGGGATGATGCGAATGGAATATCGGGCACTGGGAGACAGGGATGGTGCCAGGGGGATATTGGGCACTGGGAGACAGGGATGGTGCCAGGGGGATATCGGGCACTGGGAGACAGGGATGGTGCCTGGGGGATACTGGGCACTGGGATGCAGGGGTGGTGCCAATGGGATATCGGGCACTGAGAGACAAGGATGGTGCCAGGGGGATATTGGAAACTGGGAAGGAGGAATGATGCGAATGGGATATCGGGCACTGGGAGAGAGGGGTGGTGCCAGTGGGATATTGGAAGCTGGGAGACAGGGATGGTGCAAGTGGGATATTGGGAACTGGGAGACAGGGATGGTGCCAGTGGGATATTGGGAACTGAGATTCAGGGATGGTGGCAGGGGGATAACGGGCACTGGGATGCCGGGATGGTGGCAGGGGGATATCGGGCACTGGGATGCCGGGATGGTGCCAGTGGGACAGCAGGCACTGGGATGCCGGGATGGTGGCAGGGGGATATCGGGCACTGGGATTCAGGGATGGTGCCAGTGGGGACTGTGTCATCCCGATATCCTACATGACGTGTCGTAGCCCCGTGTGGAAAACTCATGGCCAGGTCAGTGAGGAAGCTCTCCAAGGTGCCATCCAGGGTGCCCTGTGCCATCCAGGGTGGGATGTAGGGAGGCAGAGCAGGTCAGAGGTGAGACCTGAACAGGCTCAGAGCCCGCTGAGGGGAACCAAAATAGAAAGGGGAGTGGTTGGATAAAGGGCACCACCTGCACTTCCCGACTGTGGTTTGGACAGCCCTTGGCAAATGCCTGCTTGGATTGGTTTAGTGGAGTCTGGAAAAGAATTTTTTTTTTCAGTCAGGAGAAGGATCCTTAGACTGGTGTTGGGTTTTGTCTGACCAGTCCAATAGCTCTGTGGGAACATTCCCTCCACACTGCAGACTGTGACCAAGGGAAGATTTGCCTTGGCAGATCCTGACTCCAGCCTCACCCTACTCAGCCTCTGTTTTCTTCCCTCCTTCCCTTTTTTAATCCCACATTGGCAGCTCCGTCAGTTGAGGGGGAGCTGTGGCTGCTGTTTTGGGAAGCTGGAGAACAATTCCAGCAGTAAATAGAGTGGGGAGGGTGTGTGTCCTCCAGGTGACAGGTGGGTGTGTCATCTGTCACCTCATTCTTCCAGGGTGCTGGAAACCGATGGACATGAAGGAAATACTGTGCTGTGCTCTGACTTGGCCTGTTTAAGTTTTGGGGAGTGGTTGTGTCACTTGGGAGAGGAGCTTACAGAAACCTTTGTGTGTGCAGCCCTGCCACAGAGCTGGTTTAGTTGGTTTCCTTAAAATAACCTTTGGAGAAACCCTTTTGTCACTTTTTAGCATTCCCTTTTTTGGGGCTGATTCCGGAGAGGCCAAGTAGTTCCTCTTGGGGTAATTTTGTGGAAGAGCTCAGTACTAAACAAAAAAATCAAAATGAGATGCAAGGAAAAAAAGCAAAATCCCAGTTACCATGTGGATCATTTGTGTTTTTAATTACTGGCTTAGTAGACAGTCATGAGGGAGGGATTGGACATGGTGGGGGAGTTGAGAGCTGTCCTGCTTAATCCAGGGAAAAGGATTTTTCACTAAAATATGGAAATGGCATGTGAAAGAAGGGAAGGAAAAGTCTTTCTCCTGAATTAAACAAGGAGTCTTCCATACCCACCCCTCTTGGGGCTTCTCTTTCCTACCCTTGTTCTTTGGAGGTGTGAGAAGGGCCACAGTCTGGCTGCAGGAAATTCCCAGTGTTGTGTTGAGTCATGGCCAGGAATGTTCCATCTCTCCATCTCTGCTCTCCAAGGATCTTGTACACAAACCACACGAGGAGTTGGGATGATGGGCAAGCTCACAGCCAGCCAAGAGCCTGCTCTCCAAAGTCACTTGGAGCACAGACATGGCAACTGTTGTTTAGGCTTATTTAGTAAAAACGAGGTTTATTTAATAAAAACACCTGAAGCTGCTTCTTTTCATCCTGACCTGGATATGGTTTTCATGCAGAACAAGTGGGACAGAGATGCTCAGGAAGCTGATAACATTAGTCACTGCTTTCTACAGCAAAGGTAGCTAAAATTTGCCTTTAAGTCATTGTTATTTATCAGCCTTCTGAAGTCAGTAAGTGATGATGATGCCAGGCAGCCTTGCCTGAATCAGAGATGTTTTTATTCTTGTTTTTACTGGTGCTGTTTGTTATTTTAAATCATTTGATTTCAGTGCCCACTCCACACAGTGCAGGCAAAAGCAGGGGTTAGTTACTGCTTTTCTGGGGTGTTTCAATTCATGGTGAAGATTCTGTAGAGCTTGAAAATAATCACGTGAGGGCAAACTTGGGCTCCTGAGCCTGCCTTAACCCAGCTCTGCAGAGTTAAAATGCCAGGCTGGCTCTGGCCACGTGCACGGATGTGTGTCCACAGGGCGAGCTAAAATGGGCTGCATGGGAACAGCTGGTTGGCAGCGTAAGGAGCTGCTGCTCATCTGCTGCCAGCTCCTCCCTTCTCATGAGGGGAACCTTCTGGATCCTCCTAGTACCAAAATTTCAGCACCTGGGATGGATTTAAGGGGAGGATAGTTGCCCTGTTGGTGTGGAAAGGGAGCTCTGCTGAGCCCCAGCTTCAGACCAAACGCCAGCCTGTTGCTCTGTGCTGCAGTCAGAACACACAGAGCAGCTGCTTTGTGGGTTTATATTTGTCTCTCCCTGAGGGTGGAAGCTCTCCAAAGGCACTATAAATGCTTTTAGAGATGTGTGAGCAGAATCTGAGTGCTACTATTGCACTCCAGTACAACACATTCAGCAGTTCCCAGGTGGGTCAGAAGTGCAAGGCAGACCCCACATCATCGAGTCCACTTGCAGGATGTGCCTTCAAGGATCAAGGTCACATCCCTTGGTTTATGTTCCATACAGAGGGACACTCTGGATGCTGTCCAAGCTGTCCAGACTGCTTGGGGTTTAGTTATTCCTTCCAAATACATGCTTTCCCTGGAAGAGGCAAGGCAGCAAACATTGGAATGGGAACTCTGTCATCCCTGGGGGGCCTGCTGAAGGTATCCTTGGGAAGCAGCTCCTTCCTGGCAGCGGCAGGTGGCAGCTGCCTCATCCTGATGTGGCAAAGAACACCCAGACTGTCACCTGCTGGTGACTGCTCAGCGCTGGTGATCTTCCACCCCTTTTGTTGGGATCAGGCCAAGCCAACCCGTGGGTGTTCCCTGTGCCTCCGATGTGCCTGGAGCGCTGATCGGCATCAGTCGGGGAGCTGGAGGCAGCACAACAAGCCTGGTATTTGATAAGGATAATAAGGTGGTGCAGATAGGCTGCATTACATGGCTGTAATTAGCAGAGGAACTGCTGGGTGTGGAAGAAGAGATAACTAAATCCAGGGATGCCATCCCTCCATCTGTGGCTGTTTTGTTGCCAGCTGGGCATTGCCAGGGAAGCTGATCGGGGCTCCATATTTTTCACTTGCCTCTGACTTTACTTTTCTAGTTGTATGTCACTTGCTTTTAGAGGTTGCTAAACTGTTGTGCTTGGAAAAGGATTGGAATTCCATCAGGGAAAAAGTGCCCTGGGCAAAGGAACCTGGCCTTACCATAGCAAAGCTGCTTGTCTTTGTGCACAGGGATTTGTGAAACACACCTTGTCTGTCCTCATCCACAAAACTGTTTTTCCAGTGGTCAGCTTGAGCCATGTGGATGAATCCGGGTTTCCAGCAGGAATGCAGTGGGATAACATCTGCACCTGCTTCTGCAAGAGTTTCCTACCTTTTTGTCCTAAATGTGTTTTTCTTGCCAGGCTAAAGAAATCCTTACAAAGGAATCCAACGTGCAAGAGGTACGATGCCCCGTCACCGTCTGCGGGGATGTCCACGGGCAGTTCCACGACCTCATGGAGCTCTTCCGGATCGGCGGGAAATCCCCAGACACAAACTACCTGTTCATGGGAGACTACGTGGACAGAGGCTATTACTCCGTGGAGACAGTCACCCTCCTAGTAGCGTTGAAGGTATGGCTTGATATTTTTGGGGTAAAACCCTGTGTTTCTGGGGAGTTTGGAATTATTTTCTCGGGAATGATACGCTCCAGAGACTGTGGAATTGACTTGAGCTCAGCGGATGTAACTTGATAGGCATCCATGGCCACGTGCTGAGCGCAGAGCTGAGCGCTTGGCTGCTGTTGGCAGGATTCCATTTCTGTTTCTTTCCATGCCCCTGGTGCAGTTCCTGTGCTAAGGAAGCGTTTCCTTCGTCCCCAGGTGCGCTACCCGGAACGCATCACGATCCTGAGGGGCAACCACGAGAGCAGGCAAATCACACAAGTCTACGGCTTCTACGACGAGTGCCTGCGCAAGTACGGCAACGCCAACGTCTGGAAGTACTTCACAGACCTCTTTGATTATCTCCCACTCACAGCTCTAGTAGATGGCCAGGTAAGCCTTGGCTAAGGAAAACGCTCTGTTTGCTGGAGTTCTGCAGGCTGGATTGTCCCACAGCCACATGAGCTGCCCCCAAACAAGCTCCTTAAAGTCACGATTGAGGGCTGTCACTGTGAACAGAGCTCAAAGCTGCTGTTTTGGAAATCATTCTTAACATGATGCACTGAATGGATTGCTGTGGGTTTTTTTCCTGGAACAGATATTCTGCCTCCACGGTGGCCTCTCTCCATCCATAGATACACTGGATCATATCAGGGCTCTGGATCGCCTGCAGGAAGTTCCACACGAGGTAATATGGAAGGAAATGTCTCAAGCAGTTAAATAAGGGAAATGTATCCTCAGGTTGAAATCCATTTAAACATGGTTGCACATGGATTATGGCCTTCCCAAAAGCCAGGGCAGATGGGCATTTGGGCAAAACACACCCAAGTCAGTCTGCTTTGATTACAGCAGCCTACCAAAGAGGCTTGGGGGGGGGGGGGGTTGACAGCTGTTTCCCACAGAATTGTGGGGTTTTTGGACTGGCTGACTCAAAGGGCAGTATTTGGCAGGGGAAGGTGTTTACCACCTTCAGCCTCATCACAGCCATGGTTGTGAACTGACAGCCACCCTGTGAAGCCACATTGTGTCACCATCCTTCCTCCCCAGCCAGTTCCTCCTTTGGTCGTGTTTCACCCTTTTTTCATCACTTTCAGGGGGCCTGAAACCAGGAATGAAAAACCACCTTTGGAGTTCCCAGCACAGCTGGAAGTTGTGGTGGAGTGTTTGGAGCTCGTGTGAATGTTGAATAAACTCCTTGTGCTGAGAGGGACGTGCTGGCAGTCTTGTTACTGTAAACAAACCCCATTTAACCATCTTGGCAGTGAGCTAACAGCAGTGACTCTTTCCCAAGGGCCCGATGTGTGATCTGTTGTGGTCGGATCCGGATGACCGCGGCGGCTGGGGAATATCTCCACGTGGTGCTGGCTACACCTTTGGGCAGGATATCTCCGAAACATTTAACCACGCCAATGGGCTCACACTGGTCTCCCGTGCTCACCAGCTGGTCATGGAGGTAGGGCAAGCACTCTGCTAGCCAGGGCTAACCAAACATGGGCCAGGTGGTGTCACCTCCCTGACACCTTCCACCGCTGGGTTTGTTGACACCCAAATCTTACACAGGTAAGGACCAAAGAGAGGCTTTAGTCATGTGAAAACAACAAGCAACATAAAATTATGTGTTCTGACCTGCAGTGTAAATAAGGGGATGTCCTGCCCTTTCCAAGTAAATTTCCACCTGCAAGTAAATTGCCAAAGGGACCCTGTCACACCCTGTTTGTGGCAGGAATAACCTCTTTCCATGCTGACAGATCTACTTGGACTGCTGCTGCATCCAACAGTAATACTCAGTGGTCAGATGTGACAGGGATTAAGCCATTTTTGGCTGTCTGCAGGCTATTCTTGGATGTCTTGCTGGAAAACTGCCAGGCGGGTCAATGGAGTAGATGTATTTTTAAAATCTGGTGCAGGTAAATGTCTGAAGTCACCCACATCCAGCAGGCAAATTGTCTTTTGTGGTAGATGAAAGCTGAAGGCATCCTTAAAAATCTCAAGGTGTTTTTTGTTGTACAATCCATAATTTTTACATAAAACTGATACAACACATGAGTGAGGAATGGATAATCTCCCGTGGAGTGCTTGAAGTTGGTTTTACCAGGTACCTACTGCTGCTTCGTGCAGTAGATCACATGTTTTGAAATGAAACTAAGTCAGTTGGAAATACTTGAGGAAATCTCCAGTTTCACAAGTGCCTTGGAGCATTTCAGGCCTGAAGAGGAACTTTAGGCAGGCTGAGGTTTAACCAGAGCCCTTTTCTTTTCCTCTCTCTCCCTGGCAGGGTTATAACTGGTGCCACGACCGGAATGTGGTTACCATTTTCAGTGCCCCCAATTACTGTTACCGCTGTGGGAACCAGGCTGCTATCATGGAACTAGATGACACTTTAAAATATTCCTTGTGAGTATCCTGGCTTGGGCTGTTTTTATTTCCTGACAGGTCTGTGAGGAATGTCTGATCCTTTCCATAGGGATTCTCCATGAAAAGCCAGCTCAGACTACTCCAGAATTAACATTGTTTGCTCTACCCTAAAAATGAGTAGTGAGTTAAGCTCCTAAAAGCTCCTCTTCTGGCGCTCTGGAGAATTGGAGCTTCTGCACTTAAATCCCACTATTGCCCAAGCTTGATGAAAAGGGTAAAAATAGATTTATGTATTTAATTTTTTGTAGCACTGAGCTTTGTAAAGGTGGGTGAGAGGGTCTAAATGTTGTGTTCAGCTGTGCTGACATGGAAGTGGGGATGGACTGTGGGCAGCTGACCAACTGAGTTTTAACTCCCATGGGAGACTTGTTTTGGGACCTGGAATCATTTATGTAGAAGCAGCTAGGTTGAGTAAATCAATAGCAGTGGGAGAACAGGTCTGGTATTTATTGTGGCATTGGAAAATGACTTGTGGAGGGAGGGTATTTGATCCCTTTCTCTTCCCTGCAGCCTCCAGTTTGACCCAGCACCTCGTCGTGGAGAGCCTCATGTTACCCGTCGTACCCCAGACTACTTCCTATAAACCTCTCCCAGCCTTTGTAGAAGGAAGTACACCTGGCATTTAAAAAAAAAGCAACAATATTTACACGTTTCTGTAAGAAATCAGGGTTCGTCTCAACTTCAAATGCCCATCATGGACCAAAATGTGCCATACAAAGGACGAAGAGCGTTTAGCACAACTTGAGACTGAATTCCTTACAACACTCTGTCCCGTGCCCATCAGCCCGAAAAGTCAGTTTGCCTGCTGTATTTGTAGTCATTGTTTTCCTTCTGGACTGTTCAGAGAGGAAAAGGTAACTCTAACAAACACTTCATCTCCTTTGACGCTTCTTTGTACATTTTTAGTTCTAGTGTTTAACTGGCATGAATTAGAGTTTGTTTTCCAGGGAAATACACACTAACTCCATCCCCCACCACTCTTTATTTTATCGGAAAGACCGCTCGATTTAACTGGAGAAAGGAAGTGATTCCTGCTTGGGAGTACGTTGTCATAACCTGAATAAAAGTGTTCCCTTTTTAGCTCTATTCCCATTCTGTGCTTATCCTGCCTTTTTTTTTTTGGGGGGGGGGTTTATTTTATCTCCTTTTTTTGTCATTTCCCCCCTCTCCACCTCCCCTCTGTATATTTGTCCTGGAAGTGCTTGCAGATCCTCCTGGCTGTACCCGAACCAATAAACTCGCCTTTGTCAGCCCCAGCCCGTGGTGTCGTGCGGGACCGGGGCGGGACCGGGCGGGCCGGGGGCGGCCCCGGGGCGGGGCGGGGCGGGGCGGGGCGGCGGGGTCAGACCGAGCCCGGAGCGATGGCGGCGGCCGCGTACGAGCTGCTGGTGCTGGGCGGGGGTTCCGGGGGACTGGCGGGGGCCCGGCGAGCGGCGGAGCTCGGGGCGAGAGTGGCGCTGGTGGAGCCGCGGCGCCTCGGCGGCACCTGCGTGAGTCACTTGCGGGGGGACCCGCCGTGGGGATGGGGACAGCAGGAAGTGGGTGTCGCGGCTCGGGGTCCCCCACGCTGGCCCCGGTGCCCTCGGGGGTGGTCGCGGTGCGGGGAGTCCGCGGGAAGGAATCGCCCTGCTGGGGTCGCAGCGTTGCGCAAGGGCCTGGCTTGTCACGCTGGGGGAGGACGGATCCCAATCCCCCTCTCCCCGCTGCTTCTTCCCGGCCGTTTCCAAGCTGTTTCCAAGCCGCTGACGGGCTGCTGATGGATCCTGGGTCTGTGCAGCAGAACTGCAAGGAGGCAAAGCAGAGCTTGTGGGCACGGCGAGCCGGTAACACACCCCAAAACCAAACTTGTTCCTCAAACAAGCCAAGACAGCCTCTAGTTTTATTCCTTAAGTGCATTCAGCTGGAAAAATTGTCATAGAGGATCAGAAATACAGGAAGGGGATGGCAAAGACCTTTCTCCTAGTAAATCGCTTTTAAATGATCAGTGTTAAAAAACCCCTTGTGTTTGAAGGCTCCACCTTCTATATTCTCTTTCAAGGAAGTGAAGGAAAACTCAAACCGCAAGACCTTGAGCCGCCCAGGGCAGTTACACCCCTCTTTTGCCAGGAATCTGTAACCCCGCCTTTATTTCCCGGACAGAGAGCTGAGATGCAGCACCAGCCTGCTGTGGGATGCTCTCCTGAGAGCTGCCTTTGGAAAACTGAGCCTTAACACTGAGACTTGCTCTTATTCCCCCCCAGGTCAATGTTGGGTGTGTGCCAAAGAAGGTAAGGGTGTTTTGCCACCACCACTGGTGGCATCTCTGGTGGCTTGGGTTGGGTCTGGGGTTGGGTGGCTGCCTAACTGCAGGGAGGTGCTGGCACAGGCTGTGGGGAGGAAGGAGTGGGAAGGTTGCAGGGCTTTGGAATGTATTGTGTCCCATGGGCTGCTCTGGGCAGGTGTGAGGCACGGGGAAGCGTGGTGGGGGCTTTCCCAAAATCCAACTGGTCTTCCCAAGCCAACTTGTATTTTGTGTGAGCAGGTGATGTGGAACACAGCTGTCCACGCCGAGTTTATCCATGATCATGCTGACTATGGCTTTGAAACAGCCGGTGTCAAGTTCAGCTGGAGGTAAGAATGGAAAAAGCTGGTTGGAAATGAGCATCTCACAGTGAGTATCCCACGTGGAGCAGCCACAGGTCAGCACTGTGGCCCTGTGGCTCATTGTCCACCTCCAAGGGGTCCCTGCCTGCCTTGAGGCTTCCCGTGGGTGGGTGCAGAGCTGGATATATGGCTGTATTTCAGAAAAGAAGGGTAGCACACCGGCTGTGGGAAGAGACTTCAGAAAGGACAAATGCAGGGAAGGCAGGCACAAAAACCTCACATTGGTGGGGAAGGGATCACAGGGGCCTGTTTCATTTTGTGACATGGATGCCATGTACCAAAGGGATGGAGTTCACAGAATCATCTAGGTTGGAAAAGACCTCAGAGATTATAGAGTCCAACCCTTGACTGATCACCACCTTGTGAAGCAGACCATGACACTAAGTGCCACGTTGTTTTCCCTGAGCTCTGGAGGTTCATTTGCTGGCAGTGATGGTATTTCCTGCTCTGTTCCAGAACCATCAAGGAGAAGCGTGACGCGTACGTGCGGCGGCTCAACGACATCTATGAGAACAACGTAAAGAAGGTGAGCCTGGGATGTGTTTCTGCTGTGGGCCTAGTGGGAAAGTAGGCTCTGGTGGATTTTGGCCACTTTCCCAGCCTTAACATGTCTCCTCCAGCTGTGGGAGCCCTGGCTCCATTAGCTGTCTCTTGCACCCCATCCTGCTGTTAATCCTGTAACTGTTACCCCCCCTAAGGCTCAGATTGACATCATTCGGGGCTATGGGAAGTTCACCGCTGATCCTGAGCCAACCATTGAAGTGAATGGGAAAAAGTACACGGCCCCTCACATCCTCATAGCCACGGGTGGGCGCCCGGCTGTCCCTTCCGACAGGGAAATTCCTGGTGAGCCTACTGAAATTGCCCAGGAGAGGGGTCTGCCAGACCAAAGAGGGCTTGGGGAGGGGAAGTGGGACAGGTAAGGGGTGTGAAAGGGGCTCTGCTTTGCAGGTGCCAGTCTGGGGATGACCAGTGATGGCTTCTTCGACCTGGAGGAGCTTCCCAGGTAAAGTGGGGCTCACCCCCTGTATCCGCTGGATGCAGCTCCACGTGCCTGGCCACGGCATCGTCACTTCTCCGCAGGCGCAGCGTTATCGTCGGGGCCGGCTACATCGCGGTGGAAATTGCAGGGATCCTTTCCACACTGGGCTCCAAGTCATCCCTGCTGATCCGCCAGGACAAGGTGGTGCCACCGTCTGTCCCCAGGGGTGCTTCCCACCTGGCAGTCACATCCCAGCCCCTGGGGATTTCTGCCTGTCAGCTCCTTGTAAAGAAGGGTCTGAGCTGGCACGGGAATGAGGATGCAGAGGGTGTTGGCATTGGGCTGATGGGTGTAAGGAGGGGCAGGGGGGAGCGTGTTTTGGCAGCACCAGCCTGTGTGTTCGGCATTTCTATAGCTGTGCATGCCACTGCACCCATTCTCTTAAGCTTTATTTCAAGTCACAACTTGAAAAGAGGATAAAAGGAAAAGAAAATAATGGGAAAACAAACAGAGAGGTTTAAGCAGAAGTGCCCCAAACCTCTCGGATCCCAGGAGCAGGGACGTGCTGGTGGAGAGACTGCCAGGCAGTGCCTTTGCCTGCAGACCCTCATCTGACAGGGCTGGGGGTTCCCTGCCCAGGTCCTGCGGACCTTCGACTCCATGATCAGCTCAAACTGCACCCAGGAGCTGGAGAACAGTGGGGTGGATGTCTGGAAGCACACACAGGTACAAACATGCAGAGCAGCCCTGCAGCTTGTCCCATCCCTCCTGGAGGGGCAGGGCTGGGGGAAACCTGCCATTTTGGGTGCTGCTTGTTGAGCCACCATTCTGGTGACATCCCTGGTTCTGTGGCACACCTGCAAAGCAAAAGCCATCAGCACCTTCTTGCCCTGCAGCTTCTGCTATTCCCCACAGGTCAAGACTGTCACTAAGTCCCCTCAGGGGCTACTGGATGTGACGGTGACCTCCTCGGTGCCCGGCCACAAGCCGACACAGGGAGTGATCCGGGATGTGGACTGCCTGCTGTGGGCTGTGGGGCGGGAGCCCAACACGGAGCAGCTGTGCCTGGACCAAGTGGTGAGGTGGCAGCACATCCCTTCTGTCACAGGATGGTGTTCCCACCACTTGCCCCCCACCCCCACGGGCACAGGTCCCCCCATGGGCATGGCCTGTCCAATCCCTCCTGGAATGCAAGCCACCATGGCTGCTGTTTCCCATGGCAGGGCGTGCAGGTGGACGCCAAGGGCCACGTGGTGGTGGATGAGTACCAGAACACCACCCGGAGAGGGGTCTATGCCATCGGGGATGTCTGTGGGAAAGCCCTCCTCACCCCAGGTACTGTGGCCGTGCCCCCTCCCCTGCACAGCCCCTCAGTGCCAGGCTGTGGCTCAGGCTCCCTGCCCCTCCCCGCAGTGGCCATTGCAGCTGGAAGGAAGCTGGCCCACAGGCTCTTCGAGGGCAAGCAGGATTCCAAGCTGGACTACACCAACATCCCCACCGTCGTCTTCAGCCACCCACCCATTGGCACTGTGGGACTCACCGAAGGTGGGGACAGGCAGGGCATGGAGGGGGGTGTTGAAGGGGCTGGGGGCACTGTGGCTCACTGCTGCTGCTCTGATGCTCAAGGGGAATGTTTGATCTTCTGCAAATGCTCTGAGCTTTAAAAAATGGGCTTTGAGTCCCTGTTTGGGAATGCTTTGTGTGGATGCTGCATCCTCTCAGCCCACATGCTGTGCTTTCTGCTGCAGAGGAAGCTGTGGCTGCACATGGGAGGGAGAATGTGAAGATCTACAGCACATCCTTCAACCCCTTGTACCACGCTGTCACCCAGAGGAAGGTGAAGTGTGTCATGAAGCTGGTGTGTGTTGGCAAGGAGGAGAAGGTGAGTGGAGGGGACCAGAGGGGTCAGCAAAGGGGTGGTGCAGACCACAGCGGGCTGTCCTCTTACCCCATGTGGTCAGCTCCGACCTGCTCAGCCTGGGCCTTGGGCTGGGATCAAAGTTCACACCTGGATTTTGAATGGTGTTGGGTCCCAACTGGCCTCCCACTTCTTCCCCAAAGGTGGTGGGATTGCACATGCAAGGGATGGGGTGTGACGAGATCCTGCAGGGCTTTGCCGTGGCCATCAAAATGGGGGCCACCAAGGCCGACCTGGACAACACCGTCGCCATCCACCCCACTTCTGCTGAAGAGCTGGTGACATTGCGCTGAGGCTCTGGGCACAGGCACCCCCAGGGTGGCAGCTGCAGCTGGGAAAAGTGTTTCATATGTTTTAAAAAGTGCCTTAGTACCAGATGGGCACTTGGAGAGCGTGTCTGCAAAGTTGTCACAGTATGCTCTGGGGTAGGAAATAAATACGATGATGCTGGTGAGTCTCTGCCTTTTGCTCTATGGTGCCTGTCTCCAGAGGTGGCACTGTCCCTGCATGTGGTCTGGGGGAAGGCTGGCAGTGGCCAGACTCCTCCTGTACCATCCCTGACACGGGGGCTGTGCAGGGAGTAGCAAAGCAAGGCAGGACAGATCAGTGCTTAGGGCACTTGTGGGTGCTGGGGTATCCCTGGTGGGCTCCCTCCTCCTCTTTATCTCTGGAGGGGTGCACCAGGGATGCATCAGCATCACTGTTGGATGTAGGTCAAAAGCTCCCTGAAACCTAAGGGCAAACAGCCAAAGGAAGGGAATGCTCATGCTGAGCCCAAGTGTGGAGCTCCAGCCTTTGCTGAGGTGTTTCCACCCAGTTTGACAAAACTGTAGGAGGAAGGAAAATCCCACCCAGCCCCCTTGACGTCATCAGCATGTGTTAAAAGAGTATATAGGACTGCAAGGGGCTGAAGTGCAGGCAAAAGCCCAAATGTGAGTGGTATCCTCAGTTATCCGTGTCAGTCTTTGGAAAAATAACCATTTGCAAAGTATATTGTTGACTGAAGCACAGGCAATTCCCTCTGAGCTTGCTGCAGGCACATGAGAGGGATGACTTTGAGTTAATTCATAATTAATTACCTACTTTGAACCATGGGGACTTTACTCTCTAAGTCAATGGCATTTTGTCAGTATTTTTATTTTCTTTTAGCTGACAAGTGTGGTGCCTTGATTTTAAGGGATATTTTTAAGTGTTTCCAAGGTACGTCCTGTGCCTCACAGCCTGAGCACGGATCAAAGTGTTTGAAAAAAAAAAAGGTGGGGATGCACAGACTCAGAGAGGGCCGTGCGTTTCCGTGCCTGACAAACACACCTCGAGCGCCGTGTTTTGGGGGGCACCAGGCTCCTTTGGGAGCTTTAGAGTCCTGAAACCAATGGGGCATTTTGCGGGGCTCAGAAATTGAGGCAAAGTCCTGTGTATCTCGGGGCGGCTCAAAGTCCCGCCTTGCTGGTACTGTTAGAACCAGTCCCAGCTGGGCAGCCTTAGGGCAGCGAAAGGGACACCCCAGCCGTATTGCGGGAGTGCCAAACGAGGCAGGTTAAGGCTTTGATCGCAAAGCCCAGTCGCGATTTGGGGCTCCGACAGAGCCCGCGCAGGTGCCGGGGCGGGCCGGGAGGGGCGGTGGCGCCCTCCGGTGGGCACGGCCGGTACTGCAGCCCAGCGGCGCCGCCCCGGCCCGGCGCCAGCGCTGCTTCGGAGCTCTCACCTTGGCCACCTGAGGCCGGGTTTGAGCCCCCAGACTGCAGCATCTGTCCCTTCCTTGAGCCCAAACACTGCACAGCGCTTGGTCACTGTTTAGGAGTCCAGAAATTGACCTTACGGCCTTTAAGGCGCCATCAATGCGGGACTTAATCTCTGGTTTTAAGCTCGGAGCCCAAACACAAAGCACTCAGGCTCTGCCTCACACTCCCAAAACGCAGCACTTGGTCTCTGTGAACCCAAAAGCTGAGTGACCCTCTTATCAGGACCCCAAATCACAGGACTCATTATTGGGTTTGAGCCCCCAAAATGCACCACTTGGTCACTCCTGGTGAGCCCAAACGCACAGGACCTTGACTCTGCCTCAAACCTCCAAAACTCAGGACTCAATTGCTGTATCTGAGTCCCAAAATTGCCCACATGAGCCTGGTTTAAGGACTCCAAAATGCAGGATTTATTCTCTGTTTTTAAGGTCTAGCCTGATTTTGAGCCCCCAAAACACAGAACTGCTTTGTGCTTCTGAGCCCAAATTGGCAGAATTCGATCCCTATTCCAAACACCTCAACCCAGCTCTCTACGTCTCTTATCTCCACCCTCGTACCCCACCCACTCCGTGTTTAGCTGTGGCCGCGTCCCAGATCCCACCCTTCCAATGCCACACCTCATTGCCCACCCCTGGCCCTCCCACTCCTCTTATAGCCATGGCCCCTCCCAGACCCCACCCCTTATCGCTGTCACTGCTCAGTGCCCACCCCTGGCCCTCCCACTCCTTTTATAGCCATGGCCCCTCCCAGACCCCACCCCTGATTGCTGTCACTGCTCAGTGCCCACCCCTGGCCCTCCCACTCCTTTTATAGCCATGGTCCCACCCAGACCCCACCCCTGATTGCTGTCACTCCTCAGTGCCCACCCCTGGCCCTCCCACTCCTTTTATAGCCATTGACCCACCCATCCCTCCTCCCACCCACTCCTTTTTTACTCATGGCCCCTCCCAGACCCCACCCCGATCTCTGTCACTCCTCTCTTCAATTCCCACCCACAACAGTTACAGCCATTGACCCACCCCATCCCTCCTCCCACCCACTCCTTTCACAGCCATTGCCCCACCCAGACCCCTCCCCTCATATCTGTCACTCCTCAGTCCCCACCTCTCACCCCACCCTCTCCTGCTCTATTAGACACTCAAGATTTGAAAAAAAGTACCACAAAAATCCTCTTTCCATTTCCATAATCTTGTTATTTTCTCTGTATTTCATTCCAGATATTCTGGCACTAAGGAAGGCACTGGCCCTCTCTGCTGCCCCTGGCACCTCATGGCTTCTGGGAAAATCCAAGGGAAGGGACACAAGAGCTGGGAAGAGGCACAATCCCTGTCCTGGCTGAGCAGTGCCCGCACCAGCAACATCTCCAGTCTTTCCACACATCACCTTTGGAGCACAAGGAACAGCCCAGCCTGGGCCCGGTTTGGCTTTACCTGTCTGTGTGTGCAGGGACATGGGAACTGCAGAACACCTGGAATTAGTGTCCTGGGAGCCCAGTTCCATGGACTGGGTGTCCCCCAGATGGTCTTTACCAGCATAAAATACACATGACCTCAGGGACAAATACTGACAGCTGAGCTGGCACATCTGGCCCAGGTGACCCGTCCAGGGAAAACAAACCAGTGACAATCTGACTCAAACATCAGACACTGCAGATTTCATTTCCCACAAACTCCAGCTCTTTTGGGCACCTCTTGCTTAAATGTTTTCCCTGTTGGAAGAGATCCATTCGTCTTTTTAATGCCCAGGACACCCAAGTTAGGGAAAAACAACCAGCATTCCCTGAACAACTTCATCACCATCTGCAGTCAGGGACCAATGGACAGGAGCCTGCCCTGAACAGGCTCACAGATGGGGCTCCCAGGGTGCTGGTAAGCCCATTACTGCCCAAGTGTGAATGATCCTGGGCAAACCCACGAGTGTGGCACAAGCCCCAGAGCCACCAGCAGCTCCAGCTGCAGGCAGATGTTCCTCCTACCCAGCTGTTTGGGGGTGCGGGTGAAGGTCCCGTCACGGTCCGGCACTGGGAGTCGTCCCCACCTCAGACCCCGCACTGAGCCTTGGCCTTGGGGGAGCCAATTGCCTTGTCACAGCCCACTTCCTGCAGGAAAAGGGAAAGGCTGGGCATTAGGAGAGAGTTCTTCCCTGGGAGGGTGGGCAGGCCCTGGCACAGGGTGCCCAGAGAGGCTGTGGCTGCCCCAGCCCTGGGAGTGTCCAAGGCCAGGCTGGAGCAACCTGGGCTAATGGAAGGAGTCCTTGCCCATGGCAGGGGTGGAAGGAGATGAGCTTTAAGATCTATTCCAACTCACACTGGTCTGTGATTCCATGATTCTGGATCTCTCTGGGCATCCCCTTGCCTGCTGCATCCAGGGGGTCTGGTGGCAGAGGACACCCCAGGTCCCTCCCAACCCAAACCATTCTGACATTCCATGATTATTCTAGGATCTTTTCCTGCATGGAATTTGCACTATTTCCTTCTCTCTGTTTCCAGCAGATGGAGCTGCCAGCCGGCAAAAAAGACGGAAGTGTTCTGGGACAGGGCCCAGCCCTGCTGCTCACTGAGTTAAGTGTGTGTGTGTGTGCAGGGAGAGCTGGGCTGGGATTCTTACACAAATCCCTCCCACCTGGATGCAGCAGGGCCTTCAGCATCCTCTCTTGGTCAGAGCTTTCTCTAACTGTGGTTCTTTCCTGTGCCCAGCTCTGGGCCCCCAACATTCTGGGATCCTGGAATTCCATCTGCAATTCCATGTGGGAAAACTGCACTTAATACAATGTCTGTGCATGGCTGGACTTGCTTATCCTCCATTTCTAGCACAGCATAATTCCATACACAGTTGTTACAATTCCATACAGAGTTATGCTGAAAAAGATACAGGTTTGAATTCATACTGGGATAATACTCTGCCTGTCTGTTCTCAGGGAACAGTTGACAGAGATTTTGGTTTAAATTTAAACCAGCCTGTGACACATCAAAAAGAAATAAATATATTCAGAAGCTTAAAAGTTGACTAAGCATGAAGGGAAGGGAAAGAAGAATATAATCACAGGGAATAGGTGAGGAGCTTCAGCTCTAATTAAGCAAGGCAGAAATACTATAAATATATATATAAAAAAATATATTTTAAGATCTATAACAAACTTGCTGTGAATCCCTCACTCCCCTTTTTCATCTGCTGATTTACATTAGAGTTTGGCTTTGCTGTGATATGTTTTATATTCCCAGCTCAAGTGGATGAATAATCTGCAACTCAGTCCTGTCTTGCTTGTTACAGCCATCCTGCTGTCAGCCTCATTCTTCATAATTGTACAGGAGAGGAGAAGTTTAAGATCCTTTCAAAAAATACCTTGACAAACTATTTGCTTTGGTCCCAGCTCAGACTGGGCACATAAATGACTCTGAGGGGAGGATAAGCAGTTTAGCCCATTCAGAAGAGCTCTGTGTACAACTTCCAAACTGGCACATCTCCCTGGGATTGCCCATTTCAAAGTGAGAAATTGGCTTCTCAGTGTGCACTTGATTCTCCTCATGCAATTAAATGTCAGGAAGAACAAACTATTCATTGCAATGGGTTATTTTTAGGATGGTTTTCTTGCACAGCTCACAGTAGCTGAAACCTACTGGGATATTCAGCTTATCTAGAGACAAACCCCTCTGAGCTGTTTCATGGAAAATAGCATGGAAAGTCTGACAGATGAAAAGACAAAGAAAACACTTGAGGAGTGAATTCTACCACCTTAATTCATAAATACCCTCAGAGCTTGTACTTGGCAGCTCAAATCCTGCCTGACCCAGACCCCACACCTGCTCCTGTGCCAAACAGACAGTGCAGGACAAAGTTCAATCCCACCTTGCAGCAATTCCAAGGAGTTGGTGACACTGCAGTGAAATCCCAGCCTGGGACAAGGGTGTCCTGCCTGTGGATGGGTCTTGGTTAGTGCAGGTGCTCCAGGCTGGGACTGACAGTCCCTGCCCCACTCCCTGTCCTGTGCCAGAGCCCCAGGAACAGGAACAGGGGTTTGGTGAGGCTGCAGGACCCTCATGCTCTGCAAGAGAGGGAAGAGGAGCCCTGATGGCCCAGGCCTGGGCAGGGGCTCCCTGTGCAACATCAATCCAATTTTCATTCCATGGCTTGTCCTGGTTCACTGAGGCACAGGACAAGCCATGCACTTGTCTCTTCCTGATTTCTCAGACATCCACAGAGCAAAGTCCTGCTCTTTTTGCCACCCTCAGGAGCTTTCCCACTGTCCAGTAGACCAGGGGACATTTTCCAAGGTCCTCAGAAATCTTCTGGAGTTGACTCATTACTGAGCTCAGGACAAAAGAACAACTAATTTTTTAGCACTTACTACATGAAATTGTCTTTTTCTGTGCCAACACACTCCTGTTCCTCCCATCTCTGAAGGTTCCTTCTCCTTATTCCAGCCTCAGGATTCATGAGGAGATGTCACACATGCAAGTCCCCATCCCAAACCCTGAGGTTGGGCACAGTCTTGGCTGCTCCAGGGGATTCTCTCCATGTGCCCAACATCAAAACAATTCCATCCCTGCAGAATCACCTTGAACTGTTGCTGTAACATCAGAGAACTGATTGGCCAAATCCAGAGGTAAGAGATGGGCCTGGTCAGGATGTGAGACCTTAAAGTGCCTGTTTGTGTGTGGGGGCTGTGACTGGGATTTCTGCAGGGAATGAGGCTGCTGTGCTTGGAAACCCAGGCTGGGACTGGGCAGGTTTTCACCTGGGGACACTCTCACTTCACTGCTTTGCACATTTTCTCTGCTATATTAAATGAAAATAGGCCTTGCCCTTATCAAATTCCCTCATGGAAGCAGATCACTGTTATTTATCATCCTGCAATATTTGGGTATCCTGCTGGTCTTTCCCTTTCCTCAGGTCATTTATGTTTCTGTCTTTGTGCCTGTCCCACTGATTTATCCCTGCCCCAAAAGCAACATCTTCCCTGCCACACTGAGTGCTGACCCACCCTCTTGCTCTGCTGCTCCAGCTTGCTGAGTCCACTGGACATCTTGTCCACTTGGCTCTGAGCAAACACAGCATTAATGTGCTCACCCAGATGCTCAGTGACACCTTCACCTTCTCAAGGTTCCTATGTCCCCTCAGGAAATCCAGAGTTCAACTGCAGCCCACATTAGGACACCCCAGAACAACCCCCCAAAGTCAAGGCTCGGCCATGCAGCTCCCACCATCCCCACAAACCCTGCTCTGGGGACTGCACTCACACTGCCCACGGCTGCTCCAAGGGCTCAGCCACCACCGCATCCCCCTGAGGGGACCAAACTTGTGTTAATGGGAGACTCCTCTGGCTGCTCCACCCGCTCCCCCAGCCTGCACAGCAGGGCAGAACAGCTCCGGGCCAAACACACCCACACCAGAGACATTACACTACAAACAGGCAGAGTGATGGTGAGAGAAAGTTCTCAGGGAGAAGAACAACTCCAAGAACCGAGACCCTGCTGAGCAGCGAGACCTACGTGTGAGTGAGCTGAGAATGCTCTGAGGAAGCCTCTCAACAGGCTCAAAGGAAAGGACCTTCAACAAGAGCCCATCAAAGCCACTGGAGCAGCTCGTTTTAGACGCTTCCCGGGACTTAAATCATCCTCGGCCCCGCCCCGCGCAGCCGCCCCGGGGCCCCGCTCACCTGGGCGGCCCCGCCCCGCTCACCTGGAGCAGCTCAGTGCAGTGACCAGGGCTTTTCCAAAACCTTTCTCGAGTACACCTTCTACTCTTCACTCCAAACCCCTGCAGGAGCACAATGCAAGCTAAGACATTTACTCTATACATATATATAAATATATTTTTATGTATTTATATATATTTATTTATATATCTATATAACAAAAAAAATCCGAACGAACTAAAAAGCATCAGTCACTCCCTTTCTTCTTAGCCCAGGAATTTCCCCTGCCCCACAAGTCCCCTTTTATAGGACAGGTGGACTCTCTCAGAAACCACCTGCTCCCCTCTCACCGCCCCGACTCCTGCGGGGCCTCTGGGAGGCAGGAGGCGGAGGAGAAGGCAGAGCGTGTTTGGGGACAGGGACAGCGAGGGAACCTCTCCCCGATCCCCGCGGTGGCCGCACCTCCCCGGCCCCGCCAGGGGGCGCTGTTCGGGGAGGGCACAGCGCGGTGGCGCCGCCCGGTGGGCACGGCCGGTACTGCAGCCTCCGCACCGCCCGGTGGGCACGGCCGGTACCGCCGCCCCCGCACCCCACGCGGGGCTATCGGAGCCCCCCGCCCGGTCACCCCCGAGGCCACCACACCACTCCTCGAGGTGAGGACATCGCCTCATCGCCTGCCTCTTCCCCTTCCCCGTGGTGTTCCTACCTGGCAAGCTCCTTGAAAAGGAGGAGAGCGGGAGGAGGCAGTGCAGGAAAGGACACACTGTGACACCAGGTGAGGTTTATGTTCCAGCTTTATTCTCTGTCAGACAGGCCCTGCTGTTCCCCTGGGCTGGCACCGAGCCCAGGCCAGATGGGGATGGTGTCCCCACCCTGCCTGCCCCAGGGTCCCCTCCCACGGACATGGTGGGAGGTGCTGGAGGCCCTTGGGCACCTTAAGGGCAGTGGAGAGCTGGAACTGGAGCACCATAGATGGAGAAGGCCAGTGGTGCCACGTGGCAAGGCCATGGCCCAGGGAGCAGAGGGGAGTGACAGCCCCTCCTCCTCCCCACAGTACAAAAATACCAGTGTGACTTTATTTGGCTTTTCAGTTTTGGGCTATGTTCATTGTACAGTTCATAAAAAGCTTTTCCCAAAGCCTGTGCCCTGTTACACTTCCGTGCCGTCGTGCAAATTGCTGTGGACTTTGACCTCCAAGTTCACCTGCTTCCCCTTCCTGCCCTTGCCCTGGCACACGCTGCCGCTTTCCTGCCGCGGATGAACGTTCCTCACGGTGCAGCACCGGCTGCCCGCGGCCCGTGGGACGCCCCTGGGCAGCTCCACCTTGGTGTTCAGGGGGTGCTCCTCGGGGGCAGCCCTGGCCGCCTGGCACTTCCTGCGGAGCCTCCGGCACCTCCTGGCGAGGAGGCAAAGCCCGGCCAGCACCAGCAGCAGCAGCGTGAGGGCAGCGCAGGCGCTGCCCAGGGAGGCGCCCGTCTGGGACAGGGAGGCTGCGACGGCGCCTTCCTCCCTCTCCAGGAGCAGCGACTTCATGTTGGTGCCGTTCTTGACCTGGTCGCCCTCGTTGTCGTAGACCAAGGAGTCGTCCAGCGCCGGCCTGGCGGCACCCTCGGCCACGTCTCTGCGGCCCCGCGGGCAGCGGCGAGCAAGGGAGCGCTGCACACGCGGCCCTGCCACACTCTCGGGACCGATCACGTAGATCACCTGGAGGTACCACTGGTGTCCAGCTTCCACCTTGCCAAAGGGGCAGAGGAGCACACGGGACGTGTTAACAACGGCTTTTATATCACGTGATCAAGAGCTGGTGCATTTTGTGTCCTTTTCCTGACAAAGCAGCTCAGTGGGTTTTTCCGAGCACCTGCACTAATGCTGAGCACCAGGGGAGGTGTTCAGCCTTTGCCAGCTGCAATAATTCATGTAGGGATGTGAAGAATATGGTTTTAAAGAGCTTTTTCCTGAGTGCTTTAAGGAAAAAGACTAAGTTACCATTCTGGTCATCTTAAGATTTATGTTCATTTTCTGTGTCAGAGTTGGCTTCTGAAGGCCCAGAGCCTACACTTCACAAAGCATTTGGGAGATCCTGGACAGAGAAGTTACTCTGGGGCTACCAGAAGTACATACCTTGTAGAGAGCATCCACCTTGAGAGTAAATCCATCGACTCCAGGCATGCTGCTTACCGAGTGGAACTCGGACAGTTCAGAAGCAAAGTGGGCGTCAAAAGGCACATCATGGAAATACTTATCTGTCACTTCTGGTTGGTTTCGGTCCTGCAAATCAGAGAGGTGTTCTGAAGAGGAGGGCAGGCCCTCTGCTTTCCAAGCACTACACACTCCTCATCCCTTCACACTCAGCATCTGCCTGTTGTCAGAGAACTTCCCAAAGAGGGAGCAGGAGCAGAGGACTCACCAAGAGGAGGAATCGGTGTTTCAGGTACTTGTTGGGTTGGATGCAGCCATACTGGGGCCCCTCGTTGTACACAGTGCCCGTGGGGTCGAAGTAAGGCACGTAGCCATCCTTGCCCGTGCACAGGTAGACCTTTTCCAGCTGCAGCTTGTAAGCAGCGTTGAGGTTTTGTTCTGGGTGCCAGAGCACGCGGCCGTACAGGACTTGCCCTGGGGAGGTGGGCAGAAAGATGGACAGGTGAGACAAACTGCTAGAGACAGACACACATCTTTGTGTTACAGGGCTGTAACACACTCAAAATGCCATTTATTGCTGTAAAAGAGGCTAAGCCAAGGCTGGGGTTTACACTTTTCCCCCTGAAAAATGGTAGCTGTGAAGGCAGAAACGTTGGGTAAGAGCAGAACAAGTAAGGAGAAGAAAATAAATCCTACCCTTGGAAAAAGCCCCTTTGTAATCCATTTCTGCCAGGGACATTTCAGATTTGGTGGGGTCCATCAGAAACACCTTCTCATTGTTACAGAGCTGGAACTCCGTGTTTAGGGAGTAGACAACGGGAACTGGGCGGTTTGTCTGCTGGAAGGCGATGGGGATCAAAAACCTGCAGTTGGGACAAGGAAGGGAACAAAGGACAGGTGAGGTCTGGACACACGTGCACCCCAAGCCCAGCAATGCTCCCATGCCCTGAGCACAGACACTTCTGGTTGCAGGGAGGCTCCTGAGACAAAGAGGAGGTCCCAGCCCTCCTCCTCTCCATTCCTGCTGCTGTTGTGTGACCCCAAAAACACCCCAAAGGGGCAGACACTGTCCTGCTGCCATGAAGATGAGGCCTCCTTACCGCTCTGGAGCGTGAGCCGTGCAGGGCAGGGGCTTGTCTCCAGGCTCTGCCCATGGCTGTGTGGGCTGGACAGTGCAGGGGATTAAGAAGATGGTGTACTCTCCAGAGTAGTCCTTCCTGGAAACAGACAGGAGACCCTGCAGTCACCAAACAGAGCTCAGAGCTGTTCACCCACAGCAGCACCTCTCCCTTGTCCCAGAAATGACCACCCAGCAGATGCCCAAGGGACAAATGGGACCTGGGGTGCTCAGTGTGGCCTCTGAAATACATGGTCACCTCTGGGACCTACCTACCCATGGCTACACTGCTGGAAAAATGCCTTTACAAGCAGCTGAGCTGATTTTTCCCTCAGCAGAGCATTTCCAGCTCTAAGCCCTTGACCAAGACTGGCTCCTGAGCATTCCACACTATCCCTGTGGCTGCTGGAGGGGCACCAGGGAGAACTGTGGGAAGCTGCTGGAGGGGACTGACCCCACAGCCCTCACCTGTTGTAGGAGCTGGTTGCTCTCCAGAGCTGGTAGGGCGAGTCGAAAGTCTGAGCGCTCCACAGCAGCTGCAGGTCAAACTCGATCCCTCCCAGGTGCTCAGGAGTCACTAAAGAAGACCTGACATCTGGCAGGCTGTGGTGCTCCATGACAAAAAGCCCTGGAGGGGAGGACAGGGAGGTGACAGGTAAGGCAGAGCACGGAGAGACCCCGTGCCTTGCACCTCAGCACAGAGGGGCTCCTGGTGGGAAGAGGGACTCATCAGGCTGCCTGTGTTCCCATTGACTTCACTGCTTCCTGCCTCTGCCAGGGTCACTGCTCTCACCTCTGAACTTGGCCTGTGTCTTGAACTCGATGACCAGGCGGCCGTCGTCGCGGATGTAGATCCGGATGATCTGCAGCCGGGCCGAGAGCACGCTGTCCGTCTGGATCCCTGCAGGGCACAGGCACTGGGGAGCACACACGGCACACCCCTCCCTGGGTGGGCCCTGCCAGCCCCAGGAGCACTGGGGAGAGCTCCAGAAGGTGTGGTTTGATTGGGGTCATCCTCCAGTGAGCCATAGAGACACTTCCTCCATTATCCACGTGCCTCCTAAGCCTCCCCCAAGCATAAAGCAAGTCAGTGTTCCAAGTTTCTCCCATCTGTGACAGCCGAAGGAATGTGACTGCAGCTGCCACATGGGAACCCTGAAAAGTGTCCAAGAAATCACTCCAAATATCCCACAGAACACCAAGGAAGAGAGAGCTCTTTTTCTGCAGTGCCAACTGTGCCCATGAACAGAGGGGCTGGCTAAGCTGGCACATGCCTGGACTCCGCCTGCACACTCTTCCTCACGGATCAGGGCTCTGGTGTCAGTGCAGAAACTCAGGACAAAACAAGGAGCCAACCCTCCTGCAGCCTTTGGAATGTCTCAGGCTTACCTGTCCTCCACAGAACAGTGTCATAGAAGAAGGAGAACTCCATCTCTGTGTGATGCTCCAGGGAAGCCCAGCCCCTTGGCGCCGTCACGTAGATGTAGGACACGTAGAGAGGGACATGGACCGTCAGGAAGGACTGAGCAGAGTCCCGTACCTGGCAACAGGACCCAAGAAAGGGGGTTATGCACCTTCCAAATGAAGTCAGAGGTGACTGTCTGAATGTTCTTTATTGTAGGTACTTTACACAAACCTGTGTTTAAATCAGGGTCAGGGCTCACTGGTGCCGTGGGACAAAGGAGCTGTGGGTACAATTTCACCTCTAAACCCCCCAGTTTCCAAGTTGTGAATTAAAATTCAGCAATTCTGCTTGCTCAGGCCTCCCCCAGCTCTCCATTTAGTATCTGCAGAGTGCAGCTGTACTCTGAAAGCCCCAGAGAGCTCAGGCAGACATGCCAGCCTGGCTCCACAGGCTCCACTGGGCAGTTGTTCAGGCCAAGTAGCTCCTCTGGATTTGTGCAAATAATTGGAGCTATAAAAGGAAAGTCAGCAAAGTATCCCAGGCTGGCAGGAATTAAAAGGGATTATGCTGGCCATAACATTCTGACTGGGAATTTAATGCAAGAACCTAAGTATGATGAGATACTCACTGGGGTGGGATGTACATGGCTAATCCAGCCATGAGAGGGCAGTGAGACACTGAATAGTGAAAGCTACTGATTTATAGAGCACTTCTGGCTTTTGCTCTGCCAGTCTGTTAATTAAGAAATGAGTTAAAAAATCCCACGACCCCACTATGTTGTGGATCACACACTGATCTGCCTCTGCTCTGTCCTTTGCTTATTCCTTTGGGGTGAAAACATGGTCAGAATTGTAAAAGAATAGAGCCCAGCTGAGAATGTTTTGTGTTTTCAGTGTGGCTTGATATTTAAAAAAATACTTTGCTGATGCTTTGAAGATTATGAGAATAAAATCTAAGTTAATTAAGGAAATAAATGAATTAAGTGCACAAGGTACTTTTCTTTTCCAGGTGAAAGGGGGGAAAATCCAGGATCCAGTTGCAGCACAGGGCAGCAACTACACGTAAGTGAGAAAGCTCTGGGTGATGTGGGATGGCTTTGGATGGGCCTCTCACCTGGAAGTCAGCAGTGACAGAGCCCCCACAGACATCAATCAGCTCAGTCATGTCATAGTAGGCATCAAAGGTCCAAATGCAGCTCTTGAGGTTGAGGTGCTGGTAGAGCTGGATGGTCTTGGGCTCCCTCACGGTGGGGTCCAGCTGGTAAGGGCGGTCATAGCCCGGGCCCAGCACGAGGCTGTCGGGGGTCACTCCGTCCAGGAACCCTCCCTCTGGATGGAGACACAGCAGCACACTGAGCCTCTGCATCTGAAACAGCCTGAGGTCTCCTCTGCACTCCTGAGCCATGGGAGCTCCTCTCCCTTGGCTGTGCTGGAGGTCAAACTGAATATACACAAGTCTTCACAGGGGAAAGATATTATAGGAGTGGGGTAAGAAGCCTAAAAATCCAACTTATGGACTTATTCATCCAAGGCTGAAATTAACCTTTAAGGTTGAGTTATGGAATTATTAGAATGAAGCACAACCCACTGCCCACCATGGAACAAGCATGGATTTCATTCCCTGGGGTGCCAGACACACAAACTGCCTGGTTTTTTTCAGGCAGTGAATGTATTTTGCTGCTTCTTGTTGCCTCATGTCCCATCCCCTCAGTGACCCAGACACAGCAATCCAACCCTGAAGCTCCTTCTCTAACCACATGGATATCACAAAAGAGATCTGAAAAGCAGAAAATCACAGTCTCCTCCAACAGAGGAATGTTTAAACATTCCCATGCATGGAATTGTCTCTTGTTGCTGCTGTTAGTACAACGAGATTTATTATCATTTACATCACGTCAAGAAAGCCCAGAGGAAGACAAAGTCACCTTCTCTGCATTTCCTTCCTGGCTTCCACACTCAGGAAGCAAAGTTCAAGGTTACCTGAGATGCCTCTGAGGTCTCTGACGGTGAACAGGTTGGAGCAGACGTGCTGGTGCCTGTAGATGGACTCAGAGAGGAGGAAATGCAGGTTGTGCAGTGGCAGGGTGGAGATGAGGGGCAGCATCCCATCCTGGTGGGGAATCTGCACCGAGATGTGGATCCTGCAACAAGCAGCACATGAGACAGCAGAAGACAGCAGCCCTGGCAGGGGTGGGAGCCTCATGCATCCCTCCCAGGCCCAACAGCAGCACAGCCCAGCCCAGCCCAGCCAGGTTAGCCTGAGGTTTTAGTTTCACCTGGAATTCCCCAGCTACACATCTTCTCCTTAAGCTGTCCCACCAACTCCCAGTTCCTGGGGGGAATGGAGAGTGGGAGCTCTACCCTGAGGACCCCACAGTGCATGGAGGGATGTGGTTTCACACACATGTTGTCCTCAGAACCCCAGGGGGCTGGTGAAGAGCTGCACTCGCCACTGCTCCAGGCTCATACCTGTTGGGATGCTCCTTGTGCTTGACATCCAGGTACTTGAGCGTGGCAATGAAAGACTGTGCCTGGAACCCTCTGGCTGTCCCTGCAACCACAGGAGTGTGACAAATGGCACTGTCTGTGCCTATGGTCACCACGTTGCTCCTCAGGGGAGTCCCCACATGGCCAGCCTTGTCCACAGCCTTGGCCACACAGCGCACATGGAACCGCCGGCTGAAGTAAATGCTGTCCAGCACCTGGGGGAGTGAGGAGGGAGAAATAAGTGCTGCTTTCAGCAGGCTCAGGGAAGAAGAGTGCTAAAAAATACCCCCAAAAATCCCCAAGGAAGCACTAGGCCAAGTCCCTCATCCAAGGAAAGTTTAGCCTTTGATGCCTGTGCTCCTGCAGCTCCACTGGGCTGGTACCTGGTGGTTGACGCTCGTGAAAGGGGTGTTGTCAGTGATGGTCTCGAAAGGCGACCTGGCTCCGTTCCCATCCGTGGGAGCTGCCACTTCCCAGCTGAACTGGATGGAGGACTGGTTGATCCCAGCCTCGCTGCAGCGTTCCCTCATGACAGTGTGCTTGGGGAAGTGAGGGTCACAGGGGGTGACACAGATCAGGGGGTAGCCCGGGGAAGGGGATCTCTTAGCACCGTCCCTGGTCACTTCTTCCACCCGGTCGTAGTCAGCCAGGGTGACAACCTGCAGGGATGGCAGCACTCACCTGAGGCTGAGGGAAGGGGTGGAAAAAGCCATCCTTCCCTCCTTCCCTCCCAGTCATTGCAGCTCTTCACTCTATTTCATTTCAGTCTGTACTCGAAGGGCACCAAATCACATCAGCTGCAATGAGCAACTCACCACGGGAGGTGCTGGGAGAATCAGGCTCCCTGCTGCCTCCTGATCCAAAATAGTCACTGTTGCAGTGCTGGTGTCTCCAAGAACTGCTTCCACTGGATCATCTGGGCCCAGCACCAGAGAAAAGGACTCATGCCATTCCCGGTCTTCATTGGACATGATCTCCACCTTAAACACGATGTGGGTCACACCTGGGCGAGGCAATGCCAGAAAAACAGAGAGAACTTGATTCATCATCAGAGACTTGCCCTGAAGTTCTTGTGAAAACCCTGCAAGTTGCTGCTCCAGGCTGTGACCATGGAGACATTCATGATAAAATACACATTATAAATTTTATTGCCACTCATTGCTGCTAATAATTTAGCTCTGTCTCCACAGGAGTCTGCTCTAGACATAAAACTCCAGCTATGACAACTGATCCAATCGATCCAGTGACAGATTTACTAGCAGATGTCACCTGAGGATTAATAATGGCTGTCTTGTAGCTGTCTGGACTAAAAATTTAGGATGCAAAGCACATTCCCACCCCTGCTCTCTCTCACACCCATGTGCAGAGCTGTTTGGTGAAGGCCTCTTGGTCCAGCAACACGGTCTGAGCTGTTCCACTGGATCCTGACAACTCTCTGTTGAGGCTCACATCCTCTGAGGATGACTCCACTCCTGCCTGCCAGCTGCCAGTGCTTCCTCCTCTGGTCTCATCACCCTTTGCTTAACACATCGCTTTTTTGTATAACAAAATTACAGCAGCCAGAAGAGGAGGGGGAAAAGGACACATTTAATGTGAGGAATAGGGAAAAGTCTTGCCACCCACCTGTAACACAGTAAAGAGCTGGATAGGTCATACTTCCTACAAAGACTGTGCTGAGCCCTAGAGCAAACCCCAAATCAAACCTAAGCTCCCAAATCTAAGGGTATGTTCTGCCTTCTGAAAGTCACTGGGAGCAGTTAGATCAGTGTTGTGTTGTAAACCTCATGCAACAAGTGGCTTTTTCCAAATCTCCTGAATGCTCTGATTGGGTTGGGCTGGCAAAATGCCAACTGCTTAATACAGTGTCAGTCTGAGAAAAGGGAGAAAGGAAAAAACACCTGGAAACTCAAAACAAGTTTAAACTTAAACTAATTATATATATTTCAACAGAAAAGAGAAAATTAAAAGAAAACTACAATATGACACACACTTACACCAGTTAGATATAACAACAATTTTCGACTTCCCACTGAAGACAGATCTCATCACTCTGCATCTATAAAGCACCCCAAAAGACACTTAGAATCATAGAATTGATTGGGTTGGAAAAGACCTCTGAGATCATCGAGTCCAACCCTTGGTCCAACTCCAGTCCCTTTACCAGATCATGGCACTCAGCGCCACATCCAATCTGCATTTAAAAATCTCAAGGGATGGGGAATCCACCCCCTCTCTGGGCAGCCCATTCCAATCCCTGAGCACTCTCTCTGCAAAGAATTTTTTTCTGATCTCCAACTTCAATTTCCCCTGGCAGAGCTTGAGCCCATCATGCCCCCTTGTCCTATTGCTCAGTGCCTGGGAGAAGAGACCAGCCCCCACCTGGCCAGAACTTCCCTTCAGGTAGTTACAGACAGTGAGCAACAGAAAGAATAAAACCAAATTAAAACAAAATGGGATGTAGTGGCAGCAGCAGCAAGGCCCAGCACAGCGGGACAGCAGCCGTGTGTCCTGTCTCTTCTGCAGACATGATGCTAACTGAGGAACTCTTCTTACTCTGCTGTATTTATATCTCAGTTTGATGCTAACTGAGAAATTCTTCTTACTCTGCTGTATTTATATCTCAGTTTGGCACTAAACGAGAAACTTTTCTTACTCTGCTGTATTTATATCTCAGTTTGGTGTCATCTGGTATGAAATATCTCTTTGGTTGCTCAAGTCAGGTCAAGCTTGTCCCCTCTGATCTATGTCAGATTTATCAGGGTTTACTAAACCAGGCCTGGCTAAAACCACCACACATGCAGAGAGTGCCCCTGGTCATGGCCCCACTCCAGCCCTCCCTCCCAGGCCCCCTCACCTGGGCTGAACTTGAGCACGCGGCTCTTGGGGTAGTAATCGAGCCCGGCCTGCGCGGAGCCGTCGCGGGTGCTGCAGCGCACTCGGGCCGTCCTGTTCTGGTCCCCTCTGCGCACCACCCTGATGGGCAGCACCGCAACCCCCTCGGGGCCGGGCGGCTCCCGCACCTGGTACGCGGCTTCCTCGAACTCGATGGTGGGCGCTGAAGGGAGAGCAGGGAACAACGGACCCTGAGATGAGCTCAGGTGGTTAAAACTTGGTTGTAATAATGCCAAGGTCATGGGTTCAATCCCCTGTGTGGGCCACTGACTTAAGAGTTGGACTTGATGATGCTTGTGGGTCCCTTCCAACTCAGAATAGTCTGGGATTCTGTGTGATGAAAGAGCCCCAGGTTTGCACACCTGGCTGCTTCCAGGTGGAGGACACTCAGCAGCTGAGGTGAGAGCTCAGCTCCTTTTAGACTCATCTACACTCCTTCAGAGCAACTCAGAGCAGGGGTCACAATGGGTTGGGTGTGAATTAGGGCCAAATCCAACAAGTGTACTGGGCTACAGAGGATGGCAAATGATTCTCCCGTCCCTGCCTCCCACAGATCCATGCCATGTGCTGGTGCTGCAGTCACAAACAAGGGACCTGACAACCCCTTTTCCACACAGATCTCTCCAGGCTATGATGCTGTGGAGGGAAAGCACAACAACTCCCCTTGGAACTGCAGGGGAATGGGAAACAGGACAAGTTCAAGGACTGTTACTGACCCCTCCCTTCAGCCCAGCCCAAGCACACCAGTGACCTGCACACAGAGCTGTGACTGGCACTGAAGGTGTCTCTGTGTACTAAGCTGAACCCAAAACTGCTGCTGGGACTGTGTTGACTCCCTGTGAACCACAACAACATCCTTGCTAAGCATCCTCACTTACCATCTTCATCATTGGTGACAGTTATGGTGGTCACATCTATCTTCCCAATCCTAGCTCCACTCCAATGGTTTCCAAGCGGGCTACCAAGATAGATCTGGAACTGCTCTTCTGGTTCAAAGGCAGAGTCATCACTGATAGAAACACTGCAGTTCTTCACCTAAAGCCAAGTAAAGGGGAGAAAACAGCAAATACTGATAAATCTGAGGAAGCCACGAAAGGCCAGGCTGTACTTCCTGACCCAGGGTTTCATGGCTGAGTGCTGTCCATCCTGGAAGAAACACTTTGATTTTTAGGGCTGCTGTTTCAGTGTGGACAAACCACACCAACGCATGACGAGACACAGCAGCAAAGGCCTCTCTTTCCACAAACCTTCAGCTCCCTGTTACAACAACCCCAAGTCCTCCTGACACACAGGATTTGCATTTCATGATTTAACCAGTTTAATCATGAAACACACAACCCCTTCACAGTCAGGTCATACTGCCAGGACAAGAATTTGTGACAGCTATGAAAGCAGTTTGGACAGCCTCTGCCAGCTCCTTCTGACCACACAGAGTCAAGGAGGAGATCTGAGCCCCTCTGAGCCGTGTTTTCTCATTCCCCCAGGTTCAGCTGACCTTCTCCCCTTTCAGGAAAGTGATGCGAGACTCCTCGGTGTTCCTCCTCTCCGTGAAATCCTCCATGACCTGTGCTGTCTGGCTCCGGGTGTAGCATCTGACAGAGGACTCATAGCTCAGGTCCCCGGTGCGGAATATGGGGATGTGCAGAGTCCCCTCTTTCTCCTTCGCTGTGTAGGTGTCCTTGATGAACTGCATGCTGGGCACTGCAGGGGGTCATATAAAGAGTCAAGCAGTGCTGAAGCTTCACAGAGAGCCAAGAGGCTGGGATGGAGCTGCCAGGGGTAACTCACCATCTTGAGAGATGTCATTGATGGCCACGATGGCTTGGAATGGTTTTGCCAGCTCAGCTCCGTGGGGTGAGCTGAGATAAACAACAAATGTCTCCAGCCCTTCTATCACCGGGTACTGAGCGTCGTCCAGGATTGTCAGGGAGCAGAACTGGGAGGAAGGCAGAAGTCCTGCTCTTAGAGATGCAAAGATTCCATCCTTCCCAGAATCCGCATTTGGGGGCTCTAATGTCAAGCCTTTATGCCAAGCATATCATGGCAGATATGCACAGAAACACAGGAGAAGTGTCACCAGACAGAGCAGACTCATCAGGAGTCCACGTGGCTCCTCACCTCTTCAGTCTTGCCTGGCCTGAACTCTATTTTCCTGGAGCTGGGGACATAATCAACTCCTGGGCTGGCAGACGGAGGGTCTGACGTTCGGGTGGAGCACCACACCGAGGTGGGGGTTGAGAGATCAGGGCCCTGGCGCAGGACTGGAATCTCAATGTTTCCTGCATCACCAGTGGCACACGAGAGAGAACAACATGAGAAAGCAGCCAGATACACACCACAAACCCACCCCTTTCCTTTCAGCAACCCCTTCTCCCTTCCCCACTTCTCCTGCCCCCAGCCTTCCCCACAGGGGCAGAGGGATCCCAGAGCCCCTCTGCACACCTTGGACAGTTGTGCTCCTGAGGGAGCTCCCCCTGCTCCTCACCTGCAGCCTCACTGACAGTGAAGGTGGCATTGCCCAGGAACACTGTGGAGGCATCGTTGGGCCCAGCGATGAAGACGTTGGCGGACGCGCGGCTGCCGACACGGGCGTTGTCTGAGGCGTCAGCCAGAACGATCTCGAACTCCTCCTCCTCTTCATATTCACTGTCATCGATCAGCATCACGTCACAGGTCACCAGGGTGACGCCTGGCCCGAAAACGAGCCGGTTCTCATCTGCCATCCCCCGGGACTTGAAGTCGGAGCCGGATTCCAGCATATAAAGGCTGCTCCCCGTGGCGGATTTGGGGACGGTGTAGCAGATGGCAGACACGGTGCTGCTGGTATCCCCTGGGAAGCAACAGAAAAGCCCCTTAATTCTATGGAAATAATTTCACTCTATTTGGTGGAGACCTCTGCCCTCTGCCACTGTTCCTCCTATGGGGCTCCTTCCTGGCTCAACCCACCTTTCCTTTCAACAGGAGCCGAGAGGAACCCGGCGCTCTCGCTGATGTGGAAGGTCCTTCTGTCGAACTGCAGGGTGGGCTCATCCTCAGGGTCCACAATGGTGACAGTGGCCCGGGTGACGTTCCCCAGCAGAGCATAGGCTGGCATGCTGAGCTCCACAGAAAAGCTCTCCGTGCCCTCAAAGACATCATCGTCGTTGATGGTGATGGTGCAGGCCTTGGTGTCCTCCTGCTCCTCGAACTGCACCTGGAAGGCAGGACACCAGCTGCTCTCCTTGGATTGGGTCTGGAGCTTCCTTGGTGTTTGTATCACCTTCCATCACTCCAGAGCAGAGGGTGGGTATGGTCAGGCTGTCCCTTTCCCGGCGTCCCCAGCCTACCTGCCCCGCGTACTCCACGTAGTCCTGCTGTCCCGGCTGTGCCCCGGGGCCGGCGGTGGCTGCTCCCTGCTCCGTGCGGCACAGCACAATGGCGTACTGGTTGAGGTTCCCGACCCGCCTCACGCTGACACTCACAGAGCCGGAGCTCTCCTTGACCTTGTAGCTGGAAAGGGATCAAGCAGGTACAGGTAACGGGCTGGAGAGCAAGCCCTGTGTGTTTGTTTAGGTGATACTGAGCACTCTGGACTCTGGGTGAGTGTGCTCTCCATGGAAAATCTAAGGACACTGATAGCCAGGGACTTGGGCAGAGGGCAGCTGCTCCACAGTTTAGCCTGGCAGGCCCCTCTCCTCACTGACAGAATTTCATTCCTGTGCTGTAGGGCCCAATCACCCTCACCTGGTGTGTGTAAAGCTGAGGAGGGACCACTGGACATGGAAGACGTTGCCACTGACCACGTTGGGTTTGCTGTCCTTCACTAGGAACTGAAAGCTGTCCGTGGTCTCCTGAGCCTTCTCCTCGTGCATCACATACCGAATGAGGCCTTGGTTCACATCCTCTGCCAGGAGGAGACATCCAGTGAGGCAACACAGCAATCCAAGGGCATTTCTACAAACACTGCAGGGACTGGGGGCTCCACAGTGCCACAGGAAGCAGCTACCCCCTCACTTCCCCTTCCTCATGGAGAGCCCTTCAGCCCTGTAAGAGTGATCTTCCCACACAATGCGGACTCTGCAGTGCTGGCTACACATCTCCCAGACCTTGTGGTGATCTACAACTTCTCTTTACTGCCCCAAGTCAAATCTCCAGCTCTAACAAGTCTGGAGAACCTGAGTGTGCTACAGGACACAGGCTGGCATCTATTAAGAAATTAAAAGATTTCTGCAAGGGAGAGCAAAGTCCAAGGCTTATTTCCTACACACTTTGAAGACTTGCCCTTGTCTTCTCCGCTCCCATCTTTTTTTTCCTTATCTTAACAAACTGAAGGAAAAAAGCAGCCCAGCTCCATACCCTGTGTAAAGGTGGTCACAGCTGTCCCTGGTTTCAGCTTGTTCTCCAAATGACCATTTCTGGGACCAGTTGTTATCTCGTAGATGAGCTGTTTGTCATCTGTGTCAGGATCTGTCGTCAGTAATTCCTTCTTAGTGATGAGGTTGGTTGCCTGGATTAAAGCCAAACCAACAGAGTAAAACCCTGGAGCTCCAGCAGTGCAAGTCTGATTGACTATTCACACAAAAAGCCCAACCATCCCTCTGTCAAACAGAGATAGCCACTTTTTAGTACAATTTCTTTCTACAGTGTGTTCCAATCCTTTTTTCCTGGGAAGAACTGAAGTGTTTCTTTGCAGTTAATGCTGAGTCCTCAAAAACAAGCCGAGAGAGGGGGTTTTGTTTGGACTTTGGTGGAACAAAGGCATGTCACAGCAAGAAATCCTACACCCTATCCTTGGAAAGCCATGTATCCCTGCCATGGCTGCTGCAGAACATCATCAAGACTTCTCCATTATCAGCCAAGTTGAAAATATACCCTGGGGCAGAGGGATTTGCTCTATCACAGAAATAAAAATGCTGAAGGAACAGGATGTTTTTCCCCGAAGCTCCTTCTCCTGGAAGAGCCTGAGAAACAACCCCAGCAGAGGCCAGGCAGGTGGTTACCTGTCCATCCATGTGCTCCAGCCACTGCAAACCCAGGTTGGTGACCACCCTGGGTGTCCCATCATCCACGGGGAGAATGTCCACTCGGAAGGGCTGCGGTGCTGCTGTCACCACCTGGCACAAGTTCAGGGAGACAGATGTGACTTTGGGAGTCTCAGCCTCACCCACCACTGGCTGGGCTGAGTTCAAGGTGTCCCTCACAGCCCTTCTCCTGCCCTCACCTGCTTCCCACCATCCTGCACGAGGAAGAAGGGGTTGGTGCCGTCGGACACGGTGAAGGTGAAGCGGTCGCTGAGGGAGCTGCTGCCGTCGTGGCTGTAGCTGACGCGGCTCTGGTAGATGTCCCCCATGGTGAAGGTGGTGGCGCGGTGCTGGCGCTGCCCGTTGCCGCTGCTGCGCTCCAGCAGGCCGTGCCGCGGCGGCTGCACCACCGTGAACGTCACCGACTCCACCTGCGCCGAGGACACGGATGGCAAAGCTCTGGACACGGCCTCAGGAATGGGACAGGAGTGTCCCTCCAGCCCTGAGAGGGACCCTCTGCCCACACAGCTCCTCCAGCACGGGGTTCCCAACCAGAACTAATGCAGCCCCCCCCACAGAACTGGTTGCCCCCACCCCTCTGCTAAGGTGGCTTGTTGGGGTGACAGTGTGTGTGTGGATTTCCTAATGTCTGAGGTAACTGATGAATGCACCCTTGAGGAGCAGAGAGCCACCTGTAGAACGTGTGACACCTTGTAACCAGTAGGATCTTTCCATGTATGCTTAGTGAACTACCAACCAATAGTGTGCTAGCATGTTACAAACAAGAGGAGAGAAAAGTAAGGCTGTAAATGAAAATAAAGTTCTTTGTCTTTGGGGTAAGTCCTCTGATCAGACTGCAACCTGAGTTTGTCTCTGCCTCCTCTGACCTCCACAAATCCACCTTACCCTGACAGTGGCTCATTACAAAACATCCTCCCAAACTGCAGGTTTGGCTGGTCTGAGGCAGCTCCCAGCCCCGTGACAGCTCTGTGAGCACAAGAGCAGCCCCCTCATCCTGCAGCCATTCCAGGCAATGTGTCCCCTGCCACTTCCCACCACAGCAAAAACCCTTGGGGCAGGATTTGGGCTCAGGGACAGGCAGCCAGGCACTCTCTTGCTGCAGGGAAGTGGCAGTGAGTTAGAGCCAATCCTCCAGCCAGACCCAGGAGGTGGCAATGTCATTTCCATCCATGCTAGGCAGAAACTCAGTGTAAAGGCCAGGCCTAAGTCTTTAAGAAGAAGCCCATTTTCCTGAGAGCCCAGATGTGCAGCAGAAGAGGGGAGGGAGGAGGCACAAGGGAGTGCTGCCTTACCTCTGTGTCAGCATCTGTTGCTTTAAGCTCAAACTCGGTGATGGTTTTCCTCACTCCCTCCTGAACGGTCATTCCGAGGCTTTGCACTATGGGTAAGGAGTCATCCACGGGGTTTATGGTGATGTCAAACGTCTGGCTCACCTGGAACAGGAGGAAAAGCCTGTGATGGACTCAGCCTTCCATGAGTGCAACTCCACTGCAAGACCACAGTGACCCTCAGTTTGGGTCACTTCATTTCAGCCTTGTCTGGTGACCAAATCTGAGCTTCTAAGCCCAGATCATGTGACCATGACCTTTTCTATCCCTCCCCACGAATTAGTTCTCCCTCTTTCTGTGGTATTTATAGGCATCCACTTTCCCTCCCTCTCTCATTCCACTTTGCCCCTCTCTCTCTGTGTGCAGCTATGATTTTCCTCTTTCAGAAGGCAGGCAGGAGACATTTCCCAAGGGTCTGACTGTCGTCACTGCACCGTCAGTGCACTGGATCAAAGCTGAGCTCCAGAAGCACTTGGCAAGCAAGGGAAAACCAGACACTCAGATCCTGGTAAACCACTCTCATAAGGCCACAGCACAGGATCCTGTTCCCCACACAGGGCTCGTTCCTCTCCCTGTGGGATGGAGGAATGCTCACAGCAGGAGAAGCAGCAGCAGCCACCTCTGCCCACAACAAGTTCTGACTTGGGCAAAAGCCACGCTGGGACTCACCTCGTTCACCCCATCAGACACAGAAAAGGTGAAGGCATCCATGTGCTTTTCCATGTCACTGGTGTGGACATACTGGATGCTGCGAGAGGCCAAGTCTGCCTGGCTGAAGGAGTCAATTCTCATCCCTAGAAAAAGAACAATAGGGGAAAATAAAGAAAGAACAAGGCAGGGAAAAACTACAGGAAGCTGGATGTATCTGTCCCATGAACCTCAGCTGGCACAGAGCTTCCTAGAAACTCCTTCTGCAAAATTAAGTCCAGGCTTCTTCCCAAACTCAGTCTTACAAAGGCACCTCACGCTGTCAGGACACCCTGGTGGGGATGGGCCTCTGGGGGCTGAGGGGGAGAAAAATGATTCATGAAACACTTGGTTTGTCACTGCTGGGCAGGACTAACCCAACCATGGCATCACTGGGTATGAGCTAAAGGGCTCCTGGCCTCATAGCAGTTTCCCAAAATGCCTTCCAAGTCTGCTCTCTCTGCCCTTCCTTGTACCCCTGCATTTAGAACAGACCAAGTCCCACTGCCAGCAGTGATTTATAGTGACAACTTTCCAGGTCATTGGGTGTGACACAGCCACAGAAAGGGAGCTGACAAGCATTCTAAAAAGCACTCCAGCTTTTTAACTCTCACTGCTGTGTTTGACAGTTTTACTGCTGTGAACAACAAACATCCTGACAAAAAGTTTGCCACCAATATATCACCCAAAATGGCTACTGACAAGTATTGGCCACACAACAAAAGACACCAGATCTGGTATAAATAACTGAGCCAAAAGGGAATGACCAGCCAAGATTTCCCCAGAGCTCATTAGCTTGAAAGGTTTGGGTCCTCTTTTGAACACTCCAGTACTCCCTCCTTAGGTGTAGGTCATTTAAATCACAAGAATAATTTCTTTCCAGTCTGTGACTCTTAGTCCACCATAGACAGGAAAAAGCACAGAAATCAGAACCATCACATTTTAAACAACAGAAGGAATTAAATCCTTAACCCAGGTCTCCGAAGTACAAGATTCACTGTTTAGTTTGCAATTCAGACAAAAAATATTGCAAGTTTTTAATTTACTCTCAGCAGGGGGTTTGCTTTTTATAACTTTCATTCATTATTCCTGCCCTTTCAACATGAGAGGATGAGGCAAATCACACACTAAATCTTAGCTGCACAGGGACTGTCTGCATCTTGAAAATACACACAGCAGATACTTCCACTTTAATCTCATGTTAATGAGAAATCTAATGGTAAGAAGAAATATAATCTTAGATGAGTATAATTAAATCAGAAGAGCATACGATATGACAGCAGAGATTTAGATTAATTCATCAGAGAGGGGCAGCACACTCACACTGTCAGCAGGCAGCTCTAAAATTCAGATCACATTTGCAGGAGTTGCACAGGATTGACCAACCCCCCCTCCCTGAAGGACCAGAATTCATTATCCAGCATATCCATCACACCCTGATGTAGATTCCTTTTAAACTAACTCAGTGGATAGTTCCCTTCCTCTCTCTAAGGCACAGCTAAGGAAAGAGGCTGGATTTTAGGGATCAAGGGACACACTGGGCACGAGGGGGACAGAAAGCAAGTTGTCTGTTCCCCAAGGTGGGCTCTGTTTCCATGGACATCGAGGGATGGATTCTTTGGGGCACTGTGCTATTCACAGCAAAGGCTGAAGGTCTTGCAGAAGCAGCAAAAAGGGCATAAATTGGCACAGAGGCTGAATATCTCCCCACCTGTGATTCTCAGGCTGCCTTGCTCCACTCACTTTATTCTCCAGCTCTCTGGGCTAATGACCATTTGATTCCCAACAGGGAACAGAATTCTGTGCTGCAGCCTCCAAGCACATTGTTGCTGCAGCGAATCTTTAGGGGTCAGAAGCCTTGCTGCTCCAAGGACCCAATGGAGGGACACACTCCCCTGCTCACCTGGGGAGGCCACGTGCTCCAGGTGCCCCAGCTGTGGCTGCTGGGTGACCCTGTACTGGAGCTGGGCAGGCTCACTGTCCGGGTCGGTGGCCGAGAGCTGCAGGGTTGTGATTGTCTTCGCCGAGTTCTCATCCAACACCAGCCCTTTGTTGGTGATGATGGAGGGGGGAAATCTGTCCTCTGGAAGGGTTAAGTACAAAGCTGAGTTAGGAGACAGTCACCCTCCCTCCCTTGGTGTTATTCACATCAGGTGCTTGTGCTCACACAAAAGACAACATATACACACACAAACGTTTTGGTAATTCTGAAACAGGAACTTTGGGGTTTGGCATTGAGGGGATGGAAACATTAGAATGTCTTAAAAGATAATTTAAACTGTATGATGGTATTAAGGGGATTTTTTTCTACCTTTTCAGTGAATTTGTCAGAAGATAAAGAACTAATTCTTACACCCACAAACTCTCCCCACACCCCTCATTTCAAAGGCCTTTGAACTGACAGCTCATCAAAACCACACCTCAAGAACTAGATCTTCACTAGCAGTACATGTGGGATGGGAACCTGTGAAGGCCTGGGCTCTGCAGCAAAGCAAACACAACTCCAGCACTCTCTTTTACCTAACACACGGATATGGAAAACCTGGTCCATCAGTTTGTTGCCATCTGCATCGATCACATCAAAGGTGAAGGGGAAATTTCCACCGGGATCCCCTTTCCTGTGGCTGTAAAACACTCGCCCTGGAGAGAGGGACAGGAGAAAAGAGGTGTTTTATTAGAGGCTGCATCACTTCATTCATAGTTTGGAAGCAAGCACCACCAGCTGAGGGGCTTGGGGCTTGACAGAGCCCCTGGATCTGGGGTTCACTGCTTTATTTATTCTTTTTGTCCTGCTGAGAGAGACTTTTTAACATTTGCTTAATGATTGTTTTCTTTGCTCTGATATAACAATCTTACTGTACTTCTTTCCCTTGTCTGTTTCAGGTCATCCTCCCCCTCTCACAAGGATCAGAGAATCATGGCCTATCTCCAGTTGGAAGGGACCCATAAAGGTCCAACTCCCTGCTCCTTGCAGGGCTGCCTAAACCAGCCACATATATTTGCACTGACTATCTAAAATCCAGCCTCTCACCTTTGTTTATATCAGCCTGGGTGAAACTTTTGATGGGTCCTTTGGCAGAGAGCTGGACTGGGCTCTCAGTTTTGGCCAGCTGCAGATGGCCCCTGCTGGGATCCCTCCTCAGCACAAACCTGAGCGTGGAGTCCCCGGAATAACCTGCTGCTGCTTTCAAGTGCTGAGCTGTGAGTGGGGCTGCAGAGCCTGGACCAGGGAAAGAAGTTCACAATCAGCTTCAGCAGTAACTGGTTCAGACTGGCCCACCCAGCAGCACCAAGCAATGCCATTCCCATACCAGCTGGGAGCTGCAGGTCCCTGTTGACAGCCAGTGTGGGAGGCTGCTGCTTGGGCAGCTCCATGGAGAACTGCAGCCTCCCTGCCTGGGTGTAGAGCCCATCTGTGACGGAGAAGCCGAACTCATCGGAGTGTGCTGCTGCCCCGCTCCGAGTGTACACGATCAGCTCCTCCAGAATGTCCTGGTAGGTGAAGGAGGAGCCCCTGGACAGCACCTGGCCACGCTCTGGGGGCTCTGCTGCGCTCTGCCTCCTGCGGAGCTGACCTGGCAAACAACAGAGGGATCACAGGGATGGCAATGACACAGCCTGCTGGGGACATGGGCCCTGCTCTGGCACCCTGCCTGGCTCTGGCACCTGACAGGAGATGCCATCAGACAACAGGAAAAGGGGAACACAACAGGGGACTCCCCAGGGGAACGTGTGCAGCACCCCTTTCTCCACTCCCACAAAGAGCAAGGGACAACTCTCAAAGAATAGGGCTGTTCTGAAGCACAGTCCTGTGGCTGCTGGTCCAAATGTGTTTTATCCAACATGCCAGGCTCCTCTCCCACGCTGGGGGCTGCTACACACACACAGGTATGAAGACACACAGACACTGACACAAAGTCTCCTCCCTCACCCCCTCAGCTTGCCAGGACTTACCCTGCTCAGGACTTTTGCTCACCACGATGACCAGCTCACTGCTCTGGGTGTCCAAGTCCTGCAGGCTGAGGGAGGAGTTGGAAACCACCACCCCAGAGCCCCCCTGCACTCGGACAGGCTCCAGTACCATCTTTGGGGGCTCATCATTCTGCCTCTGCACAAAGGAACACAGTGAAAAAAGGGAAATGAGCACGGGGAAAAGACCCACCTGCATGAAACACAAGCTCCCAAATGACAATAGTGGTGCTGACATCACCACACTCTCCAAATCTATCCAGCATCATGCCTGCTTCCAAGAGGGAGGAGACATCAGAATAATATGCCTTGGGGAAGAGGCTGCAATGCACAGCTTTCCTCGGGCATCACAGGCAAATTATCTGCCTGTAGCAGTGGAAGGAAACTCCCTTTAATCTCCTTCCAACACATTACAAAGGGAAGAGCAAACTGGCACTTGAGCAGTGTGTGTGTGGAAGGAAAGGACACAGGTGTACCTGGATGGTGATGTTGATGCTCTGCACCTCAGACTGGCTGAAGCCATCGCTCACATAGAAGCTGAAAACATCACTCGTGGGCTCAATGCTTTCGTGGACACTCTGGAAGTAGTAAATGCTGTTCTCCAGAACATCTTGAAGGGAAAAGGATGCATCTGTGGTCCCAGCAGACTCACTCTGTGGGCCAAAACTCTCACCTGCAAACCAAAATACCCCGAGTGAAAGGCTGTTCAGGTCACTGATTAACTAAACATAAAAGCAGCAGGATTAGGAGAAGAATGGCACATTGTGAAGGCTGCAGAAGGATGGATATTACTGCCTACAATGTGGATTTCCACGTCTACGAGGAAAGCCAACTGCTGCATTAGAGTTGGCATTTGTAAAGCTGCAGTTCCAGGCATAGCACAAGTGATGCCATTCGTGGGATATGACAGATATGATGCTGTCAGGAGCACAAACCAGCCAGAGGGGACCGGAGAGAGCCAAGCAGTTTACCTGTCTTGGTGTTTTGGATGTAGCCATACATAGGCAGAGTGACAACTGTGACCCTCAGGTCCTCCCTGGCAGCAGTATCATAGTCAGCAGTCAAGTGGTGACGAGCCAGCAGCGGGATCCTGCCCCCCTCATCCACCTGGACAGCAGGAGCAGACAACACAAACCCTCACTGAACATGCCTGCCTCATGGAAGAGGCTTGCCCGGGTTCTGGAGTGCTGCCCCATCCTCCCCTAGGTCTGTTGGGCAGGAAATCAGGTGGGAGGTGAGGAGGGATGGGACAAACAAAGTCTGCTTGGCCCCCAAGAGGAACTGTGAGGGCTTTATCAGGGCAGGAAGGGAACTGGCAGAGTCACTCTGACCTCCTGGGAGGCAAGACCTGCATTTCTGGCTGTGGAGAGCCTTTTGAAGGCAAGGGAGGGGGAATGCAAAGCTGGAAAGGAGGGATGTGGCTTCAAAAGGCTTTGATAAGGAGTGTGAAGTGCTGTATGTCAGTCCAAAGCACCAGGTGTTTTCAAACTTCACACACAAGCTGGTGAAATAAGGGATGAAATATTGGACAGGGATAAGTCAGGCTTGTTCCACTGATGTCAACCCTAGGGAGAACCAGCTCCTGCCTAGGCACAAGCAGAGGAGGTTCAGGGATGCAGGTGGAGTGCCAGCCTCCTCTGGCCTCCAAGTGATTTGTTAACCCTCTGCACACACAGCATCTCATGTGCAACCCCGTGTTTTTTCAGTGATTTCCCCTCGGTCCAGGAATACTGCCCAATGGCTCACTTTCCTCACTGTTCCCAGGATCCTGGGCAGCCACTTACAGTGATGTGGTCAGCAAAGGCAATGAGTGCTGGCAGGGTGTGGGCAGGTGTGATGGTGATGGTGAACATCTGCCTGTCCAGCCGGTTGCCGTCGCCATCGAGGACAGCGAAGTGGAAGAGGTCCGTGACCGGCTGGTTGCTGGTCTCAAACGTGGTGGAGTAGCTGTGCAATCAAACATTGCCTGGCTTAGGGAGTCCCACTGACAGTCAGGAAAATGCCCCCTGTCCCTGCAGTCAGAGCTGAGCACACACCTCTTGGAAGAGAAATGGTGTCTCTGTTCCCAACCCTCCCTCATGTTCATTCCCTGAACTCTTTTACATCACTTCAGGTTTTACATCAGTTTAGGTGTCACCATGACATCACAAACACAGAAAAAATCCCCATAATTTGAAGCTACACCAACTGCTGGCATTTCAGACACACTGAAATACCCAATTCTGCACACAGGAAATGTTCTGATCCATAATCCCAGAGGATACAAGAGCCAAGAAAGGAAAAAATGTCTTTGAAACATTTCACTAACAAAACATAGTCCAGAGATGTCTGGGGAAAGCCCACTGAGCTTTTAACTGGCATGGCTTGAAGAAGAACAGCTCTCTCTGCTACCTGATCCTCTGGCTGTTGATGTCTTCCATGGTGAAATTATAAACCTTGGAAAGCTCTTCATCCCGGGAGCCTGCCAGCCATAAGAGGGTTCCATATGCAGGCAGAGAGATCAACTGGATCCTTATCTCTGAGTCAGGAGAACTGTTGTCCTGAACAAGAAGAAACAAACCGAGTCAAAACAGGACAAACTTAGCCATTGTCTTCCTCCACTAAAAATGCAAGGAGGAATAAGTGTTTCATAGGGAAGTGTATCTGCCCAGCTGGGTCAGATCCATGGATGATGAACATTAAATGAAGATCTATTGATGAGAGGAGAGTTGAATGGGTTGACATTTTCAAAATCTACCAGAGTGTATTTTCATTTTCTCTCAGCCCAGAGAGGTTTTCTTTGTTCCCTTGTATCACATCAACACAGTCTCCCAGACATAAACCTGGCATTTTCATTTTCAAATTACTTCACACTAAACTACAAGCTGGTTTTGGCTCTTTCCAACTACATTAAGTAGTCAGATGTCATCTTTCTTAGAAGAGTTTTGGTTGGTTGGCTGAAAAATGAGACCCAAGTAGAAATCTCCACATCCTCAGCATACAGGTCAGGAATGAAGTCTCCTTTCCCCAGCTGTCCTTTTACTGAGATTAAACCTGAACAACTCCCTTGTCAGCCTTCCTCTCTAAGAGCAGAACAACACAGACCTCAGACTTTTCTCCAGACTGATCCCTTGGAAAAAACATCCCCAGTCATCTCTCTGACAGCCACCACCTCAGGTCTCTCCAGCCTCACACCTGCCCTGCAGTGTCAGACCCAAACCCCACTGCTAATGCACTGGCTGCCAAACTACCTGCAAGGAGTAAAGCATCCTTCTTGGGAATGTCCCCAGCAGGATAGCTCTTGTACAGCACACAACCCCTGGGACCAACTCAAGCCACCAAGCACTGCAGCATCTTGGCTTGCTTAACCCTTTCCCCCTCCAAATCTGTCCTGAAAAAGAACCAGGCAATCTTGGAAGGTGGGTGAGGGGGCTGAAATTCTCAAGGGATTAACACTTAGCAAATCCATGTGCTTTATTAACAAGTCTGTTTGATGGAAACATCTGGGATTAACTCTGTTCTCATGCTCACCATGGCAGTTCACCCCTGTTCCAGTCAAACGGGGACAGCCTGAAATCCCTGTGGGATGGAGGAGCCTGTTATCCCCGTTTTGGCAGCAGTGAAACTCGAGCTCTCTACACAGAACCCAGGCTGAGAACAGAGAGGTGCGTGGCAAAGGGGCAGTGGGGGACAAGGGAAGGGAGGCTGGCAGCATTCCAGGGGCTTGGGAAGAGAGGGAAACTCACAGTGTAAGCGAGGTGCAGCCGTGAGAGAGTCACAGAGCCCTTACTGGCCACGGTGACGGCCAACAAGCAGCCTGGCACCAGCTGGGGGCCGTTGGTGTCCAGCAGGGACACTTCCACCCTCAGCACGGTGGTGACCGTGGTGACACCGTCGGTGACAGAGATCTCCATGCTGTCCTCTGCTGCCCCCGAGCCATCGTGCACGTACTGCAGAGCATTGCGAGTGACGTCCTCGTAGGTGAAGGTGTCACCTTCCCAAAAGCAAACAGCACAAGTCAGGGGGGGTCTGTTCAGAGCAGGAACCCAGTCTGAATGACCTGAGGCCCCAGTTTAGCAAAAGGCTTAATCCAGTACCAAACTGGCATTTAATCCCGTCCTTGAAGGGCTGTGAGTTATGAGGACAGTTATAGGCCATTGACTTAAGAGTTGGACTCGATGATGCTTGTGGGTCCCTTCCAACTCAGAATAGTCTGGAATTCTGATTCTTATTAAGAGCTGGCAAAGCAGAGGAAAAGCTGCAAACTTCCCAGCTCCACAGACACAGTGACTCCTCCGGATTCTCAGAGAGGGCACTGATCCTCCTTTCTTCCCAGCTGCTTTTGAGCTCACAGCTACATACAGCTTCCCTATGGATGCATCCATATCTGCCAGGGGCATCTGTCTCTACTCCTGGTCAACTAAACCAGGCACACGGATGGCCACAGACTTGCACCGAGGCAAACTGCTATCAACTCACCTGCTCTCATGAGCTCCTGCACTCCTGCACTGTACTTGAGCACAAGGCCATGATGGGGAGGCTTCACCAGCTCAAAGAAAAGACCCTCGGGAGCTGTATCTGTGTCACTCACGGCCAACTGGATCCCTGTGCCAGGGAAAGAGAGGGTGGCTTCAGCTTCCTCAGACACTAGGCTGGGAATATCCCTCAGGCTTTGTGATGTGCTCTTGTGAATGGAGCCACAAAACACATAATTTAGTCAGTACATAACAAGTAAAGTAACTCTGGAGCTGCCCAAGAGCTGCTGCTTTCATGGAAATAATTAGTCCTCTGATGATGCCCAGGTCAGAGAACTTACCACCAGTGTGGCTCACAAGTGACCCCTGTGCAAACCCTCTGCTCAGGAGAGAGACATGCACATGTTCTCAGAGCAGGGGGGTACCTACAACCCCCCCAAGAAGCTCCTGACACGAGCAGGAAGTGGCTCATCCCAAAGAACCTTGTTCCACACTCACCGATGGCAGCTCTGCCCCCCTGGCTGACCTCCAGGAACGGAGCTGTGATCTGGAAAACTGGAGGCTGCTGCTCTGCAGAGAGCAGGTGAATGACAAACACCATCTCTGGGGTTGTGTGTTCTCCACCAGACACTGCACAGACAGAAACCAGGCCTGAGTGTTTTAGGGATGGGTTTTCAGGGACTGCCAGCCAGGAAATTCACCTTTCTGTACAAAAATCACCACCTGACATTGCTGACTTCTCTCCCACCTTTCCAAGCCACATAAGGCACATGTACCAACAGCATTTATCTTTGCCCCTAACTCAACTCTTCTAAACCTTCTAACTCTGTGTGTTTACATCCTGTCTTCCAGGTGCACTGCCAAGTCAGAACATGGACTTCTCCTTGCTGGAGAAAGCACATGGAAAGGGAAGGATGTGTTAAACAAACAAGCAGCTTATCTGTGGCAATTTAATTGCAGAAATGTCTCCCTGCTGTATTAAAATAAAACAACAGCATAAAACTCCTTGCTCATATTCACAGGAATCAATCAGGCTTTTAGGACAGATTCCAGGGAACCACTGGAAGGAGGTGTCTCTACTAAAGTGCAGCTCAGCTTCTATAAAACATTGCTGGGACTCAGATGAATTACTATTCCCCAAGCATAGTGTTTTTCCAGAAATTCCTACTGAGCCCCACAGATGTGCCTGCAGCAGAAGAAAGCCCAGGGAGTAAGAGACAACAGGAAGGGTAGAGGGATAAGAATTGCTCAGCCAGGAAAGAGCAAGTGGTTCACTCACCTGTGAATCGGAAGTTCACGGACTCTGGGAGACCTGGTGGGACAAACACAAGCACAGAGTCATTGTGGTGAGCACATGCTGAGGTGGATTTGGAGACTTTGAGAGAAAGCAAGTGCTGCCATTCAGCCAGACAGGAGTCTTTCCTCCCTGCTGCAGCCTGGCAAGGCCCTGCCAGGAGCAGGGGGGCCTCACCTGCGAAGGAGAAGGCGATGATCTCCCTGAGGTGCGGCGCCGCGGCGGGCGGGCGGTACACAATCCTGCCCTGGTTTATATCTGCCTGGGTGAAGTACCTGACAGGGGACAGAGGCCTGTCCCTGTGCTCCACCACACCTACAGAGGCAGAGACACCACATCAAGGGCAGGAATCCACCTGACCCCCACAGGGGTTAAGGAGCAAAGGGTCTGGAAGCTCAGGAAGGAGGCGGGATGGGTTAAGAGGTGCCTCCACAGAATGATACCCCCGGGGAAGAATGAGCTGTGCCCAGAAAACAGGGTTTCCTGCCATGTTCTGGACAGGTTCACTTGCCTTGGCCAGGAAGGAGAGGGACAGTCACGTTGAACAGGATTTTCTCACTGGGAACCTCCGGGTCTACAAAGGAGAGGTGATGGGGCTCAATCACTGTCACACGGTCCTCCAGCACCTCAACAAACACATCAGACCATGAGCATCAAGGCCACAGACAGGGGAAGGTTCACCCAAATATGCACTGAAAGAGAATTTGCTTTGCTGAAGTTCAATAGAAGGCAGTCTTTGACTGTAAAGGCCCAGTTCTTAAACCTAAACCTGACTCTCTGTCCCCTGCAGGTGCACAACCTCCACACTCACAGGTGGACAGTTTCTCTTCTGACCTACAGCAACTGAAAAAAGAGAGAAAGGAAGATCTACCTTGATCAAAACACCCCTGAATGAAGATATAATTCATTGCCTATGTAGTTTTCTGGTATAGTGTGATGTGACTGGACTGGCTTTTCTTTTCAAAGTAATCCTGAAAATTACTCAGCCCTTTCCATTGGAATATAGAGGAAGCAAAGCTTTTCCCTTTTGTTTTAAACCTGTCTACAATCACTCTGATCCTCCCATAACAGGATTATTATGAGCCAAAGGCAGGCAGGACGTTACAGGAATTAGGGAGCTCCATGAACAGACTTAAGAGCCCAAAAGTTAATTTGCACGTGTTCATCAGCCTTAATCCTGCAGAATTAACAGCTCCAAGAAGTCACTGAATTAAACAGCTCAGCTGGGTATGAAAAGAATCCAGCTCATTTCATAGTCCTGAGCAAAACAGGGAGAGAACAAGCTAAATTAAGGATATGAGCAATTAATTAATCTGCTTTGGAAATGAAAAGGTTCAGGAACAGGAATAAGCTACAGGCTCCTTTACCAATACAGGGGAAACAGTTAACTTGAAGAATAAATAGTGTCTATGTTATGTCCAGTTTAACCACCAAAGAGTCACCAAACTTTCTCTGTCCTTTCCCAGCAGGACAAGTCAAAGACAAGACTAGAGGGATGGGAACACTTAACATATTGAAAGTCTTACTCTGAAGGAGTCTGAAGACAAATGAACAGAACTCCATCACATTGAGGCAAGGAAGTGCAACTTCATGATGGAAAGATTTAAAGTTATGGCGACTTCCCAGTTGCCTCCAAGGCCTATTTGTCTCTCCCAAAGGCAGGACTCGCAGGTGGGGAGGTAAAATGTGTTTTATGGCCCTACTGAATTTTGTGGTGTGTAATTAGCTATAAAATCCAGCACCTCGTGGCTCTGCCAGACACCTCTCCCATCAATTTTGTCAATAATGACAACAACAGAAAGTCAGGAGCAGAAAGATACATTGCTCCAAGTAGCAGTCTGAGCATGTTTGATCATCATGGGAAAGGTCACCACTATTTTAAACCTTGACAAGGCTGTTGTGCCATGGACTTTTCACTCATCCCTCTCCCACTGCTTCCTTTGGCCTTTGCTGGTCCTGCCCTGGCAGGCAGGAGACAGCAGGAGTGGAGGGGAGAGCTGAACTTCATCCATGTGATGGGGACACATGGAGAAGGCTTGCCCTAAAGCCTGAGAGCCCACAAAACCAGCTTGAAACTTCAAGATCACCTTTGCCATCAACACAGTCTACACATCCATCATTTCCAATACTGAATTTTTCAACGTTTCATGAATATTTTGTCCCCCCTCCCCACCATTTACTCCTCTAACTTGCCCTTCTTTCCCATCCCTCCTCCAGCTGCTGCTGCAGCACTTACAGCCATGTGCAAAGAGGAGCCAAAGGACAGCTGAGGTGCTCTGGGGGTCTGGGGCAGAACAGCAACATTGAACACGTGGCTTTCCAAGGTGGGCTGTGGACTGGCAGAGCTGGACACCTGGGAAGGAAAGGTCATGGGAATGGATACCTGACAAGACACCCCTAATTTCTGCTGCATTTCATCCCCTCCCTCTCTCCTCCTGCTCTGGGAAGGCAAAGACACACCTTTCCATCCCTGCTTCCCCCAGTCCCTGCCACAGGTTGGCTGAATTTTACTCCCACTGTCTGTGCAGCTTAGTGGAACTTTTCAGGTGAGGAGCAGCAAAAAGAGTTGGATTTGAAACTTTCCTCCCCTCCTCAAAATAAGATTGTGCTGACAAGGTGAAAAAAACTGGTCTTTTAATAATGGCACTGCCTTGGCAGTGGCTCCCTGTGATCCCAGCAGCCTCCAAGACAGGTTGTGTTTCACAGGCCCATAAATATTGTCCATCCACCACTATAAAAGCAGAAATAAGGCAAGGGTATCCAAGTCAAAACTGCAGGTCTGCAGTGAGGACACATGAAGCAAAGGCTATTAAATTGCTAAAAATTCAGAGGACCAAAACCATTCCCTAGGAATGAGCTTGCCAATGCTCCCAGCAATCCTGAGGTGAGGTGGACACCCAACGAAATACAACTCCCTTCATGATGCCTAATTTCAAGAAAATGCATAAAAATACATAAAATTCTGACAAAATGAATGACATGACCTCAGCCCTTTGCTGTGTGTGATGCAAACAACGTGCTGGCCCCCTCTGAGCTGCCCCAGCCCAGGCCCCCAGGCTGGGGCAGGTGTGCCACAGTGTCCCAGTGCGATCCCAGTAATCCCAGCTCCCTTCCTTGGCTCAATTATTCCTCCTGCTCCCAGATACTAAACCCAAACATCCAACTCATGCAAAATGCATAGTGAGTAAGAGGAACGCAGCAATTAAGCTAAAGATTAGCTTGTGCAACACTGGCACTCACAAATTCCTCATTATCACTTATGTTAATTACTTCAGAAATTACCTTAATTGCCTCTCCGGTGCTACAGTAATTGCTTCTGCCTTGTAAACCAGATGTAACAAACACTGAGTGCAAGTGTTTGTGTGGGCTGAGCATTAGGGGAGGTTCTAAAACCTTCCCAGCAAACAGCAAGGACCTGTCTGAGGAATTTTGTGGCTTTTAAACCTGTGGGGAGGTGGGATTTATTTCAGTTTTCCAGCTGCTGGGGAGTGTTTCGACCTTTCTGCCTGTTTACAAGACAAAGGACTCTCTAGCCAGAATAAAATTATTAGCTTAGAGGAGGAAGTAGGAGAGTTGTGTGGCTTTGGGGCTCACAAAACCATTTTTAAAAAGGCACTTGGAACACTTGGTGTAAACATTACGGGTTTTATGAGAGAGTGATGTATTTGCCAGGCAGCATCAAGGGGTCAAACCTCCTGTCTGAGCTGCAAATGGGGCATCCAAACATGCAGGGAATGAGTTGCAGGTCATCTGCAGGCACCCAGAGACACACCAGTCTGTGTGCAAACAATACTGATTGGCACACACTTGTGTCAATTTAAAACTCAGAATCACGAGACCCAGGGGGTGGCAAGAGGAGTAAGCTGAGAGAAGTGCTGTGTGAGCCCTCCAGGAGCACGGCGAGGAATACCTGGAACTGGAAGGAGTCGCTCTCCACTTCAGCCCCAGAGTGCCTGTACCACACAATGCCCTCGTTGATGTCCTGCTGGGTGAAGGAGGCTGTGGGAGAGGCTGCTCTGCCATCGGGGAGCCGCTGCCACGAGTGTGCGGGGCCGTCCGCGGGCATCGGGCCCAGGAGCACCACCTGGCCTGGGCAAAGAGAGGGGTGTGAGCCAGGGCAGGGGGTCTGCAGTGCACCAGAGGGGTGTGAGACAGGGCAGGGGTTCTGCAGTGCACCAGAGGGGTGTGAGACAGGGCAGGGGTTCTGCAGTGCACCAGAGGGGTGTGAGCCAGGGCAGGGGGTCTGCAGTGCACCAGAGGGGTGTGAGACAGGGCAGGGGTTCTGCAGTGCACCAGAGGGGTGTGAGACAGGGCAGGGGTTCTGCAGTGCACCAGAGGGGTGTGAGCCAGGGCAGGGGGTCTGCAGTGCACCAGAGGGGTGTGAGACAGGGCAGGGGTTCTGCAGTGCACCAGAGGGGTGTGAGACAGGGCAGGGGCACCAGAGGGGTGTGAGACAGGGCAGGGGGTCTGCAGTGCACCAGAGGGGTGTGAGCCAGGGCAGGGGGTCTGCAGTGCACCAGAGGGGTGTGAGACAGGGCAGGGGGGCTGCAGTGCACCAGAGGGGTGTGAGCCAGGGCAGGGGGTCTGCAGTGCACCAGAGGGGTGTGAGCCAGGGCAGGGGGGCTGCAGTGCACCAGAGGGGTGTGAGCCAGGGCAGGGGGTCTGCAGTGCACCAGAGGGGTGTGAGACAGGGCAGGGGGGCTGCAGTGCACCAGAGGGGTGTGAGCCAGGGCAGGGGGTCTGCAGTGCACCAGAGGGGTGTGAGACAGGGCAGGGGCACCAGAGGGGTGTGAGCCAGGGCAGGGAGGGGTGTGAGCCAGGGCAGGGGGTCTGCAGTGCACCAGAGGGGTGTGAGACAGGGCAGGGGGTCTGCAGTGCACCAGAGGGGTGTGAGACAGGGCAGGGGGTCTGCACTGCACCAGAGGGGTGTGAGCCAGGGCAGGGGGTCTGCAGTGCACCAGAGGGGTGTGAGACAGGGCAGGGGCACCAGAGGGGTGTGAGACAGGGCAGGGGTTCTGCAGTGCACCAGAGGGGTGTGAGCCAGGGCAGGGGGTCTGCAGTGCACCAGAGGGGTGTGAGCCAGGGCAGGGGGGCTGCAGTGCACCAGAGGGGTGTGAGCCAGGGCAGGGGGGCTGCAGTGCACCAGAGGGGTGTGAGACAGGGCAGGGGCACCAGAGGGGTGTGAGCCAGGGCAGGGGGTCTGCAGTGCACCAGAGGGGTGTGAGACAGGGCAGGGGCACCAGAGGGGTGTGAGACAGGGCAGGGGGTCTGCAGTGCACCAGAGGGGTGTGAGACAGGGCAGGGGGGCTGCAGTGCACCAGAGGGGTGTGAGCCAGGGCAGGGGGTCTGCAGTGCACCAGAGGGGTGTGAGCCAGGGCAGGGGGCACCAGAGGGGTGTGAGCCAGGGCAGGGGGTCTGCAGTGCACCAGAGGGATGTGAGCCAGGGCAGTGCACCAGAGGGGTGTGAGCCAGGGCAGGGGGTCTGCAGTGCACCAGAGGGATGTGAGCCAGGGCAGTGCACCAGAGGGGTGTGAGACAGGGCAGGGGCACCAGAGGGGTGCGAGCCAGGGCAGGGGCACCAGAGGGGTGTGAGACAGAGCAGGGAGGGCTGCACTGCACCAGAGGGGTGTAAGACAGGGCAGGGAGGGGTGTGAGACAGGGCAGGGAGTCTCCAGTGCACCAGAGGGGTGTGAGACAGGGCAGGGGCACCAGAGGGGTGTGAGACAGGGCAGGGGGCACCAGACGGGTGTGAGACAGGGCAGGGGGCACCAGACGGGTGTGAGACAGGGCAGGGGGCACCAGATGGGTGTGAGACAGGGCACGGGGCACCAGACGGGTGTGAGACAGGGCAGGGGGCACCAGACGGGTGTGAGACAGGGCAGGGGGCACCAGATGGGTGTGAGACAGGGCACGGGGCACCAGACGGGTGTGAGACAGGGCAGGGGCACCAGAGGGGTGTGAGACAGGGCAGGGAAGGCTGCACTGCACCAGAGGGGCTCTGAGACAGGGCATAGGCACCAGAGGGGGGTGAGACAGGGCAGGGGGCACCAGAGGGGTGTGAGCCAGGGCAGGGAGGGGTGTGAGCCAGGGCAGGGGGCTGCAGTGCACCAGAGGGGTGTGAGCCAGGGCAGGGGGCACCAGAGAGGGGTGAGACAGGGCAGGGAGTCTGCACTGCACCAGAGGGGGATGAGACAGGGCAGGGGGCACTAGAGGGGTGTGAGACAGGGCAAGAAGGGGTGTGAGACAGGGCAAGAAGGGGTGTGAGACAGGGCAGGGGAGGCTGTACTGCAGCAGGACCCCACCCTCCCCTCCAGGGCACAGCCTCGGGGCACAGCACAGCAGATTCCCTTTTTCAAGGCCTTTTCTAGCTCTTCTGGGAACTTACTACGCCAAAAAGTCCACCCAATGAATTTCTCTGAACAGAAATCTCCAATTGCACTTGGTCTTTCTGAACTTCATGACGTTCACATCAGAATTAATGTTTTGTTAATTAATTCTGCTAAACAGATTGATAATTCTGCTGGTTAATTAATCATTCCATTATACCAAATACCCATCCCCATTTGTTTTTCTCTAAACCACCTTCAAACAGTTGGAGCAACAAGAAGATAACTCAGCCAGCTGAAATACCCCACTTGGACTTGACCATCAAGCTCTGTGCCAATATTCCCTTGTCAGTGCCCTAATTATATTCCAAATCCTACAGGTTTGCTCATGGGAGTGCCCCTAAAAATGTCAAGCAAATGATGTATTTTCTGCAGGTATGAATATCTTTTCCATCACTCACAGACTAAGTTAGGCAGATAAGCTCTCTCGGATTCAGGACCCACTTTCCATATTTCTCTCTGTTATTTTTTCCCTCCCTTTCTGCAAAACAGTATTTTAGATAAAATTTTGAAGATCATTGATTGCTGCTGCTTATTCCTCACCTGCAGCTACGAGCCCGTTTGTGTTCTTGCAATTAATCACAGCAGAGACAATTATGGTGATAGAAACCCAGGGTTATAAATTTTAGTTAGGGTTAGGCAGCAGGAGACAAGCTCCTCAGGGAAAAATTCCTGTTTTCATGTAAATGCTTATTAAAAATGAGAAGACAGAGTTTCTGCAGAAAACCAAAGGGGGAATACAAATTAATTATTTCTCTTCTAACCTGCAGAACTCACATAATCTCTGTTTCCATCAGGTGCTGGCAGCAGTTATGGAAAACAGCCTGTCCTCACAGCAATAGGCAGAAAATCCCATGGATGTTGCTAGAGGGATCCTCTAATTATCTCTGGCTCAGAAAACTAAATGCAGTATCACTTCTTAGAAATGCAAAATATGCTATTTAAGGACACGGTTTTAGTAAAGAAAATGGTGATGCTGAGTGGGAAAAGAACATTATTCTTTTCCCTCCATGTTTCCTTTCTCCACATATACAACTCCTTCTCTTTTCCATCCTGTCTCTCTCCATTTACAGCTCAGCCACAAATCCCAGAACCTTCCACGCTCCTCCTTAGTCTGTTCCCAGAAGATGCTTTCTAAGCAGGGGGAAAGTCACTGCTCTGAGAGATGAGCTCAGAGCCTCCCAAAAGCAATCTGGGGACAAGAATTATCTCCAGATGCAAATGTCACCAACTCCTGTTCCAGGCAGCAACCCCTTCCATTGGTATAAATTAAATCCAATGTCACGGAATGTAGGGAATTCTTCAAGGTAAACTTTTGCTCAGTGGTTTCTAGAGGCAGATATTACCCTGAGCTCCTCTTAAATTAGGAGTTCATTATAGAATAGTCTCTTTTGGCAGTCAGATTCATAGAATCACAGAATCATAGAGTTGATTGGGTTGGAAAAGACCTCCGAGATCATCAAGTCCAACCCTTGGTCCAACTCCAGTCCCTTTACCAGATCATGGCACTCAGTGCCACGGCCAAGCTCAGCTGAAAAACCTCCAGGGATGGGGAATCCACCCCCTCTCTGGGCAGCCCATTCCAATCCCTGAGCACTCTCTCTGCAAAGAATTTCTTTCTGCTCTCCAACTTCAATTTCCCCTGGCAGAGCTTGAGCCCATCGTGCCCCCTTGTCCTATTGCTGAGTGCCTGGGAGAAGAGACCAACCCCCAGCTGGCCAGAACTTCCCTTCAGGCAGTTCCAGACAGTGCTGAGGTCACCTCTGAGCCTCCTCTTCTCCAGGCTAAACACCCCCAGCTCTCTCAGCCTCTCCCCACAACACTTATGCTCCAGTCCCTTCATTCTGCTCTCCCAGGGGTGTAAATCCACCAGGATTTCACTCCCACTGGACAAACACACGGGATCAGATGCCCAGGCAGGACAAAAGCACTTTGTTACTTTGCGTGGACAAAGATGAGCTTGGCAGCTCTTACCCATTGTAGTATTACAAGGAATATTCCCCCAAATGCTACTGGATGGGACCAAACACCATGGAAGAGGGGTGGCAAAGCTGCCCTTGGACCAGAGAATTCCAAAGAGGTTTACCATGTCTGGGCTGGTCCTTGCTGATGGTGTAGGTGATCTGGGAGTCGCGGGCACCAGGCAGCTCTGCGTGCAGGATGGTCCTGGAGATCTGGAGCATGCCCCCCTGGGGCACCCACACCAGGGCATTGGCCACCAGCCTGGGGCTCCTGGGTCCCTGCAGGCAGGGGGACAGCAGGGAAAAGCTTACTGGAATGTCAGGGAAAAGGAGCAGGAATTTCTTCTGCATCCCACCCTGGGCGTCTGCTTCAAAAGCACTTGTGCACCCTTCACCCGTATCCCTCAGACCCAATTCTCAGCCTGGAGAACTGACCCTGTCCTCTGATTCCTAATTTCCTGTTGCTGACCCTAAACCTTCCTGACCTGAGTCTCCCTCCATACTTTTGTTCTTTACCACCATCCTCATTCTCTCTGAGCATCCACCAAAATCTTTTGCTACTTGGTGGGCTTTCTAACCTCCAGATTATTCCTGTGGCTTTTTTCCCCCCATTTGAGTACTCATTCCTTATTAATTCAAGCTACCCTGAGATTAGTTCAGCTGGTTAAAACTTGATTGTAACAATGCCAAGGTCATGGGTTCAATCCCCTGTGTGGGCCATTGACTGAAGAGTTGGACTCGATGGTCCTTGTGGGTCCTTCCAACTCAGAATAGTCTGGGATTGTGTGAAATGTGGATGTTGGGACTGGATGCAGGAGTGTTTTCAGAGTTTTAACTTGCCTGCCAGGGCTCCTATCCCAGCACATACCTGGGCAGCAATGCTGATGAGGAACAGCACGTTCTGGAAGTGGTGCCCGTCGCTCACTTGCAGGAGCAGAGCGTCATCGTGGGAGGCAGAGCCGTCGTGAGCGTATCGCAGCTGCCCCCCAGCCAGGTCCCCCAGGGGGAAGGAGTGCACAGGAGAGTCCCCAGGGGCTCTGAGCAGCTGCCCATGCCGTGGAGGCTCCACAACCACGAGCACAACGTCCTGAGGATTGTCACTGTCCCTCACCCCCAGCAGCTCCTCTGTTATCCTGCCCATCTCCCCCCTGCCGACGAGGAGGGGCTCGTTCCTGAACACAGATGGGGCCTGGAACACAAAAGCAGCTCTGAGGTGGTTGCTAAAGTTTGGAGATGGGGTCAGGATTGAGGCCTGGAATGAGAAGTTTGGGGTTAAGGAAACCAGCTCGCTTCATCCCTGGAAATCTCCTACTTCTGAGCAGCAGAAAATCACTCTCCACACCTTCTCCCCCAGCGGGCACACCTAAGAATATTTAGTATTTAGACTGAATTAGTCACATTAAAAGAAGATTCTCAGGCCACAGCAAGCTTAGGAAAGGAAAAAACTTAGGATATTTATAGAGAAAGCATTTGATTTTTGTTAGCCTTTTTGAGATGACAGTACAACTTGGTATCATCAGCACCAGTAGTTACTTAATTCCTAAGTTCACCCACAGCCTTATTCAGCCTACATCAAAGATCAGCTAGAAGCCACATTTCTGCTGGTTTAAATTAGTCCTTTCCTTCTCTGTTGAGAAGAAAGTTTCAGTCTGCAGTGTCTATTGATCCCAACAAACATCCTTTGCCATTGGGAGGGAGATCCCACAGAGACAAGTCAAAGCCCTGGGGATGTTGATGCTGCCACATCACCTGGGCACGACTCCTGAGGGCCATTAGGGATCGACAGGCACAACCCCTGCCATTAAACCTCACTCCTGCATTCTGGGGCAGCCACTGCAGCTCTCACTTGGGGGAACATCCTGCTGGGGCAAACAGGAGCTCAGTCTGAGCAGAGATGGCAGTGCCAGCCACAATCAATGCACACACGGCAGGATCACACCCCACAGTTTGTCTCACACTTAAGGACAAACTAGAACACTTCTCATTTCCAGAAGCTGTGGGAGTGACTAATATGGAATATAAATTGCTCATGGTGGGGATGGAGGCTGAGCCAGGCTTGCAGGCAGGAGGAAGTCAGCACTAAAAGAGTTCTTTTAAAGACATTTAATGCCTCTCTGAGGATGTAAATGGGCCTTAAGAGGAGCAGATTCTCTTTTGCACCTCTATTTGTTAAAATAAGCCAAGTAGCCACAACTTCTGACGGAGCTTTCCACTCTGGGAAAAGCTCAGAGCAAGCTGAAAAGGCTCCCTGGAAACCTGGACTCTGTTAAGGTGCCTGTGCCACCTCTGGGGTGAAGCTCCCCCACAATATCATTCCACAGAATTTAAATACCCAAAATACAAGACAGGGACACTTGGCAGTGCCATGAGCATTTGAGAGACACACTTTAAATAGCTCCTGCTGATTTAATTCCCAGCTGGGCTAGAATAGAGCATTCAGCTTGAGTGTCAAAGCATCCCTGCCATGGGGATCAATCCTGCCTCAATTACCCTGCACTAAGAGGCTGCCCTGCAGCATCCACAGATCCAAGGGATAATCACAGCAGCAGGAACTCCTTAGCCCTCCCTGATAATTCTTCTATGATTGCACAGCTGCAATTCCCTGCACAAGCAAAATGAGACAGGTCAGCTTCTTCAGGCAGTTCCTCAAGTCCCTTCTTCCATGTGAGTCTTGGCTGCCCCTCCTAAGGGAGAGCTGAGTCTAATTTGCCTGACCTGGAATTCCAGCTCCTTTGTTATCCCTGCAAGAAACCAGGACTCCAAATGGTACAAAATCAGGGGCTGTTTCCAAGCTTTGTTACGTTACCTGTGTTGAAAATGCTTGAATGTTGATCACCTCAGAGTGGGAGAAGGATTGTTCATCACTGACCTTCAAGGAAAACTCTCCTTTCCTAAAACAGTCCCCAGAAAGTCAAAATACAGGATAATATAATTAATAAAGTGCTTTTGCAGCATTCTATAATGAGAAACATATTATATATTCAGTAAAAATGACTGGCTCAATGACAGAAGCTTTAACTCAAGTTCTTTCAATTCTGTTTTTATAGTATTCTTTTCCTGAGGATTCACAACAGTCACAACATGTAATGAAATACCTTTAGCTATGTAATAACACACCCTCATTTCCCTTTAATTAATGTTATCCACATAGGATGGCATCTCCAAGATAAAGTGCCAATTCTAAATGTCAGCTCAAGAAAAATGTCACTGATCTGGCCTTGGAACAGAAGCTCCCACTTGCCAGGATTTTTCCTTCCCATTTACTTTTCAGTGATGCCACCCAAACCCAAGCCTTGAAGTTTTAAGTATGAATAATAAATAAAGCAATATTTAGTCATAAAGTAACTCTGTTTCTCAAGACAAGACTCTGAAATTTCATAGTGACTTCCAGGCAGACAAAAACAAAGCAGGATACAGCAACACATGCCTGCAGTCCAGGGAACACCAGCCAGCCCTTGGCATCAGCACACCTGCAAGTTTCCTCACACCAGAGGCAAATGATGCCAGAGAGCTTAGTGGTGGCACCCCTTGAGCATCTTCCTAACCAGAATTTGTTGTAAGGATCAGGCTAACAGGCCAGTTTTACCCCACAGCAGCACAGCCTGAAGATGGCACAGATTCCTGCACCCCCAAAACACAGCAGGTTTGTTGTCACAGTGGCCTCTTATCCCATAAACTGGGAAGTTTTGCACCATCAGTTACACCATGAGAGCACAACAGAGATAGAGAATTAAGGGGTGAGCTTTCCCCAGAGGAAAGCTTCCAAGGGAGGAGGGAATACCTGTTCCAACTGTTTCTAAGGCAAGAGCTGAGAGCAAAGCCTCACCTGGCTCTGTCTGCGCTGTGCACAAAGCGCACCCTCCTCTCCTGCACATCCCTGCAGCTGAAGTGGTCGCCGGGGCTCAGGGGCCGCTCCTGCCCGCCCAGCACCAGCACCAGCCTGCCGTTGGAGGGCACACTGCCCACGTGGAGCAGGAGCTGCCCCGGGGCACTGCCCGCATCGCACGCCCGCAGCGCCAGCGGCTCCACCCCGCCGATCCCCACGGAGAGGGCGCTGCTCGCACGGAGCCTCCAGGGTTGCTCCCTGGCTGCAAGGAAACAAGGAAGAAGCATCACTTGTGGAGTCATCACGGGCGGTGTGGGCATCCTGCCTGGCAGCACCACTGCTGTGGGAGCAGAGCAGACCCTTACAATGCCCTACTCATCCCTGACCCAGGTGGAAAAACAGGATCTTCAGGAATTGCAATCCATCCCAAACCCCACCATGTCCGTGGCAAATCACTTCCCATCTTGATTTCCCCCACACAAAACAACGTACTCTGGCTTGCACTGCAGACAGATTTCACAGAATCACTTGGGTTGGAAGAGACCTCCGAGATCATCAAGTCCAACCCTTGATCCAACCCCACTGTGATCACCAGATCATGGCACTCAGTGCCACGGCCAATCTCACCTTAAAAACCTCCAGGGTCAGAGAATCCACCCCCTCTCTGGGCAGACCATTCCAATGCCTGATCACACTCTCTGTAAAGAATTTCTTCCTGATATCCAACCTAAACCTCCCCTGGCAGAGCTTAAGCCCCTGCCTGCCCTCTTGTCCTACTGTTGGTTGTAACTCCTCATTTAGAATAAGGAGAGAATAAGTAACAACTACAGTTGATTTAGGAGGGGAATTTCCCCCAAGATATTTTGTCATTTGGTTCACAGTGATGATAAATGATGCTGCTGGAAAGATGTGGCTCCACACTTAGCCAGGTAACCTCAGGTAGAAAACCACGTACCTGCACATCTTATGAAACCAAAAAGCTGGAGAAAAACAGCTGCTGAGTTCCAAGAGGAAAAGACAGAAAACTCATTTGCAAAAATGAACTGAATGAACACTTCTTCTGGCTTCAGCATCTGCTGGACAACTGCCAGCTCAGCCTCTTTCTCCTGACAGACACTCACCTTCTTCACACTGCCTGCTCCGGGCATTGCCATAGAAACCCTGGCCACAGGCAGAAACACAGATGTGGTTCTTCAGAAACGTGGTGCTGTCACAGAGGTGGCACAGGCTGTCACTGTCACACTCCAGGCACCCAGGAGGACAAGCTGAAGCAGATGGAAAGCACAACCCCACTGAGACACTGCAAAACCTCTGCACCCACTGGTACACTGAACAGAAACACTGCTATTTGTCTTTCCCACCTGACAGAAATAGTCAAAAAAGGGGCAAAGCATGGAGGAGATAAGAGCTGCCTCATTTGACCACTGCCATCACATCACACTTACCTGTGCACTTGTGCTTGGCATGGTCTGCATAATACCTGTCCCCACACTTGGGAACACAGTGAGTGCCCAGGAGGAAGAAGGGGGCTTGGCACAGGCTGCACTCGCCTGCTTGGTGACACTGAAGGCAGTGCTGCTCACACCCTGAAAAAAAGCAAAGGGTTCAGCCCCACACCACGTTGGGGACAAGCAGGGGAACATTTCAGAGCCCAGCAGAACTCACTCTGGCACGTGTCTGCCTCCAGGTAGAAAGCTGCAGGGCACTGCTCCACACAAGCCCCTTGGTGGAGGACGTGGCCCTCCATGCACTGCAGGCAGTCGGTGCTCTGGGGCCCTTTGCAGGCATTGCAGCTCCAGTCACACTCTGCAAGGAAACAAAAGCCACTGCAGGGCAGCCCTTTCTGGGTGCTTGCCCTGCACAAGGGGCACACTGTGGCAAAATCAGCCCCAGGAGTGAAGAACACAGTAAAACCTGTTAAAACACTAAAAAAAGAGAAAGCAAGATTTGTACTGAGTGGATTTATCCCTGAAGGAGCAGTGCTCCCTCTTTGGCAACGTGGAGTTTGTGGCTCATTACCAATTATTCATCCAGCTCATGCTTTCAAAGGACTCTGAAACAAGATGGTATCCCTGTCCCTCACAGCCTAAAAGTGCCTCTGGAAATTCCACTGGCTGGGAACACACCAGACCCAGCTGGGATCAGACCTGCCTTCACTTCCCTTGTACTATCCCCCCTCCAGTCTTCAGCAGGGTCCCAACCACTCCCACGTGCCCAAGGACTCCTCAGGCTGCCACCACCTTTTCCTCACTTCATTCCACTATGGAACACTCTGCTGGGGAGTTCTGCAAATCTTTCAAGCCACGTGTCTGTGACCAAGGACTCCTCAGGCTGCCACCACCTTTTCCTCACTTCATTCCACTATGGAACACTCTGCTGGGGAGTTCTGCAAATCTTTCAAGCCACGTGTCTGTGACCAAGGACTCCTCAGGCTGCCACCACCTTTTCCTCACTTCATTCCACTATGGAACACTCTGCTGGGGAGTTCTGCAAATCTTTCAAGCCACGTGTCTGTGACCAAGGACTCATCAGGCTGCCACCACCTTTTCCTCACTTCATTCCACTATGGAACACTCTGCTGGGGAGTTCTGCAAACCTTTCAAGCCACGTGTCTGTGAAATGATTCCAACCTGCTGTTGCTGCAGCCACCCAGTGACGCAGGATTTCCTAAGACAGAGGGAGGCAGGTAAGCAAGCACAGGAGGCCTGACAGACACACACCCTCCAAGAGCCTTCTCCTGGCAAGCTCCCTCTTTCCTCAGCTGACCCGTGACTAAAGGAATTGCTGGGCCTGACCCCTGCAAGCTTGGCTGGCTCAGTTACCACATCATTTACAGCAGAGCGATTTGCAGCAATCTTCTTCCACTGAACAGGCTCAAGTATGTGACAGCTCACAAAGAGAGGAAAACTGCAACACCCTGCAAGGAACCTGCCACTGAACAATTTCCCCCTCTTCAAAGCAGCCACCTGCCATGTAACGGATTCCCAGCCAAGGCACTTCAAGTCTTTAAGCTTTTTTCTTTCTGGAAAGCAGCAATGTGTTTTTCACCTCTGCAAGTCTTGCTGGAGAAATCCAGGTAATACTGCTGAGCACAGGTCTCATCCTGGCACTCTCCAAAGAGCAGGACCTTGGCTGGATCCCTGCAGGACGTGCAGCTGGAGGCCGAGTCGCAGCTCCAGCACTGGCTGCTGCAGGCTGGGGGAACACAAACACAGCCAGGGTCATTCCTGAGGCACCAGGAAAAATCCTGCTATCCTGCAGCCCTGCTCCTTCTCTTGGCCTCTCTGAGAAACACCTGCAAAGGTTTGGGAGTTTGGGCTTGTTATGTTCCTTTTTACAGCCTCCAAAATGTCTCTTTCTATTTGGAGTATCTGCTTCTTACTCTCCTCTGGACAGGTGAAGGTAAAACTTTGATCCTGAGTCCAAATCCCCAAAGAAGAGCTTTGCCTGCTCCTGGTTTTCTAATTTCCTTTAATCAATCTGTGTTTCATACAATTTTTTACCCAGAAACACAGAAATTTGGAGAGCAGAGCAAACTGCAGCAAAGCTTGGTGGGACCAAAGGCCCATTTAGTTTCACTTACCATTTCCACCTTTTTATCTGAAATTCTGGAGCTGCAGGGAGCAACAAAGATGCCAGGAAAAAAATAACTCAGGGAATGACTGAATCTCAGATCAAAGTCCAGAGGTTGAGAATATTTCAACTCACCTCTTTGATGTCCAGGAACCAAACTTCTCAGGAGGCTGCACTAACAGCCCAGGTGCTAAATACTGACATGTTAATTCAAGACACAGTTTTATAACCAAAAAACCTCCAAAGACCAAAGTAAAAGGGAAAATACCCACGTGGTTCTCATCGAGGCAAGAACTCAGTGATCTTCCATAGAGTTAATTGTTTTAGTTCATCTAAAAGTGTCACAGAAGGCTTGTGTTTTCCTGAGGTACAAATGATTTCCAGCAAAATGTGCACCTGAGGAACCCAGTAGCTGTTTGTAGGTGCCAGTCTCATTCCACATCACTTAAGAACACATAAAAAAAATCACTATTTCTAAGTGCTACAAAGAACTAACTAATAAAAATACTGTAAAACATTCCACATGAGGTCTAAATCCATGGAAATGAGGTTACCCAGGGGGGCATGCCAGAACAGAAAGCAAAAGCTATCTGAAAGCAACCTTGCCTGCTTGTTTTATCAGCACGACCCCATATCTGCATTTTCAAACCCATGAAGGACTTGTTAAGCTTTGTGCTGTTCCTGGGCCAGGATGTTGTTGAGTTTAAAAATATCTCCCAGAGTGCAAAGGTGCACTCAGCATCTCCCTGAACTTCATTCCAACCCCGAGTTCCTCAAAGGTGCAATGAGACCAAAATAAACGTGGAGGAGAGACCCAATTTTCTCAGCCTAACAACCAAGCTCTGATTAAACAGCTTTCATTGCCTCCAAGTGGCAGCTTCCCAGCAGCCTGGGACAGTTTAGATCTCCATGGCTTATCAGCAGCACTTGAAAAGGCACAAGGGACACTTGGAATGACAAAAATCCAACGCACTTGGCTTTGAGCCTCCTGCTCCAAGGATTACAAACACTTCTCAAAAAGCCATTTGCAGTAAGGAGATTAGAGAGGCTGAATTTGCTTGCAAAAAAAATCTATTTGCATTTGAGCCCCTGAACCAAATTCAGAGAGGGTGAAGGTCTGGGGAAAATTCCACATCTACCTTGATATCAGTCCTGAGGTCTCAGGAAAGTTCCACATCTACCTTGGTATCAGTCCCGAGGCAGCAGCTCTCAATAGGAAAGGTTTCATTAGAAAAGGGCAGGTTAATTTGTTAATTGGGAAGGGAGACATTGTGGTGCAGTGAGCAATAAGAGAACCCAGACTGCAGGGGAAAACAGGGAGTATTTTGAAGAGCTTGTAGGAAACTAGTCAGGACAGTGAGAATCCTTTTTTTTCATTCCTATTTTTTATTACTTTCCTTTTTTCATTATTATTGAGTAGCCTTTTTTTATCCCCTGCCAACAGAATAATGGTAAAAAATCTTGCAGCTATTTCCCTGAACTTATGTGAGGCATCTCCATTTCTGCTGATCAGATGGAAATAATAGTTCCAGGAGAACCATCTGTTTCACCAAAAGGCAGGTAAGGCTGACAACCACATTGGTTTCCTCCTTCAGGACCTCATCAGTGGAAAAACTGGGGCTGGATAGGAAGACACTGATACCTTTGCTCAGTGCAACAGAGTTGTTTTATCATAAATCAGGAGCACTTAAATCAGGACTTCTCTCATCTGAGGGTTCACTCATTTTTAGGTGTGTGTATTACAGTGGGACAAATCAAGCAGGGCTTTTTCCTAATTTTTATGTCTCTGGGCCACCATCATTTTGCATTTTGGAACATCAAGCCCAGTAATTATCCAGGAGCCACCCAGGGCCAGAGTGAACACAGAATAATAAAGGAAAAGAGAAGCCCCAAGAGACTCACAAGGGATCACAGAATAAAACTTAACTGGACTTACCAGCAGGTCAATTCCACCAGATCATAAGGAGGCAACAAAATCAGCAGCTCAGCTCAGCTCAGCCAGGGCTGTGCCTACCAAGCTGTACCTTGTTTCTACTGAGGTTTCCCATGTGGAAAAACAGACATAAATGCTCCAGCACAGCTCTCATAGCATGTACTGGCAAGTGGTGCAGTGGGAAAGGGGTTTGTCTTAGAAAAGATTAATCAAAACTGGCCTCAACTTGTCAACTTTTCACAAAGCCCAGAGTCCACCCCACACAAACTCTCCTGCAGATTTTCCCAGTGGGACCCAAACCCTCTTGTCTTTGGGGTCAAGAACAAAGCTGCAACTGTTTCCAAGCCTCAGCCCTGCTGCAGGCTCTGCTCATCACCTCTGTCAACTCACATCGGGCCTTCAGGCACTTGAAATCTCTCCTTTCCAGGCAGCAGGAGCAGCGAGCAAAGGGACAAGCAAAGGCATGTGGGGAGAGGAGGCAGGAGGGGTGGCTGGGAGGGGCACTCACGTCTGCAGGTGCCACTGTGGTCCCTGTAGTGCCCTGGGGCACAGCCCGGGGCGCAGGAGCCGCGGTGGGACAGGACCAGGTTGCTGGGGCAGGAGGAGCAGGCCAAGGGGCCCTCGCCGGTGCAGGTTCCACACGAGGGGTGACACCCTGCAGGGACAGCAAGAACAAGGAAAAGCAGGGCTTGGGATGGTTTCACGAGGCTCAGAGTGGTGATGTCAAGCACTGGGAGCCCTTGGTGGGGCTCAGTGCTCCTTCCTGAAGACTCATATCCAATGGGCACAGCTGCTGCCTGTCCCAAAAACCAACACAGACACCAGAACCTCCAGGCACCCCCTCCCCGTTTCCCTCATGCCTTTGCAGCCTCACCTCATAGAATCATAGAATCCATTGGGTTGGAAAAGACGTCGGAGATCATCGAGTTCAACCCTTGGTCCAACTCCAGTCCCTTTACCAGATCATGGCACTCAGTGCCACGGCCAAGCTCAGCTGAAAAACCTCCAGGCATGGGGAATCCACCCCCTCTCTGGGCAGCCCATTCCAATGCCTGAGCACTCTCTCTGCAAAGAATTTCTTTCTGCTCTCCAACTTCAATTTCCCCTGGCAGAGCTTGAGCCCATCGTGCCCCCTTGTCCTATTGCTGAGTGTCTGGGAGAAGAGACCAACCCCCACCTGGCCAGAACTTCCCTTCTCTTGTGCTTCTTCCTCTGACTGAAGAGATTTAAAATATCACAGTGCACGAGGCCAAGGCACCCTATTAATTTCTCCAAAGAGGGTAAATACAGAATTATTAGTCTGTTTTCTTTCTTGACAGGCCTTTACCTAAAGATCAATGCCATTATTACAGCTATCAGGTCAAATTAATCATGAGTGAGGGTGGGCAGAGGAATCAGAGAAGAGACTGCACTGAGCTGAGCTGGGGATCTTAAAAGCCAGCACAGAATGTCACACGAGCTCTGACACAGCCTGAATAATGCAAAACTCCTTTGAAATGAAACCTTTAAGCCAAAAGGAAGAAATGTTATCCCAAGGTTTAAATTTCCAGGAAGGCAACATCTGTCTCTCAGGGGGCCTTTCCAATGAAGTGACACAGAGAATATTTCATGGAGCTCCGAGATCTCATTTGTCAAAAGCACGTAAATAAACACACAGCTCTTGGAATGCTGCAGAGAAGCTTTGAAATATTACCCATCAGTTGTTAGACTGGATGAGGAAATGCCACTTCCTGCAAAGGGAACATCTATATCTTAATTCTTAATGCACTGGATTTCTTGTCTTGATTACTTTGTCTGAAACTGCAATGCCCTTTGCTCAGCTTTGGGCTTAACCACGTCTGTGTCAGCCACAGAACAAGAGAAGCAGCCTCCTTGCTTCCTCTGAGCATCCAGGGAATATAAAGCAGCTCAGACAACGACTGGAACACGAAACCACACCACCAACAGAAAGTGGAGGAGCTGCAGGGATGGGTTATAAAATAAAATGTGCCACCGGTGCAGCTGAGGGAAATTGGCTTTTTGTTTTTGAAGCTGCTACAAACGATCACCTCTTGGGCCATTACTGGAGCAAGACAATCCCCAGTGAGAGCTCGGCTGATGTTCCATCTCAGGGCGCAAAATACCCTGAGAAATTCCTATCCGTGTCCTGCCAGCCGGACAAAGCCTCCCCATTAAACAGGAGCCACTTCATGGAACATCTCTGAATTAAGAGACAATCAAATCCAACAGAATAGAACAAAACTCTTCCTTTTATTCAGCGCTGGGAACATGGGGATAATTCCACCATAGACATGTTCAACCAGACTTTTGTGTTTCCAGGTTTATATACTTAGTTACAACTGAAAACTCTCCCCAAAGTTAAGGAGAATATTTTGGGTGACTTTTAACAGATCTAATGGGCTGCTCTAATCTCTGCAGCTTTATATTTCCTTTTAACTAAACAATGTTAGAGCTTCAAGCTTCTAACCTAGACAGGTTTTCTGATTTATTTCTTACTGCTCAGCTTCTAATCTAAACAAGGTTTTGGTTTATTTCTTAAAGTTCAGCTTACAGCTCCAGGGTTAAATTCCTCTTTGCCTAAAGCTCTGCCTGGTTAAGAGAACTGACAGACTTGGCTACAAGCTAAAATCAAAAATTAATATAAAACACAAAGTTAGTACAGGTCTGATTAAAAATTAGTAAAGACCATTATGGTTTTGAGGAGAAGGGATGGCACCTATTTTATTTTCCTGAGGGGTCCCTGTACCCTCTCCCAGAGGTGCAGTTGGTCTCTGCAGCCCCCGGGGCAGTGCAGGGGGCACTTCCCAGTAAAGACCATTATGGTTTTATGGAGAAGGGATGGCATCTATTTTATTTTCCTGAAAAGGGATGGCATCTCTTTTTCTGAGGGGTCCCTGTACCCTCTCCCAGGAGTGCAAGTGGTTCCTCACAGCTCCTGAGGCACTGCAGAAGGTACTCACTAGCAAAGACCATTATGATTTTATGGAGAAGGGATGGCACCCGTTTTCCTGAGGGGTCCCTGTACCCTCTCCCAAGGGTGCAGGTGGTCCCTGCAGCCCCTGGGGCAGTGCAGGAGGTACTTACCAGTAAAGACCATTATGGTTTTATGGAAAAGGGATGGCACCCATTTTTCTGAGGGGTCCCTGTACCCTCTCCCAGGGGTGCAGGTGGTCACTGCAGCCCCCCAGGGCAGGGCAGGAGGTACTCACTGGTAAAGACTATTATGGTTTTATAGAGAAGGGATGGCACCTATATTATTTTCCTGAGGGGTCCCTGTACCCTCTCCCAGAGGTGCAGGTGGTCCCTGTAGTCCCCAGGGCACTGCAGGAGGTACTTACCAGTAAAGACCATTATGATTTTATGGAGAAGGGATGGCACCCGTTTTCCTGAGGGGTCCCTGTACCCTCTCCCAGGGGTGCAGGTGACTCCCTGCAGCTCCCGGGGCAGTGCAGGAGGTACTCACTGGTAAAGACCATTATGGTTTTATAGAGAAAGGATGGCACCTATTTCATTTTCCTGAGGGGTCCCTGTACCCTCTCCCAGGGGTGCAGATGGTCCCTGTAGTCCCCAGGGCACTGCAGGAGGTACTTACCAGTAAAGACCATTATGATTTAATGGAGAAGGGATGGCACCCGTTTTCCTGAGGGGTCCCTGTACCCTCTCCCAGGGGTGCAGGTGGTCCCTGCAGCCCCCCCGGGGCAGTGCAGGGGGTACTCACGTTGGCAGGCGCCGCGCCGTGCGAAGTGCCCCGCGGGGCAGTCGGGCACGCAGCGATCCCCCAGCAGCAGGTGCCGCACGTTCTGGCACTCCAGGCACACGCTGCCCGTGTCCCGCAGGTTGGCCACGCACCGGTGGCACGAAGGGTGGCAGTCTGAGGGGAGCAGGGAACAACAGGCAACTGTGAGCATGGAGGGAGCTCAAGGCAAACAACAGAGATGGAATTTTCAGAGTCTCATCCTGCTATCTGGGGAGCAAGGGCCAAACACTGCAATTCCAAGTGTCTGCAGGAGAAGGGACCAGAAATTCCCACAGCCAAGGAAGATTCCTTTCCTCTTGCCTCATTCCCATAGAATCATAGAATCATAGAATGGATTGGGTTGGAAAAGACCTCCGAGATCATCCAGTCCAACCCTTGGTCCAACTCCAGTCCCAGATCATGGCACTCAGTGCCACGGCCAAGCTCAGTTGAAAAACCTCCAGGGATGGGGAATCCACCCCCTCTCTGGGCAGCCCATTCCAATGCCTGAGCACTCTCTCTGCAAAGAATTTTTTCCTGCTCTCCAACTTCAATTTCCCCTGGCAGAGCTTGAGCCCATCGTGCCCCCTTGTCCTATTGCTGAGTGCCTGGGAGAAGAGACCAACCCCCACCTGGCTATAACTTCCCTTCAGGGAGTTATAGACAGTGCTGAGGTCACCTCTGAGCCTCCTCTTCTCCAGGCTGAACACCCCCAGCTCCCTCAGCCTCTCCTCATCTTGTGCTCTTCCTGAGCATCACAACGTTTTCACTTTGCCTCCCTCCTGCCTCATTCAAGCATCCTCTTCCCCATCCTTAAGAGAGCTCGGGAAAGCTTTGCACAAAGCCAGCTCCAACCTCTTAGCTTCCCAAAACCCCTCTCTGATTTTAGGTGTCTCTGCCTCTTCACTTCCCAAAACCCTTCTCTGAATTTAGGTGCCTCTGCCTGCAGGTTTACCTTGAACTCCACTGGCAACCCTTGGAATTCACCTCCCTCTGCTCTCACTGTGGAATAACCACGAGCACAACCTGTACAGCTCCAGGACCTTCTCCCTCATTCCTGCTGTTCAGACTTTCCCACACAGAGGAGACATCCACACCCTGAGGAGGCCACTGCAGCCCTCAAAGCCAAGCCAAGAGCTGCCTCTCAGTGCCTCAAAACCTTTTCCTTTTCCCAGTTTTCTGGGCAGCACACGAGCTCGTGTCTCCTGACCCCTGCCTGAACTCAGGTGCTTCAAAAGGTTTGACAACAAGCCTTTTGTGAGCACAAAGGTGCAGTGTAAGGCAACCTGGAAGCCAAATTAATCCTCATTATGGTAATTCAGGAAATTATAAAGGAAATGACGACTGTCTTGAAAGAAATGTAATAATGAGGCTTGATTTGAGTACCTGGCCTCTTGTCAGGTCTGTTGTTGAAGGTTCAACTTTCTGTCTTTTGTCTCTGGTGACAGCAGCACTGCAGATTGGGAGGCAATCTGATTTTACAAGCTGAAGACAGGGAGCCTGGGGGAACTGTGCATCCACCCCTGCAGGTACCACAGGGACTGGGGTCTGACCCCACAAACAGCACAAAACTGAGACAGATTAAAATTAGGGTGTCCAAACAACCTGCTGTCAATAACCAGATTCTTCCAAACTAACACTGCAAATCTAAGTATTTACCAAACTACATGGTGCTGCTGCAGCAGAGTTTTCTCTTCACAGCCTCTATTTTTGCTCCTGTGTAAGGAAAGGGTTTTCTCAGTTACTGCTTTGGGACGAATCAGCCCCATCACTCTCCTGTTCCTTTGCAAGCCTGGAGATCAAAAGCACACAGCACCAAGTGAAAACCCAGAGCTGAGGCTCGTGGTGTAGCTGAGGGACATCGGGGAGCGAGTGGGAGAGGGAGGGAAGAACTGAGGTGCTTTGTTTGGGAAAAGATGATTTCAATTTTTCACAGCAGGCTCCCTTTGAAGCCAGGACTAACAGAAGGGGGGTGTTTTCTCTGTGCTTCTCATGAACACCACACAGCTCCATTTGTTTCCTGCTTCTGCCTGTCAATCCCCTCTCCAGCTCAGCCAGTAGGCACCTCACTGCCTGTGGGGTTTGGGGGTTTGGAGGCTTCACATCCCCCAAGTAGTTAATTCCTTCAGACTTCTTCCAGTATTCCAGCTGGACTCTTCACCACCTTGCCCAGTCCCAGTGCCTGCCACTGCCCAAACAAAGTATTCTCCTGCTTCCCTTTCATCTGGCTCTGATTTCCTCCTTGTCAATTCACCTCTATGCCAAAACAACCCCAATCACCTTCCCTGTCACTGATCTCCCTATAAAGCAATTTTCACTGTTAAGGAAAATGGAACTATTTACACAGATTTCCAGAGTTACTTTGACTTCCACACACTCTTTAGCTTTCTCTTAGCAAATAAACCAGGAAAACAGTGCCCTTCCTATATGGAAAGTATCTATTACAGATTGTTCCAAGACACAGAAGGCTGTCTGGGGAGACAAAATCATCCCTGAAGTGTTTGTGAATGGTTATAAAGGAAACAAGAGGCATATCTCCCTCTCAGCTCCAGCACTTGCTAAGCAATCACCCACTTATGTTATTTAAACACACCTCCCTCCCCTCTCAGGGGCTCTTCAGAAAAGCATTTCCTGATGCCAGTTGTGTGCTGTACTCTGAGATCCACAGCAGAGCACGACTCCAAATCAGGGCTGAAAACACCACCCACCTTACAGGCAAAAAGCCTCTGGTACCTCACAGCAAATCCAGAGGGAAAATCAGTTTGGTTGGGCCAGAGGGACACCCAGCACTGAGCAGGATTTTTGGAAGGGGTTTCTTGCCTCTGTTTTCCAAGAGTTTTGCCTCAAACCAGCCAGGGGAATTATGGAATAGATTGGGCTGCAAAAGACCTCCGAGATCATCAAGTCCAACTCTTGGTCCAACTCCAGTCCCTTTACCAGATCATGGCACTCAGTGCCACGGCCAAGCTCAGTTGAAAACCTCCAGAGTTGGGGAATCCACCCCCTCTCTGGGCAGCCCATTCCAATGCCTGATTATTCTCTCTGGAATTGGCTATTCCTGTGCAGAGATTGTGTCAATATACATGGAATCATAGAATGGATTGGGTTGGGAAAGACCTCTGAGGTCAGCAAGTCCAACCCTTGATCCAACCCCACTGTGATCACCAGCCCAGGGCAGACTGCCCTGGGCTGGTGATCACAGTGGGGTTGGATCAAGATGTGGTTGATTCTCAGTCAGTGCCACATCCATAGAATCATAGAATGGATTGGGTTGGAAAAGACCTCCCAGATCACCAAGTCCAACCCTTGGTCCAACTCCAGTCCCTTTACCAGATCATGGCACTCAGTGCCACGGCCAAGCTCAGCTGAAAAAGCTCCAGGGATGGGGAATCCACCCCCTCTCTGGGCAGCCCATTCCAATCCCTGAGCACTCTCTCTGCAAAGAATTTTTTTCTGATCTCCACCTTAAACTTCCCTTGGCAGAGCTTGAGCCCCGGGGAAGTGCAACCATGGCTGCAGGGATCTGCCTGCATCCCATGGAAGGGTGGGAGCTTCTCCAGGCAGGAGAGGGAGGGCAACCCAGCTGGATGGTGCCTGGCACACAGGAGCCTGGATCAAAGCAGGGAGATGAGCCTCCCTTTTCCTGCCCTGGCAGCTCAGCTGCAAACTCCTGCAGGAGGCTGCAGCAGGGACCAAGGGGAGCTCAGCCCCCCGTTCCCCTCCTGCTCTGCTCAGCCAAACTCCAGCTGTCTGTGAGGAAATCACTGTCTCTATAACAGGACAGCAACAGCTCATTAATTTTACAAGCAACTTGTTGTCAGAGTGTTCCTCCTGGAATTTTAAGAGCAAGGCAGCAAAGCTTGTTACAGGCACCCTCCTGGGTGAGCTCTTCTGGTTCAGCTTTGAACATTTCCCCTCTGCACACAGCCTAGGAAAGCCCAGCCTGTGCAACATGGGGACTGGGAGTTCCCTTGCAAGGAAGATGCAGCTGGAAGTTTAGGCAGGACCTTGGGGAATGCTGTACCAGTGGGTGTTTGCAGTTTTCTTTCACACCAGTCCCCCTGGATTTTACTAATTGCTTTCCATGCAATCAGGAAAAGATCCATGGGGAAGCTTCAAGATCAACAAGGAAACTTGAGGACAGGCCTCTGATTTATCCAAATTAAAGCAAGGGCAGGGGGTGAGGAGCAGGTCAACACTTTGAGCAGTGGTGCTGTGGGGTGAGGAGCAGGACAACACTTTGAGCAGTGGTGCTGTGGGGTGAGGAGCAGGACAACACTTGCAGCAGTGGTGCTGTGGGGTGAGGAGCAGGACAACACTTTGAGCAGTGGTGCTGTGGGGTGAGGAGCAGGACAACACTTTGAGCAGTGGTGCTGTGGGGTGAGGAGCAGGACAACACTTGCAGCAGTGGTGCTGTGGGGTGAGGAGCAGGACAACACTTGCAGCAGTGGTGCTGTGGGGTGAGGAGCAGGACAACACTTGCAGCAGTGGTGCTGTGGGGTGAGGAGCAGGACAACACTTTGAGCAGTGGTGCTGTGGGGTGAGGAGCAGGACAACACTTGCAGCAGTGGTGCTGTGGGGTGAGGAGCAGGACAACACTTTGAGCAGTGGTGCTGTGGGGTGAGGAGCAGGACAACACTTGCAGCAGTGGTGCTGTGGGGTGAGGAGCAGGACAACACTTGCAGCAGTGGTGCTGTGGGGTGAGGAGCAGGACAACACTTGCAGCAGTGGTGCTGTTTTTCAGACTGGGGACTGCAATGTTTCCTGAAGTCAACTTGGATGAGAGGGACAGGAAAACCAGACTGTTTTCAAACTGGGAAAGCAAACCCCACACAAGCTCTGAGACTCAACAGGGCTTGGCTAAAGCCTCAAACACATTCCTGTACAGACACTTTAGCTGTAAAATAAAATGAATCCACGGAGCACTCTCAGAGAAGACTGGCACAGATTCCTCGTGCCCAAAACGGAGCTGAGAAACTCATTGATCTCTCAGAACTCGAGGACATGATGTCTTTCTTCTGCTTACACCTGAAATGCTTATTTGATTAACTGCTGCAAACAAGACCTTGTTTTCTATTCTATTAACTAGGCAAATGTTCCAGTCCTCCTTCAGGTAACATGTACAACAACACCATTAATTCCCAGGCAATGGTTTCAAGAGACAGGAGGTTTTCTCCAGCCTGTGTGAAAGATATTCCCCTCCAGGTCCATAAAATATGGCAGGAGGCTCCAATGCCCAGCAGGCCCTTGGAGATGTAACACAATTCTTGCTGGAGGGTCGGGAATTAAAGAGAAATGGGAAGATAATTGTAAAAATATATTGCTTTGGGAGGCAAAGGAAAAAGCTTTGCTAGATTCTGATGCAAATCATATCTTATGAGAGTGTCAGGGGTTTTAATGTTCTCTTTTATGGGACAGCTGCTCTTTAACTGGTAATTAATAACTTGCAAGGGCAAATTTAGCATTTCAATCAGTGCTGAATGAGAAGAATGAGGGAAACTTAACAACCTGGATGTGGAGCTCTTTATCTCCATCCTTTGCTTAAACACCAGACATAAATTAAGCCTTCTCTCCTGTTCTGAGGACACAGACCCAAACCACTCAACACTGACACATTTCTGCTTTGAGAAGACAAGTCTCCAGAGAGTGGCATCTTTTTTTCACTGAAATACTGAATCATTTCCAGATTGTAATTATTTCACTGTAGGAAACATCTTGATTCCCCAACTGATTTCCTAAAGATATGTACAATACTTTTAGGGTATTTTCCTACTCCTCACACACTTTCTTTCCCCTCTTCTCTTTGTCTGTGCAGACAGAACAATCATTGCCATTTAAAGGGAAGATGAAGAAATGGTTCATGGAATTAATGTGCAGAGAGCAAAGAAACGAGTCTTTCATTAAAAAACCCACCCAAGACATAGAGGTAAACAAAGAGAGGTCTCTGTGAAGGGGAATCATATTAAACTGGGAACAATACCCTCTCAATGGATATATTTATTACTTCTAATGCATTTTTCCCTTTCCTTAGGGCTCCTTATCTCATTTGGAACTGTTAAGCCTAGATTAAGTCTCACACACCACAGCTTTTCTTGAGAAAGCAAAAAACCAGCTTGATAAAGCTCAGAAACTGCTGGAGCAGTTCCCAGGATATGTTTATACATGTCCGTGTGACGGATTAGAAGAGATTTTTCTTTTTAAACAGATAAAATGCAATCAGTGGTTTCAGATGATGGGCTTAAGTGCAGGCACCAAGCACCCACCCCACAGAAATCCTATTACCTCCCAAAAATGCACACAGCAATGGAAAAAACTGCCAGTTTTCCTTCAGGGCAAATCCTGAACTGCTCCTCTGGATCACAGATGTTCCCTCTGCTGAAGCTGGGAGCTGTGGAGCAGCAGGTTAGTGCCCCAGATAGACAATCCCAGGCCAGCTGCTCTTACTCACCCACACAGTATCCCACCAGGTTGAGGTACTGCTCTTGCTGGCAGCTGGTCCTGCAGCTCCCACGGGCCAGGCTGGCGTGGGGATGGCAGGACAAACACTCCCCGTCAGAGGGGCCGCCGCACGTCCTGCAGGATGGGTGACAGGCTGCACAAGGAAAGCAGCTCCTGTTACACTCTTGGGTTGCCCCCCTTGCCCTCTCCCCTCCCCAGAACACCAGCTCCTATAGCCACTTACTCCTACAAAACATGGACATAAAATATTCCAGTGTCATCAGGGGCTGTGGTTTGGAAGGCTCTTATATCCTCATTTCGAACAAACAAGATGAGGAATGAGTTGTCAGTTTCAAAAATGTGATTTGTTCCCTGCATTAATCAAGGTATAGATCCACACACAATATAAAATAGAGAGAGACTGGCCCTGCCATTCCTCCCTCCAGCATGTGCTTGTGCCTGTAAGAAAGAGAGTGGGATGCACAGGAGAATTTAATTTATATTAAACTTCTCTTGGGACTGTGGCAAGAGTTTGATATACAAGAGAGGAAAACTGAGGACTGATTTCTCCACAATGCCCTCCATGCCAGTCTGTCTGCTAAAAGCCCAACAAAAAGGTGGCAGAGGAAGTGGCTAAGAGTGCTGCTCAAAAATATCACACAGACTGCTTCTGTATCCTTCCACCTTTAAACACAGATGCCAGATTTCCATTCCACACATCTGAGGGAGATAAAAATACTACAGCTAAGAATCAGCAAAAATTCTTAAAAAACACCTTTAAAGCTCTTTATGATTAAAAGCACAGGGCTTGAAAGGTGCCACTGAAATTGTGTTTCCAAGACATTTACATAAGGCTGAAGCAGCACTCAGCAGGTACCTCAGCTCTGTGGTGGCAGTTCCCAACCTCACAACTGATGATTCCTTACAATGCCTTGCCAAATAAATCCATTTAGAGAGCTGCTCCTGGGCTGAACAAACTGAATAAATAGAGCAAAGGACTACAGAAGAGGTTTCTCTCTCCAAACTTGAGACTTTGCCTAATAAAAGCATTTTATTTTTTGGTGTTGTCCAGTAAAGAATTTTGTTCCAGAGCACATTGGCTACAAACACCATCACAAAATCGATTGGGTTGGAAAATACCTCTGAGATCATCAAGTCCAACCCTTGGTCCAACTCCAGTCCCTTTACCAGATCATGGCACTCAGTGCCACGGCCAAGCTCAGCTGAAAAACCTCCAGGGATGGGGAATCCACCCCCTCTCTGGGCAGCCCATTCCAATCCCTGAGCACTCTCTCTGCAGAGAATTTTTTTCTGCTCTCCAAGTTAAATTTCCCCTGGCAGAGCTTGAGCCCATCGTGCCCCCTTGTCCTATTGCTGAGTGCCTGGGAGAAGAGACCAACCCCCTCCTGGCCAGAACTTCCCTTCAGGCAGTTCCAGACAGTGCTGAGGTCACCTCTGAGCCTCCTCTTCTCCAGGCTAAACACCCCCAGCTCCCTCAGCCTCTCCCCACAGCACTTGTGCTCCAGTCCCTTCTCCAGCCTCGTTGCTCTTCTCACTTGGGTTGGAAGAGACCTCGGAGATCATCAATCCTTGATCCAACCCTACTGTGATCACCAGCCCAGGGCACTCCGTGCCCTGGGCTGGTGATCACAGTGGGGTTGGATCAAGACATGGTGGATTCTCTGTCCCTGGAGGTGTTTAAGAGGACACTCAGTGACACATCCAGTCCCTTCTCCAGCCTCGTTGCTCTTCTCTGGAATCAAAAGCCAAGTACCTTCAGGGAAACAGTCCAGAGGAGCAAAACTGATGATGATTTATAATTCCAGGTGTACATCTCTCTCTCCCATTAGGAGGAGGTTCCATTTCCTGCAATTGGACTACCCTGTTCTTCCCTGGAAATACTTAACCAGCCCTACAGAAATCCTAAGGACGCTGAGGAGCGGCCCCAGCAGGAGCAGGGAAGGAATGAGATCCCCGCGGGCAAAGGAAACGCAGCCAACTCACCGGAGCAGCGACCCCTGCGGCCGAACAGCCCCGGGGGGCACTCGGACAGACACGTGCCTTCCAGCAGGACGTGGGAATCCAGGCAAGCCGTGCAGTCCCGGGAGGAATTCCCCACGCAGCTGGCGCAGGAGGAGTGGCACTCTGCGGGGAAGGGGGAAATGAAGGCACAAATTCAAATCAGGGCTGGCTGAGTTTGGCTGTTGCTGTCCCAGAGCACGGCCAGAGTGGTGCCTCCTAAAGGGTGACAGGAAGGCACAGGGCACAGCCCTTGGAGACAGGGAACAAGCACAGAAAGCTGCAGGCTGACCCTTTCTTTGCACCCCCACAATTCATTACTGAAATGCAAAGCTGAGATCACAATGCCACAGGATGCTCTTGTCCTCCCTGGGAGAGCTCTGGGGGTTCTACAAACTTACCAGATGCTGAAATCCCCTCTTGTTATCACCCTGCAGTTACTCCAGGAAGGATTTTCTAACCATCATGGTTATCAGGAGCCATTCTGGAGCAAACAGCCACACAGAGGGGGACTGGCCACCCAAAGCAAATGCTCATCCAGCAAGAATGAAGAGTGCAGTTCAAAACTGCACTTCTTCACCTTTTCTGGTACTGACCCTACTTCAAACCATCTTAAACTGAGCAATCTGACTAAATAAATATATAAACTCATTAGCTAAAAACCTCCTATTTATTAGAGCAGTGACTGGAGGCCTCAGGTTCCACCTCATGAGCTGAACACAGAGACAGATTTCTGGGCTCCAGGGAGACAAGACACAGGGCTGGAGAAAAGAGATGAAATTAAATAAATTGATTTATACAACCTATCTGTCTGCCAGAGAGACCTTTAAGGTCCCTTCCATGACTGTGTGAAACCAGCCCTTTACCCTGCATATGAACATGCCTCTGTCCTGCACAGGTAACTCAGTGGGTTTGCTTTTTCCAAGGGGTGCACCTACAAACTCTGCCTGAGTATTTCACAGTGAGGGCTCCAAAGTTCAACATCTTCAATGTTCACCCCTTTCTGCAATAAACCAACCCCCCATTCTAATGCCATCATTAACACAGCAGAGCTGTGCTGGAATTCTTGTCATGATTCAGAGCTGTCAGCTCTGCTCAGGCCTGTCCACCCACCTGAGGTAGGGATATATATATGGGTTCCTTCACTCAGTGTCTGCACCATGACCTGCACTCAGCCAGAAAAACCCACTTCCCACCAAGGAACAGCCACTGTCTGGACTGGAGGCTCTACACCAATGTCTTCAGGAACCAGCCCAAAGCACTGGACACTTTATGGTCACTGTTAAAAGACAGAACTGTTCCACCAAAAAAAAGTGCCACTTCTTTTGCAATATCTCCTAAGGCAAAACATGAGCTTGTGCAGATTCTTTCCACAGAGCTGAGGTGAAGAGATAAAATCAAAACAAATGGATTTTGAAGCATGTCCACTTTTAGAAAATGGGGGGGTTTTTTCAACAGGAAGAAACAGTCACAGTAATGTTGATACTATTTGATACTACTGCTTTACTTAAGGGCTGTAGAGTCACTGTCTTTGTGACTGGTGGGAAACCCATGATAGAGACCAGTCATATGTCACATGTCCAGTCCTTTATCCATATATCCACAGAGACCAGTCATATGTCACATGTCCAGTCCTTTATCCATATATCCACAGAGACCAGTCATATGTCACATGTCCAGTCCTTTATCCATATATCCACAGAGACCAGTCATATGTCACATGTCCAGTCCTTTATCCATATATCCACAGAGACCAGTCATATATCCCCAAAGGGCATCACATCACCCTCTTTCCAATCTCCAGCCTCCATGGAAATGCCTCCTGCTTGGCATTTCAGGAGCAGTGATGGCACATGTGCTGCAGGGCATGTAGCAGAAGAGCTTCCTCAAAAGCAAAGAGTGCTCTGGGATGTCTTGACCTGCTCCAAGGACTAAGAAGGAGACAGCTCTGGCTTTTTTGAAAAGGATTTAAGCATTGATCTTGCTTCAAAGTAAGTCAGTGCTAAAAACCCCGTGCCCAGCTTCCAGGAAAAGAAAGCAAAGCTGAGCTGAGCTGTGCAGGTTTGAACACAGTGATTTAAAAAAAAAATACCTGGATCCTTTAGTCACAAGTTGCATGTGGCCTGTTTTCCCTCAAACAGCCTAGTGTGTGGCACTCTGTAAGTCACAGTTCAAACGCTCCTGGCAGGCACGAGGCAGACACAGGAGCTCACAGGATCAGACATGGCACAGCTCCCCCTGCACAGCTCCGAGCTGTCCCCACCCATGCTCACCTCTGCAGACTCCTGTGCTGTCCACATGGAAGTGGGGTTGGCAGTGGGAGAGGCACAGGCCGTGGGGGGCTCCCTCCATGGGCAGGGCAGGCTGCAGGACGTCCTCGGGCGTGCGGCACTGCAGGCAGCGAGTGGGGCCGGGACCGGAGCAGGAGCGGCACGAGGGGTGGCAACCTGGGCACGGGGAGAGCCATCAGAGACACGGCCTGCACAGGGAGCAGGGCAGGGCAGGGCTTCCCTGGGAAACAGGGCAAGGCAGGGCCTGCCCAGGGAGCAGGGCAAGGCAGGGCTTCCCCAGGCAGCGGGGCAAGGCAGGGCTTCCCTGGGAAACAGGGCAAGGCAGGGCTTCCCCAGGGAGCAGGGCAAGGCAGGGCTTCCCCAGGGGAAATTTAAACTGGAGATCAGAAAAAATTCTTTGCAGAGAGAGTGCTCAGGGATTGGAATGGGCTGCCCAGAGAGGGGGTGGATTCCCCATCCCTGGAGGTTTTTAACCTGAGCTTGGCCGTGGCACTGAGTGCCATGATCTGGTAAAGGGACTGGAGTTGGACCAAGGGTTGGACTTGATGATCTCAGAGGTCCTTTCCAACCCAATCAATTCTATGATTCTATGGCTTTCCCAGGGAGCAGGGCAAGGCAGGGCTTCTTCCCCAGGGAGAAGGACCAGGCTCAACCACCCAACCATCTGCTTTCTGTAAGTGAACAGAGATTGGAGAAAAGTACTTGGAGGTCGCTGCTCCTCAGCCCCAATAACAGCTCTTTTCCTGAGAAAAGGTGGTGAACAGATCAAAAACTGCAGCACTGTGCCACAGGCAGCCAAGCTGCCTTGCATTTCTGGAAGTGCAACAGTGAGCACCTCTCCAGGAGGGACAGCAAGAAATGACAGTCTGAAGGGGTCACAGGAAGCATAAATTCATCTTCCAGTATCTCAGGTTTTCCATGCAACAAAGACCCCAAATCCACCAGGTGTCTGCAGAACTTCATACCAGGTGTATGTGGAATTTCATACACCTCTTAACTCAAGAAAAACTTGGAAGAAGAGGTACATTGGAAGCACCCTGAGATTAGCTCAGTTGGTTGAAACTTGGTTGTAACAATGCCAAGGTCATGGGTTCAATCCCCTGTGTGGGCCACTGACTGAAGAGTTGGACTCGATGATCCTTGTGGGTCCCTTCCAACTCAGAATAGTCTGGGATTCTGTGATTTATTTCAGCAGCATACACAGAGAAGAGGAAAAAAAAAGTCCTTGAGATCACTAAATCATGAGGGTGTGAGGGCAGAAAGCAAGTGGGAAAAATCATTTCTCCTCTAAGTAAAATCATAGAAAGGCAGGAATTACTCATTGACAAGTTCAGCATGGGATAAAAGATCAACAAAACCCAGTTTACAGCAGCCAAGGAACTTATTCCAAGCACACAACTTACCCTTGCAGACATTGTGATGCTGGTAGAAACCCTCTCCACAGCCCTGCAGGCACTGGCCCTGCTGCAGGGCCAGGGGGAAGGAGCAGGAGGTGCACTGAGTGGCCAGAGGTCCCTCACACGTGGAGCACGAAGAGTGACAATCTGGGAAAGAAAGAAGAGCACACAGAACTGAAACACCCCATTTCTGCTCCCTGAGAGTGGTGTTGCTGACTACAGCCTCCTCCAGCTGTGGCAAACTCCCAGCTGGAATGATACTCAGCTAAGTGAACTAATGAGAGCAGAAGTGCACATGTATTAATAACCAGTAAGAGCAATAACTCTCACTCACACAGGTTCTCACTGTGTGTTTCAGCGTGTCTGAATGTGCTCCACAAGGCAAAGAGGTTATTTTAAACAACCCATCACAAAGAGAACCAAAGAGAACAAAAAAACCCATCCAATTCCCTGTCCCTGCTGGCACTTCTGTGCTCTCAACACTCCCTCCCCACACCTGGGAAAAGCAGACAACCTGTGGAGGGTGCTCTGAGAGCTTTAGAAAAGGTCAGGCAAATATGCCCCTCACCTCTGCATCTTCCAGTGCTGCTTGGGAAATATCCAGCTGGGCATTCCAGAAGGCACTTCCCATCGTGCAGCAGCTTCCCTGCAGCACAGGCCACACACCTGGCTGGGTCTGAAGGGCACTGGTCACAGAACTGGCCACAAGCTGCCAAAGGAGGAGGGATAATTACTGAGGGAGCAACAACGGAGCTATCAGCCTCTTTCCATGCATGGAGACCATGGTGTAAATCTCTACAGGTCAGTGTACAACAAGCATCAGTTACCAGACTGTTCAGGAAGGGAGGGGGGAAAGGGGATTTAAAAAAAGGTTATTTCCCCTCTCCTCTTCCCTTCCTTCAAGTCAAATGTTAAGTGTCAAAAAGCACATGAAAGTGGTTCTTCTCAATTGCTGTGGGCTGGAGTGAACTGACCTGAAGTGAACAGACCTGTTGTGTGGGAGCATCACGGAACTCTGGGTTCCACAAGGCAAGTGCTTATTCCCCAAGATTCACAGACTAGTGAGAGATTCACAGACTATTCTGAGTTGGAAGGACCCACAGGGACCATCCAGTCCAACCCTTCAGTCAATGGCCCACACAGGGGATTGAACCCATGACCTTGGCATTGTTACAACCAAGTTTCAACCAACTGAGCTGATCTCAGGGTCAATGCTGTGGGATGTTTAGAAGGGCCAAGAGTTTTACTCAACCAATTTTTGTTTCTTTCACCAGTCAAACCAGCTCACAGCTGGGTCTCAAAATGCCTGGTTTTGGTAGAAGATGGAAGGTGTGAATCCTGAAGGTTCCCAGGAACAGCTCTGGGGTTTTGAGAATCCCCTTCTTGAGCTGTTTGACTGAGGTGTTTTAATTCCCTCTGGCCACCTCTTCCCCTTTTCCCAGCAAACCTTCCCAGCTCCCAAGGCACATCTGCTCTGCAGGTATTAGTTACTGTGATGCTGAATCATAATTAAATTTACAGGAACCTGCTGGCAAAGGCCATTTTTCTTTCCGCAGACAAATGGATTTGTCAAGCCCTCAGAAACAACTCGGGCTTTCAAGCTGTTCAGAGAGGAAAAAAGCCCTTAAACCTTTCATTATCTGATTAACTTAAATGAATTAATAATCATACAAACAAACAGCAGCTCTCCTCACCCTGTATTAATGCACAAGGTGCAGCTGCCTTGTCAGACATGAATAAAATCCCAGCTGCTGCACAGCTAAATGAAATATTGATTCCTGGTTTGTTTTTTTTTTGGCAGAGCATTTCTCAAAGAGGTATTTACCAGTGCAGGTTCCATCCTTTGGGTAAAACCCCTGGCCACAGCTGGCCACGCAGAGCCCTTCCTTCAGCACCTGGGACGTGTCTCTGCAGGACAGACAGTTGTTCTCAGCTGCCCCCCAGCACGAGGAACAGGACTCGTGACAAGCTGCAGGGAGGAAAAGGGCAGGATTACCAACAATCCACGGATCATGGCTGGGACACAGCAATGGTTTGGATCTTCCTGAAGGTTATCCCATTCCTCCAGTGCAGGCAGAGTAAAAGCCCTCCCTGTGGCACCTGGGCACAGGGGCAGAACGCAGCAAGCTCAAGCATGATGGCACCCTAATTAAACTAAATAACTGTATGGAGAGCAACTCTGCCTCCCAAACCAGCTGCTGAATGAGTCCCCTTATGCAAAATTGTACAAAAGTTCAGCTGGGAGGGAAATCCAGCCCACTGTGGTTACTGTTTATAGAATCTGGGACACAGGCTCCTGTCAGATCTTGTGCTACCAGTGCTTGCAGCAGCTGTGCAAATTACAGTTCTTCTGGCTGTTAAGAGGTTTGTACCTTGATTACACCCAACTATGTTCCAAAGCTGTTCTCCAATTTATTATTTCACAATAAGGCAGGTACCCACTTGTGCTCCCAGTCCATATTCCAATGAGAGGAGTGTCTTATAAGGACACTGGGCATCCTGTACCAGATGGGATCTTCCTAAGTGTGCATCTAACTCTGGCTGAATCCCAACACAATGAGCACCAGCCATCCCATCCCATGGTAAAGCTTGTGCACAGTTCTCTTCTCCAGCTGATAATTTCCCTTGCTGACAAAAGCCCTGCATCTCCTTCCAGGCTGGGTGATTCTCAGGGCACGTCTGCACTCCAAAGTTAACTGCAGAGTGTGAGTTCGTGCTGTAAATGTCTAAGTGCTGAAATGTCCTCACTTCACCTTCCAGACCTGAGTGTTTTGCTCCTGTCTGAGCTCACTCAGCATGTTTTTGGAAGAGGGGGCTCCAGGACTGGGGTCCTTCCATGTGCCAGCTGGGACCCCTCACTCTTAACCTGCCTCACTGTCACCACATCTGAACATACCCAGCGGTTTGCCAAGTTCTCAGGACCTCTCTGGAGCTGCTGCTCCTTTCCAATTGACACTTTTCCCTCCTGGATCTGTTTTTAAAATGTGCAGCCCTGCCTACAGCTGTATTAAAAACACACTCTTGATAAAAGCCATGGCTTTGTCTCCCACCACACACCGTTTGCTGCCTGCACTAAAACCAAGTGCTGCAGTTCCCAGTTGGCTCTCACCGGCCCTTGGCAAAGAGCTGCAAACCCACAGCAGCTTCCAAGCCTTCTAGTTAAGCAGCTGTTGTGTTAAAATTGCTTTTCTTCCTAGCTGGGCATACCAGAGAGGTCATCAGATCTTCTGAAGAAGGTGCAGTGAAGCTGGCAGGACCTGGGTGGATGTGGATGGAAGAGCAGCCCCAACCTATTCATGTCCTGGGAGGGTGGGCAAACCCTGGCACAGGTTGCCCTGAGGAGCTGGGGATGTCCCATCCCTGGAAGAAGTGCCCAAGGCCAGGTTGGATGGAGCTCTGAACAAGCTGAGATAGTGGAAGGTGTCCCTTCCCAGGGCAGGGCAGCTGGGGCTGGATAATCTTTACAGTCTCTTCCAACCCAAGCCAGCCTGTGATTCCACAATCCTGTGATTCCACACCCTCACACACGCCCTGCCTGCAGAAGCTTTGGCTCTTGCAGCACTGGGTTGCTGCCAGGCTCAACAGCTGCTCCTCACCCAAACAGCCAGGCACCAACTGCCCTGAAAGAGCAGGGGCAAAAATGGAAGCATCCAATGAGCCACTGTCAGCTCAAACATCTTTGCCTACAGCAACTAAGTGGTGTGTGAAAATAAACCAACAGAAGTGACTGCACTGCCAGGAAACTGTTTCCCCCCTCCCTGGCTATTTCCAGTCTGGGTTTGTGGGGGCTGTTTTGCAGCCCATCAAACTGTCTCTCCTGCAAAGCATTCCCAGCAGGAGGGCCAGTGCCAATGGAATCCCAGCAAGAGCACAGAGAGAAGTCACTGCTCAGCTTTGGGAAGGCACAGATGGGTCCGACTGCTCTGTGCCACACGGTGCCATCACCCATCTCTCCCTGCCTTCCTCACCAGGAGCTGGGCAAGCTCAGCTCAGCCCTGCTCAGCCCTGGGTGAGCCTCCACAGCCAGGAATGGCAGGGGAAAGCAACAGGCAGGGAGTGCAAACCCAAGTGCTCTGCTGCTCCAGAGGGACCTGAGTCTGTAGCATCAAGTTACACATCCCAACATTCCCATTTTGGGAGATCAAAGCAGGAACACTCAAGTTCTGCCTGGGCTTTTGAATAATCCTGAAAACATAAATAATTCAATTAGAAAAATGCAGTGAGAGCATGGAACAGTGCAGGTCCTTTGAGCCCTTCTGTTCTACCAGGCAGACATCACTAAGTTTTGCTTCCCTTTGGAGGGAGGGTCTGAGCTGTTTCCAGGGCCTGGTTCTGCCAAGGGAAAACCCACCACTCTGCTACGACACCAACTGATCCATGATCTTTAAATCCACTGCTACATTCTTGACCTTACACCTTCTATTCTCAAATTTACTTTCTTTTAATGGTTTAAATACTTCACAGAAGAGGGTGGAGGGATGGGGAAGGAAACAAGCCTGGTATAGGATTAAAATAGGGCAGAGATCAAACAACTATAATCAGGAATTCAAAAGAGATTCAATTAGAGCAGATGTCATAACACAATAACAAAAGGAAAGGCTAATTCACTGTGTTCTGCTACAATGCAGACACCACTGCTCCAACAAGAGGATGGAGGAGCAAACCTGGTTTAAGTCTCTTTTAACTCCAGAGCAAATTCCTCAAGAGGGAGTTTACAGCAATTAACACAGTCTAGTTCATCCTCTCTGTGATTTTGGAACACACTTATTGTAGATGTTAAAAACATAATGAAAAAAAAATCTTCCTGAGCAGTCTGAGCCTCATCTCAACATTCTGATTAGAGATTTGTAAAAACAAAGAGGATTCAAGGAAAGAGTGAATGGCAATGAATTACAGAGCATATCCAAAACCTAAGACTGGCCTGACTTCATGCAGAAAATGCAGCCAGGCAGAACTAAAGCAAATTGGTTTAATTCCCTTGAGGAAAGAGGAACAAATTTTCCCAGCAACTTTCAGCTGCAAGCCTGTGTGACTGCACATTTGGATGGAGTGCCCAATCAGTGATCTACAAACCAGCACTAATATGAAACATTACCCTTCCCACTGCCACAGCAGCACATGGGCACTGCCAATTAAAACACCAGCAGCAGGTGGAAAGGAAATGGCAAAATAAACCCAAATGAACTAGAAGATTATTTGATACTTAAGTCTATAAATTCTTCTGGACTGGGTCTCTCTTGCCTATTTATACACTCACAGTGGTGGCTGTTGGAGGACAGAGGTTTCCCAGACTTTCAAAACCTGGAACAAGTGGTCAGCTCTTCAAGGAAAGGCACTTCAGAAAAGGAAGCTGGACTTACTATGTAAAGTCCTTTCCCCTGAAAGCTGCCAAAAGCCCTAAGCCTGTATTTAATTTGAAGCAGGAGGGTTAGTGCCAAGGAAATCAAAGCAATGGCTCAAGAAGTTAAGCATGTGCTCCACCCCTTTGCTGAATCAGAGCTGCAGAAATAACCAGGAGCCCTCTAAAAAGGCAAAAACTAATAGGGCAAAAGTGCTAATTTCAGAGAAAACAATTAAACTGTCATGATAAAAAAGGAGCTGCTTCACAGTTTGGGAGAAGGTCATAAAAGCACTGTCACAGTTCCACCAAAGAGAAAACCAACTTCCCAGTCTAATTGTCAGTCTTTCCAATTGCTAAGATAAAGGATTTAGACACATTTCAGTGTTTTATAGAATTCCTAATGTACTTTGCAAATATGCCCCCTGAGAACAGTGAGCCCAATGAACTTTCAAGAAGAGCTCACAGTATGAAATGAATGAATGGCAAAACAAAGCAGAAAACGTCCCCAAAAAGTATTTTCTGAGTCCTGTCAATCCCCCACCACTCCAAGCTATTTCATACACACCCCAAAGCAATATCTCCTGAAAGTTCTGGCATGAGCAGGCACAGCTGGTCTGCACTGAAGCCAAAGAAACACACACACCACACTCCCAGGGTGTTCTGCCCTGAGCACACCTCGTGCCCTGCCCTGTGCCCTCAACACCACAAACCCCCCAGTCACATTTCCCAAGGAAAAGGCAACTGGAAGGAGGAATTGAAAAGAGGACAGTGATGGAAAATGATATCAGTGTTCAAAAGCAGCAAGTTTTAGCCTCCCAGAACTGCTGCACTGGACTCTGCGTTGGTGAGGCCACACCTTGAGTGTTGTGTTCAGTTCTGGGCCCCTCAGTTGAGGAAAGAGATTGAGGGGCTGGAGCGGGGCCAGAGAAGAGCAATGAGGCTGGAGAAGGGACTGGATGTGTCACTGAGTCTCCTCTTAAACACCTCCAGGGACAGAGAATCCAACATCTCTTGATCCAACCCCACTGTGATCACCAGCCCAGGGCACAGAGTGCCACGGGCTGGTGATCACAGTGGGGTTGGATCAAGGGTTGGACTTGATGATCTCAGAGGTCTCGTCCAACCCAACTGAGAAGAGAAGAGCAACAAGGCTGGAGAAGGGACTGGAGCACAAGCCCTATGGGGAGAGGCTGAGGGAGCTGGGGGTGTTCACCCTGGAGAAGAGGAGGCTCAGAGGTGACCTCAGCACTGTCTGGAACTCCCTGAAGGGAAGTTCTGGCCAGGTGGGGGTTGGTCTCTTCTCCCAGGCACTCAGCAATAGGACAAGGGGGCACGATGGGCTCAAGCTCTGCCAGGGGAAATTTAACTTGGAGATCAGAAAAAAATTGTTTGCAGAGAGAGTGCTCAGGGATTGGAATGAGCTGCCCAGAGAGGGGGTGGATTCCCCATCCCTGGAGGTTTTCAAACTGAGCTTGGCCATGGCACTGAGTGCCATGATCTGGTAAAGGGAGTGGAGTTGGACCAAGGGTTGGACATGATGATCTCTGAGGTCTTTTCCAACCCAACCCATTCTATGATTCTATGATTCAAATATCTCCCCAAGCAGGAATCAATTTTACTTTCCATGGCTTTTTCCCTTTACTGCAGGGCAGAGATTCCCACCTCTTTCAACAGCAGATGCCTCAGCAGGGAGGGCTCTCCCAGCTCAGGCACAGCTTTTGTCTGCTCTTTGCTGTCACCAAGTGCTGCAGCCCCTTCTGCCCTGAGGTACCTGTGCAGAGTTGCTGCTGCTGGAAGAATCCCTGCCCACAGGAAGGCACACACTGCCCATTCTCCATCAGCAGGGCTGGCTGGCACGAGGAGCACTCGAATCCACTGGCACAGGCAGAGCAGGTTTCGTTGCAGGCTGGCAAGGGAGAGAAGAGAGGAGAAAGGTGCATCAACCCCAAAGGTCTTGGTGCAGCCAGACCAGCCCTGCTCTGGGAAAATGAGATCATTTCACCTCATTTTGGCTAAAGAGCTTGAGAATTTGCATTTTTCAGGGGCTTCCACCAGAAAACTCCTGAAGTCTCATGGTTACAACTCAGCGTGAGCCTGAATCCTTTTCCAAACACAGCCTGGCAACCTGTGGAGCACAAACCCCCAGGACCCTACAGCCACAAGCACAGCATTGAGCTAAGAAACAATCCAATCCAACAGAATAGAACAAAACTCTTCCTTTTATTCAGCACTGGGAACATGGGGGTAATTCCACCACAGACATGTTCAACCAGACTTTTGTGTTTCCAGGTTTATAGACTTAGTTACAACTGAAAACTCTCCCCAAATTAAGCAGGATATTTTGGGTGACTTCTAACAGATCTCATGGGCTGCTCTTATCTCTGCAGCTTCATTTTTCCTTTTAACTAAACAATGTTGCAGCTTCAAGCCTCGACCTGGACAGGTTTTCTGATTTATTTCTTACAGCTTAGCCTTTATCTAAACAAGGTTTTGGTTTATTTCTTACAGGGTTAAATTCCTCTTTGTCTAAAGCTCTGCATGGTTAAGATCACTGACAAACTAAGGTACAAGCTAAAACAAAAAATTAAAAAATAAAAAATTAATATAAAATACAAATTTAGTACAGTTTTGGATAAAAAATTAGTAAAGACCATATGATTTTATTGAGAAGGGATGACATCTATTTTTTTGAGTGGTCCCTGAATCAGGTCTTCAAGCAGCAAGACCAGCCCTGCTCTGGGAAAATGAGATCATTTCACCTCATTTTGGCTAAAGAGCTTGAGAATTTGCATTTTTCAGGGGCTTCCACCAGAAACCTCCAGAAGTCTCATGGTTACCACTCAGCAGGAGCCTGAATCCTTTTCCAAACACAGCCTGGCAACCTGTGGAGCACAAACCCCCACAGCCCCAAGCAGAGCTTGCAGCAGGGCAGGGGTTTGTGGAAAAAAGACTCTCTATCCAATAAGGCCATAGAGAGGTATGTTTATTCCAGGCCTGGGTGCAAGTGGGGGGATGGCTCCTCCAAAAACATGCACTCCTGGTCGAGTTAACAACTGGTGTATATGCAAGTCAGTTATACATACTTATTATTGCTTCATGCATAAACATTATTTTCTTAGAGAGGGCAGGGTTACTATAATAAGTTTCAATAACTGATTACTATTTTCTCCACCTCGTGCCACTCCTTCCTGTGCCTGTGCCTTTCCTCCTGGGAATTTGGGCCAGGGGTCTCTGGTGGTCTTTGGGGATGAAATTAATACTCTTCCTCCCGTGAACTTTTTTGGCTCAAAACTGCTTCAGACTGGATCTGTTGGCAACTGTAACTGGTCTAATTGGTGGATTTCTCTACTTATCTTGTTCTTTTGACATATCTTCTGATTTATCTTCGTTTCATGGGGTGTGCTGGCTGTTTTAATTAGTCCAAGAGGCTCTGGGGCCTCGTGGTGTGGCATCTTCAAGGCCAGGTCTGTACCTTGTGATTTTTGCCACACGCTATACAATGAATTTTACAATAACTACTAAGCAAAATCTATGATAGGTATAATGATTAATAACATGATCAATTAACAAGCATAATAAGCTCATCCCAATCAGCAGGGGGAGCAGCCCTGGCAGGGGTTACCTCGGCAGGTGCCCCCGTGCTGGTAGAAGCCCAGCTCACACATCTCCACACAATGCCCGTCCTGCAGCAGCTTCCTCGGGTCCTGGCACGTGTCACAGTGGTCAGAGGCCCCCGAGCAGGTCACACAGTCTGGGTGGCACCCACCTGGCACAGGGAAAGGGCACACAGGGAAGAATCAGTGCAGGGGTTGAGGTCAGGAAGGCACAAAACAAAGCGCCAGAACCAAAGTCAAGTTCAGGGCTTGTTTCCGTTTCCAAGGTGTGTCAGTTCAGGTGTGAGGGGTTTTTATACATAAATACATCCATATTAGGCTAAATATTTTACTGCTGTAGTCAGCATGTGAGAGGTTGTTATAGGGACTCAGATTTTCCAGGCTATTGATTAAAAGGATAGTCATTGTCCACATGGTTTCTCAGCACTAAAAACCCTCAGTCATCAGGAATTAATGGCCTGAAACAACCTGAATTTCAGTTTCCTTCAGTCAAACCCTGCAGAAGTCAAGAGTGCAGAATACAGGTGGCACACCATTCCCCCTCTTAGCAAAACCTTGATGTCACAGCACCACAGCAGCATTTCCTGACCACAGGTACTTGGAGAGGTACAGAATGGCACAATTATTCCCCTAAGGAGAAAAAAAATGCCCTCTTCTCCAAGGCAAAAGTTGTCAGTGAGAGGGAGGATCTGCTGCACATCTCTGAGAGGCAGCAACCATTTATTTCTGTGCTGGCTGTATAGGAGCACATGTGTCTGTCAGGGGCTCCTGTTCTGGGCTCACACACTGAACTGCTGCAGGCTGTTTTTTCCATTTGTTTCTCATCCCCTGCACTGCAAGACAGAAGGACACAGAGGGGAAACAGCAGCCTTGGGCAAAGGAAATTGCCAGTTACCTATTAGGACACACCAAAAAATGTGAGTTTGGCTCTGTGTGTTCAATGCCATGATTTCAAAGCCTGGGTATTCCCAAATGATACCATTATGGAAGCTGAATTTTCAGGGGTCAGATTTGAAGGGGAACAAGCAGCACTTCTGGATAAGAAGAACAGAGGGGTGCTGAGAGCCCTGTATCATCTGTCCTCTCTTCAGCAGCCTGTGCAGATGCTGTTCCCTTTCCAAAAACCCAAGACAACTTCATCTGAATTATCCAAACTCTGCTTTCCTCCCTTTCCAATCTGCAGTGCTTTGCATTTTCATTAGCAGTAAATAACAAGCTCTAAAACACGAGGATGGCACATGTGCCCAGGCACTCCAGCACAATTAAACTGGGAAGCTATTTTCCTTTTACTGAGATAAAACATTAACTGGAGCACTCTGATAAACCCCAAAGTTATATGAATGCAAGCAGAAGAGATAACAACATGAAAAACTAGCAACCCACAGCTACAGCCTCCCCACTAAGAAATGTAAATCCAGGGGAACGACATCCTGGAGAAAAAGGAATTTATATGCAAAATTAACATATGAGCTAAGGCTATCCTAATCTTTCCCAACAATTATTAACTGGCAGTCATTCAGCCTCAGGTGAGCTTGTGGCATAACAGTGCAGGCAGATTCTTTCTGCCTTCCACTCCCAAGAAATAATTAGGAGCCCATAAACTCCGTGTTAGGATTCCGAAAGGAGTGGCTGAGGAAAAAGGAAGACAAAACATTTCCAAACCTCCCAAACCCCAAGGAGAAACTCCTTTGGCAAAAGAAAGCTGTGATTTAAACCAGGGCAAGTCAGGGGGAGCCTTTGGGTGGGCACTAAAGCTCCCCAAGAACTAAAAGTGGTTAATTAGCAACTGAAAGCTGGACAAGCTACAATTGCCAGGGGAGTGAGGGCTGCAGGATGCCACAACCAAGGGCTTCCCTGGGTGTGTGTAACAAGGGGGGCTCTACAGTTGCTGGCAAAGTGAGGCTGAGCACCGTGGAGAGTTCACAAAACAGCATCTTTATTAATAGGAATGACCCAATAGCGAGAAGAGAGAGAAGGAGAGAGACTAAACCAATAAGCCCAAACATGTAAGCACCTCAGTCACCAAAGAGTTACTCACCTAAAGGTTGTCTTACCAACTCAGGACACTGCCCCAAGGGCAGGGGCTGCATCTTCTAAGCACTTTTTGGGGAAAGAACCACCAATGCCAAGAGCACAAGCCTTCTCACCTTTACTGAGCCTGCTGGAGACTCTGCTTAGGGAGACAAGGTCACCACCCCCAAGGAAGAGGTCACAGACCCTCCTGCTCTCTGTCTCTCTCTCCCTTCTTGCTCTCCCCCCTCAGCTCTCCTCCAAAGGCTGTCAACCAATAGGAGAGATTATCACAGTTAGTTAAAACTTGGTTGTAATAATGCCAAGGTCATGGGTTCAATTCCCTATGTGGGCCCTTGACTTAAGAGCTGGACTCCTGATAATCCTTGTGGGTCCCTTCCAACTCAGAATAGTCTGTGAATCTCTGTGAGAGACTCAAGTAACTGCAGTTAATGCCAACTCTGTCTTCAAGGATGAAGCCTTTGCTCTATCAGCTTTTGTTCCCTAGAACCTGGCAGGGAAAGGATCAATCTTTTCACAGGTGGCATTGGCAAAAACACAGACCCAAATGTGAACAGTTTTAACTCCCACCACGGTGTGTACCTGGCTGGCAGCGCGGGCAGCAGTCCCCCTTCACCTCCAGGGCCAGGCTGCCCCGCGGGCAGGGCGGGCAGGAGCGCTGGAAGCAGGTGACAACCCTGGCCTGGCACTCGCACTGCCGGCACGGCCCCTCCGCCCACAACGCTCCATCCTGCACAGGAAACACGGCACGGGCAGCACAGAATCACAGAATCAACTGGGTTGGAAAAGACCTCTGAGATCATCAAGTCCAACCCTTGGTCCAACTCCACTCCCTTTACCAGATCATGGCACTCAGTGCCACGGCCAAGCTCAGCTGAAAAACCTCCAGGGATGGGGAATCCACCCCCTCTCTGGGCACCCCATTCCAATCCCTGAGCACTCTCTCTGCAAAGAATTTTTTTCTCATCTCCAACTTCAACTTCCCCTGGCAGAGCTTGAGCCCCCCTTGTCCTATTGGTGAATGCCTGGGAGAAGAGACCAACCCCCACCTGGCCAGAACTTCCCCCTTCAGGGAGTTCCAGACAGTGCTGAGGTCACCTCTGAGCCTCCTCTTCTCCAGCCTAAACACCCCCAGCTCCCTCAGCCTCTTCCCACTGCACTTGTGTTCCAGTCCCTTCTCCAGCCTCACTGCTCTTCTCTGGACCAGCAGCCAAGGGCAGCCCTGGCACACTGTGGGTTTGCCATGCATGGAAACCTCTGGGTGAAACAACACAAGGATGGTGGGGTGGGTAGAAAAGAGACAATAAGCATCTTCAAAAGTCCTCATCTGTCAGAGCAATGGAAAGTCCATTTTTGGTGTATTTAAACCAAGGTTCTTAATGATTCCCTTCTCTTCAGCTTCAGAGGAAAGTTCCTTGAGAATATTAATAATGGCCTGCTGTGGCAGTAAAGATTATGATCAGTGGGATACAGAGGCAGAAAGACACACGTGGCCCCAGCTCTGTAGCTTCTACTTTACAGGATTAAAATCATACATCTTTATCTCTGTGAAATGTGCAGGAACTCATGAGTAGGGATATTAAATATTAAAGAGAAATGATTGATTGTACTGCACAAAGGAGAGCAGGGAAAACTGGAATTCTGCAGCAGATGCCCACTAGAGTTTCTGTAAATTGCAAAAGCAATCTGCAGGCAGTATCAATGGATTATTTTTCTGCTACACTTGCAAACAATATCCTTCTCAGAACTGGAGAGAGAGGCAATTCCTGCAGGCCTTTAGGAGCAGAACTCACTATTCAGTGCTCCAGAGCAGCAGGATACTCACAGCTTTGGTATGGCCTTTGTACACACAGTAACCACGAGGTGAGCGACATTCGGGACAGCACTTCCCATCCACCTCAATTAACTCTTCACCCTGCACAGAGAGAAAGGGCTGCAGCAGTTCAAACAGAACCAACACCACCCAAACCCTGTGGAATGCAGGGGCAGAACAGCTCTTGCCCTGGAATGCCATCTCCAGTATCTAATTTCACCTTATCTTCTCTCTATCCCACTTCATCTCTGTAGGTATAGCTTGAAAAATGTGCTTAGTGAATATTGCAGAACAAACCTCAGAGCGGGCTGTGGAATTCAGAGATAAAGCCATTACTTCATCCCTAAATCCCCCAGAGAAAGACACCCCCTGCTCCTTTCACTGTGGATCACTAGGATTTTACTGGCCCACTGTCAAGATTTCAAGGCACAGAAGTTTACCTTGACTTGCAATGTTCTACTTTTTTCCCCCAAGAGAATTTCAAAGCACATGCTCTATTTATCCCAGATGGAAAAAGCCTGTTCTTTGTCACAACTCCACGGATTCCACTTAAATAACTTCAGTTTGAAGATAAGAATTTAGCAGCAGGAGAAAGGAATAAAGTGCCCCAATTCACCCCAACTCTTTGTGTCCAAGTGGAGGCTGAATATTTAGGAAAGAGAGAGAGACTTTGTCCCCAGGGAACGAGGACATAGCTCAAAAGAAACAGCTTCAAATTCCAAGATTACCAAGCAGCTTTTTTTGATTTATGCCAACTGGGTGGCTGTTCCAGCAGGAACAGCTTTCCAGGAGAGTTTTCCCTGTGCCACACTGGCACACTCAATTTTTGCATGGGAATTAGGTTCCCTAAGGGAGAACACCTAAGCTCTGGCACCTCCAGTGCATTCCTGAGGAGGAGAAGAGAGGAGAAACCATCCGGTTCTTGGTTCCCGAAGACCACACGCAGCCTGAACCTCTCTCTGCTGCTCCTGCACATTTCTGCTCCTCAATCTTTGCTCCAAAATGCTGCTGGCAGTGGTTGGATGTGTCACCACCCCACTGTAAACTCTCCCAGCCCCATCCCTGTCCACACCCCCACCACATCCATAAACACACAGTGTAGGGAAACTGAGAGCAACTAACCCTGGAACAACACAAAAAAAATGCAACCACACTGCTCTGCCAAGACTGCAAAAAGGAGAGGCTGTGGGGGATAACCTGTGCCTTGGCTGCACAGAGACTGATCTCATTCCAGGTTGGGAACACGTACTCTTGGCTCAAAACCTGCTGAAAATGGCTTTTTGAGGATTGGGTCAGAATCACCACAGACACTTTGTTGGACATGTTTGTTTGAAAGGGTTTGGAGCTAAATCTCTCCCATAGCCTCCTTTCATGTGGAGCTGTCCAGGATTTGCAGTTCATATCTGTGAACTCATTACACTTTCAACAGGATGATGTGACCAGAAAACAAATGGTGCCTTAATAAAGAGATGAATCCAAATGCTCCTGGCTTCCCACCAGCTCTGATTTATTGAGGCAGGTGCCTAAAAAACAGACCTGCAACTCCGGAAGGAAAACAAAAACCAAAGAGAAAATATGGCCTTTGCTTTTTGAGGAAATATTTGCTTGTAATTAATTAATGCACACCTTGTACTGTTGAGGTAAACTGAACATGACTCGAGGAGTTTTGAACTCCACATGCTCCCATCTCCAGCTGTTGTTCTGGAAAACATGCCTGGCCTTCCTGAATACTGGGGCTTTTTTGTCAGTACCCAAGGTGTGAGCATGAATATTAACCAGCCCTCTCCAGTGAGCCATGACAGCACCATCATCATTAGTGGAAATGATCCAATTCACAGCCAGGAGCACGCAGGAACCTCACCCCAACAGCTGCAAGGGCACAGAGTTTTATGGCAAACACGACTTCTCAGGCAGCAGAACCTCTGTGGTTTTATATCCCTGCAGTCTGAGAGCAGGTGACCAGCAGCAGGGCTGACTCGGGGTCACACCTTGTGCTTTTTGGCTGTTTCAAAGGCACAATCTCAGATGAACTTATTCCTTGGAACACTCTGCCTCATCTGGGGCTCCAGGTGTGGATTCTCACTTGTCTGAACACTCATTAAACCAACTTAACCCAGTCCAACTGTCCTGGCCAGGTCTGGGTTGGATTTCAGACACACCACAAGGGTGCTGCTGCTTTAGCACACAGGCAGAGTCATCAGAAAAACATCACCACTGAGACAGAAAACCCAGAAAGCCACAATTCCTTCCCTTTTCCTCACTCACACTATAGAGCAGTAGATATAAAACTAATAAGAGTCTACCAATTAAAACAGATCACAGAGGCACAGAATGGTTTGGGTGGGAAGGGACCTCAAAGATCATCCAGTGCCACCCCCTGCCATGGGCAGGGACATCTCCCACTATCCCAGGTTGCTCCAAGCCCCGTCCAACCTGGCCTTGGGCACTGCCAGGGGTGGGGCAGCCACAGCTTCTCTGCCCAACCTGTGCCAGGGCCTGCCCACCCTCACAGCCAAGGATTTGTTCCCAATATCCAATCTAAATCTGCCCTCTGTCAGTCTGAAGCCATTCCCTGTGTCCTGTCACTCCACACTGTAAATAGTCTCTCTCCATCTTCCTTGCGGGCTCCTTTCAGGTTCTGGAAGGCCACAATTAGGTCACCCCAAAGCTTCTCCTCCCCAGGCTGATGTCTTGGTTTGAGATAAGCAACTGCCAACCCCCCCAAGCACAGAGAGAAAAGCCTCCCTCCTAACACCAGGGAAAGGGAGGAAAAGAGAGGGGAAAGGAAAAAACCTTCAAACCACGTTTATACTAAAACTACATATATCTTTACAGAAAGGAAGAGACAATTAGAAGAGAGTCCAAATATACACTCACACAAGTCTGCAACACACAACAAATTCCTCACTTCTTAACGAACACACAAACTTTACTGTCTTAACTACACATTACTTAAGAAGAAGCTTATTCCCCAGGGAGACAACCCCAGTTCTCCCACATTTTGCAGTGACAACACACAAGTCTCATCCCCCTGCAAAAACAGGCAATTCAAACCATATTTGTACAGGTGTGGGTGAAGCATCCAACCCCATCTAATGTATTTTGCACAGCCACTACAGAGCACAGGTAATATCCTGGCTGGGGAAATATGAGATTTGGAGTAACCAGCACTGGGAACAAAATACCTTGCCAGCTTCACTTCCACACCAGGAATGGCAGGGAAAAAATGGAGAAAAGTACAACAACGATTTCCATACCCAAATACCTCACTGTGGCACGGAGAATGAAGAGATACAAGGAATTTTTCTTACACTTCTATGCTGAGCCCTGCACCACAGCCAGCCAGGAGTCACTCTGGGAACTGCCTGGTTACCTGCACCAATGGAGCAGTCTGAAGAGTCACTAAACTTTATGAATTAACCAGTCTTTAATGACTAGATTAGATACTTTCTTTTCTCCTACCACAGATTCTTATTGTCACTTTGGTCTGTAAAAGATTCATTATACACAAAACAGTTCTTTTCAAGAAAAGTTGTATTTATTAGACTGTCACCACATGATTTGCATGATGCCTTCAGCTCAAAAGCATGACTTAATAAAACCCTGAAACACTGACATCTATTTTCCTAAAACCCAGAAACTGAAATATTGTCCTGTGGATACCAAGACCCATTGGGAATATCTGATCTCACAAAGCAGTCTGAAAGAAACTTGACAAGAATGAGAGACAAGTAACTAATAATTGTTCCTGGTAAAGTCACTGAATCCTCTGGGTGCCTGACCCTGCACTACAGCACAGCATGGGGGGCAATCCAAGCTGAACCTGCCACTGATTCACTCTGCTTTGCCTCCCACTGTGCAAAGCTGCATGGAAAACCCCAAGGCCTCCCTCCTTCCCTGGGAAATGCTTTCCAGGCAGTTCCACCACACAAGCCCTGAGAGAAGGGCCAGTACCTGGAGGGTCTGAAGTGGAGAAAAAATGAACAGGGAGGGGAAACAAAGAATCTGAAGGCTGGAGAGACACAGGTGGGGAGAAGCACAACCTTTCTCACCTTGGCACAGCGCAGGGTGGCACACTGTGCCCTGTGGCAGGTGACCTGCCCTCCCTGGCAGGCGCAGAAGTCGCAGCGGGAGCTGTTCCACATGTCCCCGTGGTGCCTGACGGTGCCACCGTGCCAGCAGCTCCCCTGGGAGGGCACACACTCCTCACAGCACCTCCCAGGGCGCTGCACCGGGCTCTGCCCCTGCAGGAGAGCAGCAGGCAGTGAGCAGGGCTGTGTGAGCACACAGGGGGGCACCCAAGGGGCAGAGGGGTGGGGGTTCTCTACCTGCTCACAGGTAACAGGGCCACAGGGCTCCCTCAGGCATCTCACTTCTCCTCTGTGACAGGCACAGGCAGTGCAGGCATTTTCTTTCCACTGTTCCCCATGCTGTTCAAAAAGGACACGGAGACAATTGTTAAACACTCTTGGAAAACAGCCAAATTCCTTCTGGAAACCTGCTTATGGAATATGATGGCTCCTTCTGCATGTCTGTATCAGATAACAAAGTTTGCTTTAAAAATGCTTATCTATCTCTACATCACCAGCCAACGGGAAGAAGAGGGATGAGGTCTAGAGGACACTGTGGTGTGTATTTCTCATTAATTGCAAACTAGTGGCATTGGGGAGGCCTTAACTGCTGTTATTAGCAAAAAATAATCATTAACAGAAAATCCCCATTAAATAATGCATTACATTAATGCCAGATGATACAATGAAAGCTATAAATACTTTGACCCCCAGTGCTTTCTGCTTTCCTCCTCCAAAAGAGTGGGAAGAAAATAAAGTGCCTTATGTGCTTCACCTTGCAAAACTCCCTTCTGCTGGCCAGCAAATTCTTGCTAGTCCTGATTTCTTTCATCCCTCCTGGCTTTCCAGGAAGGAAAAAAGCCATGGTGGTACTATCAGTGCTGGCAGGAAGTCAGAAGTCGGGGAGAAGGGAAAGGGAGACATGCCAAAAACTGTGAGCCACAACTGCCTTTTGGTGTGGTTTGTCCCAAGTCACCTGGAATGCTCTTCCTGACACCAAGCAGGGCTTCGGAGCACATTCTGGGCAGCACTTCCCAGGGGACAGAGCCACAACTTCATCCTGAGCAGAGACAAGGGAAATAAGAGCATAACAGTGCTTGGAATCCCAGGCATTGCGTATCCCTGGAACAACCCATTGTCACTCCAGGCTTGGCTTTGGCCCCAAAAGCAGCACGAGATCAGTGTCCAAGGCTGGAAAGGTGTTTCCCTCAGCTCATTTTCTGGCCTTCCCTGGATGGCAGCTGAGGTTTGAACACATGGACAGATGCAGATTATCACACACACAGGATGAAGTGCTTATAACCAGGCACACAAACATACAGAGGAAAAAACAGACATAGAGCTATGCAGGGAAGAACAATAAAGCAGGAGATGGATGAGAGGAGTTTTTCTTCCTGGTATTGCCACATTTTGAGGTTTTGAATGTGTGATTTACACTCATCACCTCTGAGGCATCTGCACTGTTTTAGTTAAATCCATCCATCCTGTCTGAGCAGGTGTTAAATTATGCTTAAAAACTGGATTTTCCTAATTTAAATTTTTTTATGACTGATTTAAATCATGCTGGGATAGACTGGGGTTCACATCAGAATAACACTTCCTGCAGACCTCAATCCCATCCATCCAAAATGTGTCTGTAACTCCACTGCTACAAATCTGCATACACCCAAAAACTTGGGAGAGCACAGGCACATCAGGATGACCAGCAGGTTGACTGGGGGACTGGAATTGGTGTGGAAAAGCCAAGCAGGATCATCTCCTCCTTGTTAGCCAAACCCTTGGCTTTCTAAGAGAGAGTGGGAGACTTTTGTACAGATTTCCCTGCAGAGTTAGAAGAACCCTTCTGTGGATTTTGGTGGGATATGTAGTGGACACTCAGGTGTTACAGGAAATTTTGGAGTTCCTCTCCCTCAGTGCCTAAGGGAGAGCACAGTTAGCTGAAAGATGGAAGTTCAATCCTTTATCTGAAAGATGGAAGTTTAACCCTTTATCTGAAAGATGGAAGTTTAACCCTTTATCTGAAAGATGGAAGTTCAATCCTTTATCTGAAAGATGGAAGTTGAATCCTGGAAGAATTTACATCTTGGCCTTTGACAGAGAGTGGAAAATGAAGGAAGGGACAGAAATAAAGACAAAGTGCTTGGTGTGACTGAATCAGAACAGGCGCCTGCACATCCTGCCCAATATCTCTTCTGCTGGGAAACATCCTTGGTAGGAAATACCTGGAAGACCACCAGGATCAGCTTTCTGCTGCATTAACTGGGATGAACTCAAAGCACACCACAGCAACAACAGTGTTGCTGTTCCCACAGATGAAACCCTAATGAGTAGCTGTTAAACATTAGTGCAAAGCCTCACCTGGAGTGGGAAAGGAGGAATCCAAAGCTGGCATAAATCTGTTTTAATGCAGAGTGCTTAGCAAATTAATACTAATTGAGTATCTCAGGACAAAGCCAAACACAATTAGCACACACACAAACAGGTGGGCATTCCTTCTACCCAGAAACAGTGTTAATTGCCCAAACATCTGGTTCAGTAACAGAAATCTGGAAAAGGACCAACAGGAAAAGAAAAAGAAGGATTTCCAGGGATGCTGTTGGAATGGAGTACACTAAGGGGCCAAAACAAAAGTAAAATGAAAAGGATTTAAAGAGCACAGTCACACCCTTCAGCACTGTCAATACAATAACAAAAATTCTAGAAACTGAGGGATTTGCCCAGTCTGGAGTGCTCTGTGAGGTTTGCTGCCTTTTCCAACCCTGTGTTAACACTGCATAGGATCCCACAGGGGTTTGGCTGGATTGATCCCTGCACAAATGCTAAAAAATCTCCTCCTTTGTCCACAGCAAAGACACAGGAATGTCCCAGTTCTCCCAAATGGACTAAACCTACAAGCTTGCCCAACTTCTCTTCCTGGTTTTGTTGGTTTCTAAACACAAGCACACGGCAGGAACAGTGCCCTGAGACTTTTCTTTCAGCTGAAGCTGCCTTGCTTTTATGAACTTGTGAAGTCAAAAGAGGAATTCCATCCAGATCTGAACGCTCTCAACTGTAGTTCTTGTAAAAAAAAAGGTTTAAACAAGGCCCACAAATCAAACTTTTCAGCTGCAAAGCAAACACTGAAATCTGCAAAGATAAACTCCATGAAAAATCTTGTGTTTTCATTCCTTGGTGAAAGGGAAATAAAGCCATTTCCTGATCAACCCTTGATAATTTCTTAGTATCAAACAGAAAGCTGACCCTGAGATTATCTCAGCTGGTTAAAACTTGGCTGTAATAATGCCAAGGTCATGGGTTCAATCCCCTGTGTGGGCCACTGACTGAAGAGTTGAACTTGATGGTCCTTGTGGGTCCTTCCAACTCAGAATAGTCTGAGATTCTGTGAGTCTGTTCCTTTGGCCAGAATTTGTGCTTAACTACCCAGCAAAGGGATGATGAAAGCAAAATGGTGGGGGGAAAAGGTATTATGGAAGAGCTTCACCATCTCCCCACACCACCCATGGAACATCCCTTTTCCCAACAACCACTGGTCACCCAGAAGCTCTACAGGGGAGGGTGCTGAGGGGTGTCCCCAGGGCTGGGGGGCCTGACCTGGCTGCACAGCAGGGGCTGGCAGGAAGCTGTGGAGCACTGAGTGGTGCCATCCCTGCAGACACATCTGGAGCAGCGACCCAGGTGCCAGCTCTCCCCGTCCTGGAACACGTGGCCATCAAAGGAACAAGGCTCTAAGAGAGAGGAAAACAGGGGGAGATTTTATTTTCCAATGCCCTTTAATCCCCTCCCACCAGACATAATTAAAGCACAAATTCTGGTTTGTCAAAGCAGGTAAAGGCAGTAACAATTCTGCCAGTTTCCAAGGGGTTTAGACTGGCTAATTAAATGCTCTGGGTGCTCTTGTCCCGCTGGACTTCGATGAGAAAAGGTATCCAATAGCACAAGAACTTTTGGAACTTGCAGTCCAAGTGTGCAGGAAATACCTGCATTTTTTCTCCCAGATTTTTTCAATCTCCAAAATAAGGACATGTAGGGCAGATCCGCCCACTGCTTAAAGTTCATCCCTCCCGTGGGTGAAGCCATTAAACATGTGACCATGGCAGCAGGACAGAAAGGCTGTCCAGAGCCACACTGGCATCTTCCCAATGAAAATGATAAAAGCTTCCCAGATTTGGGACCACAAGGAGGTTTCCAGCTTGGATCAGAGGAGCAGGCAGTGCCCCATACTCACCCCCTGGGCCCACACAGGTGGGGCAGCAGGAGCCCTGGGCAGTGTGCTGCTGCTGCTCTGGTGCACAGGTGAGTGCTGGGCAGGTCCTGGGGGTGCAGCTCACCTTCCCGTGGGCACAGGAGCACTGGGCACATCCCGAGCTGGCCCACTGCGTGCCATGCTGCAGCACAGGAGACACAGTGAGACCAGGAACAGAGCTCCTCTCCCTCCCCAAGCCTCCCTGCAGCAGTGCCACCCTCCCAGTGCCACTCCCAGACAGCTCCTGTGGGGCCAACAAAACATTCAGACACCTCTTTTCTTCAGAGAAACATTCAACATAGGCCCCAACACGCAGCAGAGCACAAGGTGGGCAGGTGAGCCCACCCACCCCACATACCTGACACACTTGGCAGCGATTCACACCTAATTAGGTTTGCTTACTCATTACTGCAGGAACAAACACCCCCACCCCGAGGCACGGGGAGGAAAACCTGGCCCCAAGAAGCAACAAAAGTGTTGCAACACTTTTCCAACAAAGAGAGAATGTTCATTTTCACAGAGGTGCAATATGGAATTAGGCAGGCAGTGGAAAAGCTCTTTCCAGACAGAGGATGTGTATCTTCCTCACTAGAGTTGCCAGGTGGATACTTGCAGAAGGGAGGGCAGGTCCCAAAGCATGTAAGTGGCTGGCTGCCAAAAGTTCTTCCTTCAGGAAATCTGTGCTGACCACTAGGATGAGTCTTTGCACTGTCAAAAAGCTGCTTTAGGATCCCCTGGCAGTGCAATAGGACTGGAGGCACCAACATGTCCATATCCTTGGGGGGATACCCACCCAAAGAATGGGCTCACAGAGAGCCAAAGACAAAAGGAAGAGAGCACAGGAAAATGTGGCAAAGAAAAAGAATGTAAAATGATGTATCACCCAAATCACAGGCACAAAGAAGGAGAGGAGGATGGATGTGCTACCCCTGCCATTCCAGTTTTTATCTGGCTCAGAGCAGATTCATGCTGCCCATGCCTCATGCTGGAATAGAGGCTGACAACATCCATCTCAGGTGCAGAGTGCACAGCCCAGACATGCAAATGTGCCTGGGAATTTTAGCATATTTCTGGAGCTCTGGGCCTGCCTTGCCTCTTGTCCAACAGAGAAGTCTGTAAGAGCCCAGACACAGGACTGGGTTTGCTGTGCAGCCACTGTGCTCCATTTGCCTAATGCTTGACATGATTCATTAACTGCTACCCACCAATCTTTATTTTTTTCTTATCTGCAGACACTTATTCTGATTGTTTTGGCCTTTCAGCCCCCTCTGGGTTAAACCACATCCTGGAACCTGCCTCTTGAATAATTCAGCCTCACAAAACACAGAGCCCAGGTCACACAGCAGCAATCAATCTCTGGAGCAGAGATGGCTGCTCAGAGAAAAGCCCTCTGTAACACAGTTAAATGTCAAGTCCACTGTGCTCTGGTCCCCTCCTAATGCTGCTGAACTGTCTCAGTCACCCACAGAAACAGGAAAAGGAAGGAACAGGTGGGAAAGTGTCCCCCCTTAGCCACGCTGGACACAGTGACACATTCCCTTCCTGCAAACCCCATTGTCTGATAGTGGCAGAATAGAAAGCTCATGGCCTATCCTTGCCCTGCTCAGCATCCTTCACTGACTGAGCCAGCCAGAGCTGCAGAGGGGTAAGGACTGGCCCTGCAGAGGAAGAGGAGGGAGCACTCACACTGTGGATCTGTCCCTCGTGCTGGCAGAATCCTTCCTGTCCAGAGGCACACTCGGGGCAGCACCTGTTGGGGGCTATTTGGAGCACTTCTCCCTAAGAACAGACAAGAATCCAATGAACACCCGACATCAAACAGAGACTCATCATGAAGGTAAAGCACCCTGTGCCCTCAGTTTAGAAAGGAAAGGTCTCCAGTTAAATATATAACACATCCCTCTGCTGAGAGGTGGCACTATCACTTTGGGTATTTGACATCTTACCCTCCAAACAACAGCAGGGTATTTATACCCCAACAGTACAACCAAAAATCCTCCAGTCAGACCAGTTTGCAACAGAAAACATTTGTTCAATACAAACCCCAAGACTATTCACTGACAGATCTCTGAGAAGGGACTGAAGTAGTTTTGTCAATAGTTTTCTGCATGCACAGGATGGATCTCAGTGGTTAAAACTTGGTTGTAACAATGCCAAGGTCATGGGTTCAATCCCCTGTGTGGGCCATTGACTGAAGAGTTGGACTCGATGACCCCTGTGGGTTCCTTCCAACTCAGAATAGTCTGGGATTCTGTGATTCTGATTCTGTGATTTCACCACACCACAAGTGCAGAACGAACTTGAACCATCAACTGCACTTGTTTGGTTTAATCTCCTGGTTCAGGCTACAAAACTGATGGTGGTTGATTTTCCACCTACTGAAAGCACCCCCTAAGCACAGCAGTAGGTCTCACACACAAAGGTTTAGAGACTGCCTGGGTTTGTTTATGCCTTGTTGCTGTAACAAGATCAGCAATATTTGCATACATAAGTAGGTAAGAAATAAACCATGGGGAGGGATGGGGATTTAGCCCTGAGGGAGGGATGACCACATGTTTTTTTCTTCTGAGATCCTTGGCAATACTTTTCAAAGTTTAAGTGACCAGATGTTTATGGAACACTGACACTTTTTGTCTTGAAGACTGCCCTGTCAAGGAGTCACACAGACTCACTGCACACCATAAATCTATTTCCCTTTATAAGCTTTAAAGTTTTCATTTATCTAATTTTGATCATCTTACCCAGCACACTCATTATTAGGTGTGCCATGACAGCACTCCTTTTTATTTCTCTCCTCTTCAGCACAAAAATTCCTAATATTTCAGTCCTGCTCAAATCAATACACAGTGGCAACAACAGGGAAAACCAGTAAGAATCAAAATGATTTCCTCATTAGTGCTGTCATATTGGAAAACATCTTAACCTGCTCCACAAAGCCACGTAATTATACTGGCAGTGCTTCTTTAAAACACTCATTGTCATTGTCATTTATGAATCCTGCCCCAGTAATCCAGATGTTAATGCAAGACCAATTCCATGGCCAATTAATGAAGGCCCAGACAAAGACAAACGGAGACAACGAGAGCTCAACGAGCACCACGAGGAAGAAGAAGCTGCAGACAAACAAGCCCAGCTCTGTTGTTGCTCAGCAGAGTGGAAAGTGTCCATCTGCATCTTTGAGGGGGGCTCAGCTCCACCTTCAAACGAAGGGGGACTGCAAGCTGGGCTCCTGCTGGGAGGTTGGACCCCAGTTCAGAGCCTTCCTTTGGGATCAAGCTGTTCCAACACCAAGCCTCTGGCTGGAGAGGGGCCAAGGAGACAAAGGCTTCCCACACCACGAGGAGGAGTGAAAGGGCCTGTGCCTGACCCTGGGCAGCCACATACAGTTGTTGCAGAGTCCTCTCTTACCTTCTGGAAGTCACACTGAGGGGCTCTGCAGACTGAGGGCTCACAGGTGACAACAGTGCTCTGACAGCGGCAGTCCTGGCAGGAATCCGGCTCCCACACCGTGCCATTCTGCAAATCAAAACAGAAATGGAATGAAACCCACAGGGCACAAGCCTGTGCTGCTTTACTCACCAGCAAGTGCCCAAATAGCTGAGTACAAACAGGGTGGAACAGGGCAGCCCTCCCTGTCACGGGCTCAGCAGGCCCAGCTTTGGCACCACTCACTCAACACCTTCACACACGGAGCTGAAAGACAAGGCCATGCCCGGCAAATAATCAGCTCCAGCAGCAGGATAATCCCCAGGGCACAACCTCCAGGAATCTCAAGGTGATTGCAGAATCACAGAGTCACAGACTATTCTGAGTTGGAAGGAGCCACAAGGATCATCAAGTCCAACTCTTCAGTCAATGGCCCACACAGGGGATTGAACCCATGACCTTGGCATTGTTACAACCAAGTTTGAACCAACTGAGCTGAGCATCTCTGGGCAACTTCCCTGTACTCAGGCTCAGCCTGTGCACACTGCAGTGCTGGATGAACACAGGCTGTGCTGAGGCAGCAGGGCCTGCCCCAGACACACAGCCAGGCATGGACAGGCTCTACCCGGGCACATTTAGTCCAAAATGTCACCAGGGACACTGTGGCCAAGCAGAGAGTCAGAACAGCTGTCGTCACCACTTGCTCAGTGCACCCAGCTGGAACACCCACTGCTAATTCCCAAGGGTTTTCACCAGCCATGCCTGACCCCTGCCAGCCCCTCCATGCTGAGGTCAGGATCCCACACTGCCACCAAAGCAAACAGGCAGAGCAGTTTGTCATGTGAAAAACTCTTTTCCATCAGACAATCCACTGGGCTAAGCTCACACCCCACAGACAGCCCCTGTCCGAGCCACTGAGCCTCATTTGGGAGGGATTTGAACACAGACCAGACACTGCTACTCATTTCCACCATGTAGTGATTTACCCCAGTAAGTCAATTTGCTCACAGTGTAAAGTAGGACTTGGGCAAATTAAGACACAGAAAGATGATTAACAGTTGACTACTATGAGCACATTTGGAGCCAACTACTGAAACTGTTAAGCATAATGATAAAATACTGAAATGTGCCTTAAAGGCCCATTAAGCCACTTAATGAGAGGAAAAAAACCCTGAAAACTCTGGCCACTTGCTCAGGCACTTCTGCACAAGCTGTTGGGTGCTGGAATGTCAATCTGCAGCACCCAGAAGAAACATTGCTCAAAAATCCTTGTGTCTCTTCCCTGCTTTACAAAAGCATTTCATCCCCATCAATCCGTGCTCCTCTCCTGTGGTAAAGGTTCCAAACTCTCTGGCAGCATCAGATATTTAGGGAGGTTCTCTGCTGAAGGAATGATGGTGGCAGTGCTGACCTCAGAACGGGCACAGCCCTTTGGGATAAGACACCAAGAGGGCAAAGAGGGGTGGAAATTCCTGCTCTGGAATTCAGCTGGTTCTCTGCTTGCTGACACAAGGCTGTGGAACAGAAACCTTGACATCAGCCCTGCCAGCAGATTTATGGTACAGTTAGAGAAGAAATTCAAGTTAAGTCATGTGTGTGCCAAGCCTTAGCTAAAACACACACTGGAGTTAATTCATCCCACTGGCTGTAGCAGCAGTCTCTGTTTTACCACTGGCAGCTCCCTGCAGGGAAACCAGGAGTGGGAAAGGAAGGGGCAGATTTAGTGCCTCATCTCTTGGCTCTCCTAAACCTTCTCCCACGGCCAGTCTCACTTACTAAAAAATAAAACCAAAAATTTCTACAGTGGGATAACGGCCAAAGGACTCACATGGCACGAGGTCAGCACAGAGCCATCCTTACCCACATCCTGAGACTTAAGTGCTCAGATTTCTGGTAAGAAAACCCTCTCCTTTGCTCTTCTCCCTTTGGGCTCAGATCACCTGCTCCTGAATCCACAGGGTAGCCCTGGAAGCATCCACACACATCAGTGAATTCCCTTTGCCAGGCACCAGATCAAACCCGACAGGTCTCTGCAGTCCTTTCAAAATTCAGAACCCAGTTAATAGTCAGGAAACTACTACCTGATCTTTTGGGGTATGAGAGTCTCCCACACAGCTCCTGGGGCTCAGTGTGCAGGTCTTTGGACAGTTCAACATGTACCTTAAGATTCTTTGCCCCAGACCCAGACTCCAGTCTGGACAGTGTGGATCCCACCCACCTGTCCTGCACGTTGGGAGGCTTTGTTAGTCCTCACCCCACACTTACAAGGACACTTTAAAGCTCTTTTTTAAACATAAAGCAAGACTTGTCAGCAGACACAGAAAGAACTGCTGGAAATCCACCTGACAGCTCCTCCAGGGCCCTGCACCTCAGTGGACAAATTACCTGCTGCCATTTAAGCACTGAATTCCAATCCTGTTGAGAGTGTATTTTCATCAATAACAATTCAAGGGGCTTTTTCCTTACGAGTACTAATAGAATTAACAGTATAAATAATGAAATACTGTGCACTTTGAAGACAGAAAGCACTCCTTAAAAGCCAAATAGTGCCATTATAATTTATTAATTCTTTGGATTTCCCTACATCAAAAGAAAAAATGATACCACATTCAACTGAATATTAAAACACCAAGATAAGGATTTAGAAAAAGGCAGGAAAATGGTGTGAAAAGGAGGCAAGAAGAGAACCAGCAGCAAAAGCAAAGAAGGGATGAAGCAGAGAACAAGCTAAAGAGACAAAGAGCAGAGCAGCAGGGAGGGAGCCCAGAGCAGCTGTGAGAGCTCATGTCTGGCTGCTGTCACACTGACACATTAACCAGAGCACAGAAACACCTAAACCTTCACTGCCTCTCATCACTTCAGACAGCTGCACCTGTTCCTCCTCTACCTCAGCAAACAAACAAACCCACCCAACAAATCAAAAACAACCAGAGCCTGCTATTAATATGCAAAAACCCTCAGTAGATTAATCAGATGCTGCTTGAAATGGGGTATCACCGTGCCAGATAACAGTCTGAGTGCTGTTCTGGTGCACTGACTGGGGAAATCACAGGCACACAGCAGCTGCTTTGTGCCCCCTTTCTGGCTTCCTGAAAACATCCCTCGGTCCCTGCAATGTCACAGGTGCTGGGACACTTCATGTCAGCCAGGAGCCAAGCTGCAAATCTGCACTGCCACACCAGACCCCGGGGGGAGGCTGTTGCTTATCAGGCACCCCACTAATTACCCCCCTGCTTTGATGAGGAGCCAGTAAAACCCACAGCTCAAGAGACAAGGAGCTGCAGGGGAGGGTCCAGTGGAGGCCACAAAGATGGTGAGGGGTCTGGAGCATCTCTCCTATGAGGAGACTGCAGGAGCTGGGCCTGGTTAGTGTGGAGAAGATTGAGGGGGGATCTCACCAACCCATACAAATATCTCCAACAGGATGATGCCAGACTTCTCCATGGACATGAACTTAAGAGGCTCTGCCTCAACACCAGGAAGAACTTCTTTCCATGAGGGTGGCAGAGCTGCCCAGGGACCCTGAGATGAGCTCAGTTGGTTCAAACTTGGTTGCAATAATGCCAAGGTCATGGGTTCAATCCCCTGTGTGGGCCACTGACTGAAGAGTTGGACTCGATGGTCCTTGTGAGTCCTTCCAACTCAGAATAGTCTGGGATTGTGTGAGGGCACAGAGTCTCCCTCTTTGAACACATTCCAAACCCACCTGGATGTGTCCCTGTGCCACCTGCCCCAGGTGCCCCTGCCTTGGCAGGGGGGTTTAACCAGGTGATCCCCAGAGCTCCCTTGCACCCCAGCTGGGTTGGGTTGGGGCCATGAACTCTGGGGACAGGGTGGCCGGGCTGGACTCCCCTCCCAATTCCCTCCCTGCGCTCAGGAAAGGCAGGGATGGGGACAGGAAAGGCAGGGATGGGGACAGGAAAGGCAGGGATGGGGTGAGGAAAGGCAGGGATGGGGTGAGGAAAGGCAGGGATGGGGTGAGGAAAGGCAGGGATGGGGTGAGGAAAGGCAGGGATGGGGACGGGAAAGGCAGGGATGGGGTCGGGAAAGGCAGGGATGGGGTCGGGAAAGGCAGGGACGGGGTCGGGAAAGGCAGGGACCGGGTCGGGAAAGCCAGGGACCGGGTCGGGAAAGGCAGGGACCGGGTCGGGAAAGGCAGGGACCGGGTCGGGAAAGGCAGGGACCGGGTCGGGAAAGGCAGGGACCGGGTCGGGAAAGGCAGGGACCGGGTCGGGAAAGGCAGGGACCGGGTCGGGAAAGGCAGGGACCGGGTCGGGAAAGGCAGGGACCGGGTCGGGAAAGGCAGGGATCGTGTGTCCTGGAGCAGGAATGCCAGGCTGCTTCGTGGCCCTGGCAGGCAGAGCCCAGAGCAATTACACGGTGGTAACAATTACCAGCATCACCCCGGGGCTGCCAAGCGAGGAGCCTTGGCAGCATTTCCCATTCCCAGTGCAGGCACCTGGCACTGGCAGGCACTTGGCAGGACAAACCCGAGCCAGGGCTGCGCTCCAGGGCTGTGGGACAGCCAGGAACGGCGCCGGGAAGAGAGGAAAGCAGTTCAGAGCCACCCCAAGGTGTCCCCTCAGGCTGGGCTCGATGGATCTTGGGCAATGGGCAGCTGTTCCTGCTGCAGAGCAGGATTTCAGATCTGATTTGCACTGGAATAGAATAGAAACTCCCTGACAATGGGCTTTTAAAGGGCTTATTCCAGCACAACATAGGAATGCATCAGCCTCACAAATCAAATGGAAAGGCAGCTTCTCTCAGTGGAAAGCTTTGGCCCTACACTCCTAGGAGAGAAAAGAGGAGGGTTTGATTAACAACCCAGTACCAGGAACACGCTGCTTCAGGAACTGGGAGCTCCGCTCATCTTCCCCTCCTTCCAACCAAGGAATTAAAAAGTTACACGACTAAAACAAAGTCCTGTTTTCACAGTTCACTCATCTGCTGGTTTTCTGCATCTTGTAATTGTCAAGTCAACCAGTTGTACCAGCCTTGTAAAAATCAGGAGTCTAAAAACAACATTTCCCAGTAGTCCTAAGCTATTGCAGGGATGGGAGGAATATTCCAAGCTATTCTTCCAACACTGAGGTGCTGCTGTAACATTTATCCTAGAAAAGGGCCTAAAAAGAATCAAATGCACTGAGCAAACAGGGTAGAGAAATTAAAGCCATGCTTTAAAATCATTTGTTCTAATCAGGATTCCAATCAGGACACAGGAATCTTTGTTTAGACCAACAGGTGCCATTTTTGGGGAGCAGTTCCTTTAGGAAGGTTCATGCCTTTTGGTTGGCACACTCCAGCAATGCTCCTCAGCATCCAGAAAAAACACTTTGGGGTCCCCCTGCTGTTTTTTTTTCCCCTTTTACTCAAATATTTCCTGGCAAAGTGCAAACATCCTCCCCAAAAATGACTTCTGAATGGATATCAAACTTTTACCCCATTCCTAACAAAAAACCCCACGAGACCATGGAAATCATTGCAGCTCAGCCAGCTGATCCAGCAGGGAAAGGGAATCTCCTCCAGTACCAGCCACAAACCCTCAGAAGCACCACCCTGGGTCAAACACAACTTTAATTCTCCTTCTTGAAGGCAGCAATTCACTCCAGAGCAATTTTGCAAGCCACTTCAGCAGATACACAGGAAACTCCAATTCCAGGCTGGATATTTAGGGGGTATCCTTGCAAAGCAAGGAATTACACACCCTCCCCAAGCCTATTATTGTCACTGTGGATCCAAGCACAGTGATCTCCCAGAAAGTACAACCCTTTGTGTCCTTATCTTCCATCTCAGCGCCCTGTGCAGCAGATTAATACAGTCGTTCTCTCTTTCCTTAAAAAGGGAAAGAGGATCCCTGCACAGTCATTAATCTTGGTGCACAAAGACTACAGTACTGACCAAAAATGATGAGGAAAAGCCTGGAGAATAAGGAATTTTGCTGACTGTCTTCATTTCCTCTGTTCCAGGAGTCTCTGACTTCCAACACCAAGCCAGGGAGGTGACAGGAGTTGCTCCGAAAGGAATCCCCACCCGTACCTTGCCCACCTCTCAATTTGCTCCCTTTACTACAGTTTTTCTTCCACAGAAAAACCAACCTTACAAAATATCACTGTCCAGAAGAGAAGCAAGTTGAGAGCCAGAGGGCACCACAACCTCTACAGCTCCTGAACGTGAATTCCTCTCTCTCCCCCCCTTCTCAGAGGAAGGGAATAAATCTCCGGTAAAAGCCTGGGAACAGTTTCTATGGCAAGCCCATAATGGGGACAGGAGAAGGAAGGGTAAGTGAGAGCACATGCATAAACACTTATTTAGACTCTTGAAAACAGACTGGGTGCTTCTTAAATCTCTCCAGTGCTCATCGTTTAGCAAAGGGACAGTTTTACATCAAAGCACTTGGCTCCCTCACTGTGGTGCTGCCTCCATCTCCACAAGCTGCTCCATGAAATATTGAGCACAGGCAAAGCATATGCAGCCCTTAAGGAGAGGCTGGGGGAGAAAAGGTCTCTTCCCTCCACCCTCAGGCAGCAAGAACGGGCTGAATATTACAGAAAACAACACCTGAGGATGTGCTTTTGTTAACCATTTGAATTCTGCTCCCTTAATAAGCTGAGGGGAGTGGCTGTCAGTAGGTTCCTCCAAGCACATCCCTGGGCTGTGGGAGGCCCCAGGCAGCAGTGCCTGCTCTCCCCCAGCCACAGGAGGAGCACAGAGTTTTCCTCCAAGCCCTCTCTGTGCTCCTGGGGATGTTTGCCAGCCTGGAGTTTGCTCACTCACACGCTGGGAGCTGATTCCTCTCGTGCTATTCACGCCTGGTTAGAAATAATTGCTGCCTAATTACGAATTTAATAATGACACCGTCATACCGTGGGATCCTTCCTTGCAATCTTCCCTTACTTCTTGAGGAAGGTAGGAAGCACATTAATTGTCACAAAGCCCAGGCATTTTCAATTATTTTTTTCCCCCTCAAAGAAGGAAATCCCACCTTCCAAGATCTTGCTCAGGTAGTTTTTACAGGGTTTAAGAAACATTTCACAATGCTTTTAACGCTGGTCCTGGAGGATCCTACAATCATAGAAGGGATTGGGTTGGGAAAGACCTCTGAGATCATCAAGTCCAACCCTTGGGCCACCTCCAGTCCCTTTACCAGATCATGGCACTCAGTGCCATGGCCAAGCTCAGCTGAAAAACCTCCAGGGATGGGGAATCCACCCCCTCTCTGGGCAGCCCATTCCAATGCCTGAGCACTCTCTCTGCAAAGAATTTTTTCCTGCTCTCCAACTTCAATTTCCCCTGGCAGAGCTTGAGCCCATCGTGCCCCCTTGTCCTATTGCTGAGTGCCTGGGAGAAGAGACCAACCCCCACCTGGCCAGAACTTCCCTTCAGGCAGTTCCAGACAGTGCTGAGGTCACCTCTACACCTGATAAGGCTTTTGAGGAAGTCTGGGGAGAATCCCACACCTGGGGGCTGCCTGTACCCTGAAGGATTCACAGCTCCCCTGAAGAATAAAGAGGTTTAGGAAACAAAGAAACACTCCTGAGGGAAGTGCTCTCTGTCCTGAATGGGCTGGGAGTGGCAAGTCCAGGATGGAGAGGGAGGAGAGGTTCCCCCATCTCATTTCTAAGAACACCACAGCAAAGCACAAAGGAATATGCCCAGAACTACAAGTACTCGAACCACAAGCCTTGTTTCAGTGCAACCATCTCTCCTGAAGATCCTGGTGATGGGAATTCCCAGCAGTAAGGCCTTGGTGCTTCCAATACTTCCATGTGTCTGTCTGCTTGTTACTCCCCATGCTTTTTACAGTCAGCAGCACTTAAATTAAATAAAGCACAACTTGTGATAACAAAAAAAATGAGGGAATTTAGAAAAACATTCTGGGGAATTTAGAAAACCATTCTGCTGTATTTTTCCTTCCTCTCCCTTATTTTTCCCCCCCAGCAAAGGAAAAAGCTGAGCTGGGAGATGCAAGACTCCTGAATCCAGTTTCTTTCCTGCACTCTTCCAAGAGCATGGATGGATGGATGGATTTGCCAAACACCTGCATCCATCATTTGGTTTGACCCCCAGAGGCCACATTCCTCCCTGCATCTTTAGTTACTTTTATCTTAAACAGAAAAAAGAAAGCAATGTGGGTCACCAGAGAGAAGCTGCAGCCAGGCTGCCTCCCCTCCTGCCTGCAGGGAAACAATTCCCTGCTTCAGGAGTGCCTGGATGAGCCCCAGCAGCTCCTGGGCTGCACCATCCCAAGGCAAAGCACATCCCAAATCCCAGCAAGGCACATCCCAAATCCCAGCAAAGCACATCCCAAATCCCAGCAAAGCACATCCCAAATCCCAGCAAAGCACATCCCAAATCACAGCCCTCAGCTTGTGCCGGCTGTTTCCAGCTCAGGAATGTTGTTTAAGGCTCAGGAAGGAAAGGGCCATAATGTGCAGTCCTGGTAAGACAGTCTGTTTTTCAGGAGCTTGGGAAAAACCCAGTGGGAATTGCAGCCATCCAGCATCTTCCCCTCCAAACACGCACCAGGGAGCTTCAGAGGGATGAGAGACTCCTAAAAACACAGAGCAAAGCAAACCTGGAACTCTGTTTAAGGCAGCACACTAAAAATTCCCCAGCTCCCCAATGGAAGATGCCTGATGAAACCTGCACAAAGCCAGGGCTCTCCCTGCCAAAGATTGCCCCAGGGAAATCCCAAATTCCCCAGGCCCCACGGGCTGAGATACTCAGGCAGCCAAGACACTGGTCTTGGAAATGGGGGGAAGCACCAAGGGATAAAAAATTGCTTCTTATCCCCTTATCAATCTGCAGAGCTCTCCCAACCCCTGGCGAGGAAGAGGGAGAGGCAGAATCCTGGAGCCGAGCTCAGAGCTCCCTGCCTTGAAAACGAGCCAATCCACGGAGGATTTTCCTGCCTTTCCCTGTGTGATTAACCTGGGCACCACTCCCCTGTCTGCCTGCAGACACCACACACCGTGCCTGAAGTGCCCATGAGCCACGTGACAAGTCCTGTCGTGTTCCACCCCTCCCTGGAAAGCAGAGGGTTATAAAACCAAAGACTCGGCTCTGGCAGAGGATCAGCCACCCCAGGGTAACTTTTGTAGCAGGCAGAAGTTGTTTCCAACAGCTTTGGGCAGAGGGAAGCATCCCTCCTCTCTTCCTGCAATGCTCTTTGCTGTCATTGCTCCTTTCTTCTCCCTGACACTTTTCCATTTCTTATTGCCATCGTGCCCCATTAAATTCTTAATATTCAGCCCATTTTACATCCCTTGTTTTGGGTTCTGCTACTTGCTGTCCCTTTTCAAAAGCTTATCAGCTTTGGGAGGTCACACTGTGAGAAAAAGAAAATCCCAATTTTGCCATTGTGGTGCCATCTCATTACTGGAATCTCTATTTTCAGATTACAAAACCTCCTTATCTTTTAATATCTAAGTTTTTCACCTTTCCCAGAATGTAAGGAGATGACAAGGACTGCAGGTAGTTACTGCACTCAACAAAGAGCCACAGCAGCCAGTGTGACACCAGAAGAAAATCTAAAGCTCAAACACACTTAGGGGAAAAAATAATATCACATTTTCTCTCCCAAATGTCTCCCTTGGACACTGTGCCCTAAATTTTAGCAAGTCACACATCCCATCCCAAGAGCTGAGATGCTGATTTGGGCAATGCCAATGTAATGTAAAACAACCTGAATATTTCAGCTGGATGGGCCTGGGGAGTCCCTTCCTTCCAGATGTCATTTAAATTTTATAGAGAGGCATAAGAGAAGTGATTTCTGCAGGCTGGGAGCCCCAGAGGAGCTGCCTGTCACACACAGTGCTGGTGCTTGGGTGCTGCTCCGGTGTGACAGCAAATTGCCCGAATTCCAAGGAAGGACACAGCAGGGAACCTCTGAAAAACTGGGAGAAAAGCAGAGCTTTCCACTCCTGTTCCAGCAAGCTGGTAATGGGTGATGGTCACTGCTGCTTGGTGGCCTTCACAAACCCACCCTGCAGGGTCACAGGGCTAAAGCCCCCCGGGAAATAAGCAGCAATTCCAGCAAAACACACAAAAGCCAAAGGAGACAAAGTGATGTTTGACAAAGTGTTGCCCTCCAAAAACACTGAATTCAGGTGACTCTTCACAAGGCTTGGGCAGCCCCTGTGCAGCTAAAACAGCACAGAATCAAACCACTATCAGGACCCTAAATCAAATCCACAGTCTACAATTAGGTTCCTGATCTTGAGAGAGCTACACAAGTCCTGTCCACAGACAAGGATCTGGGAGAGGATGGAGAGACAGCAGGGTTATTTTGAGGGAAAATAATAAAAAAAGGTACTCCCTTGGGTATTGGATCTCCTGTAGTTTCCTTTAGGACAATCTCTCCACTCCCTTGCTCAGCCAGGCCAAGGGACTCCCTGTGTGTTGTCAGAAATGTCCAACATAGCCTCGGCTTTCCAATCCCAAACAGGCAACTGAACTAACCAAGCACATTCTCACTGGCCACCAAGAACTGCTTCAAAGCAGCAGTTTGGCTTTTCCTCCTTGGTTAACTCTCCCTGGCTGGGAAGTAAAAACTCAGTTCATTTAATTGGCCTTTCAGTTCCTCCCTCGGTCAGTACCTGAGGTGCTCAGGGTGAAATTACAAAGTTGCAGAGGAGTTAATCCCACTGTGAACTCCCAACCCGGACGGGTCCTCCTTGGGGCTCTCATTCCCAGAGCTCTTTGATCAGACAGGCGGCAGCTGCCAAACCTGTGGAACGTTTTTTCCCACTCTCAGATTGCTGCCAGCAGAACACCCTTCCCGCCGGTGCTCACCCAGCCAAGATCTCCTTCCTCCCTCCGCGTCCTGCCAATGATCCAAACCCACCCCGGGCCCTGCTTGGATTGCCCAGCAGGGCAAGAAAGCCGAACAGGGCTCTGCTCTGCACTCCCCCGTTCCATCCTCTCCCCCAGGGCAAGAAAGCCGAACAGGGCTCTCTGCTCTGCCCTCCCCCGTTCCATCCTCTCCTCCAGAGCAAGAAAGCCGAACAGGGCTCTCTGCTCTGCCCTCCCCCGTTCCATCCTCTCCCCCAGGGCAAGAAAGCCAAACAAGGCTCTGCTCTGCCCTCCCCCGTTCCATCCTCTCCCCCAGGGCAAGAAAGCCGAACAGGGCTCTCTGCTCTGCACTCCCCCGTTCCATCCTCTCCCCCAGGGCAAGAAAGCCGAACAAGGCTCTGCTCTGCCCTCCCCCGTTCCATCCTCTCCTCCAGGGCAAGAAAGCCGAACAGGGCTCTCTGCTCTGCCCTCCCCCGTTCCATCCTCTCCCCCAGGGCAAGAAAGCCGAACAGGGCTCTGCTCTGCCCTCCCCCGTTCCATCCTCTTCCCCAGGGCAAGAAAGCCGAACAGGGCTCTGCTCTGCACTCCCCCGTTCCATCCTCTCCCCCAGGGCAAGAAAGCCGAACAGGGCTCTGCTCTGCCCTCCCCCGTTCCATCCTCTCCCCCAGGGCAAGAAAGCCAAACAAGGCTCTGCTCTGCACTCCCCCGTTCCATCCTCTCCCCCATGCGAGATGAACTTCAGTCCCACCAAGGCTGGGGCCGCTGGAAATGCCCTTGTACAAACACTGGGCTTGTCTCAATTACCTGATCTTTGTGTGTTCAGCACTTTACAGACACATGAGCCAGGACAGGCGGCCTCTCTCCTTTTCCTCTCCTTGCTGCTCTGGATCTGGCTGAATTCAGGGCAACCAGTCCTTCAATTACAAGGGAGTTAAGCACAAGTTGCAGAGAAAATGGTGTGTGAAGTGCCTGTTTACATGTCCAGTGACCGAGGGGACCATTACCATCCATCCAGCTGTCACAGGCCTTTGTATCATCTGCTCAGGCCATTAGGATTTAATTCTTTTACACGATCCCCACCAGCCATTTACGTGTAGCAACTCGCAATTAAAAGCATCGCATCAAGCCGTGCAGAGCTGGGGAGAAATAACCCCGAGCCAACAGGAATTGCACTGGTGCCCAAAGCAGGAAAATGTTCCGGTGGCTAAGCCGGATCCATCCAACCCTTCCAGCTATTCCACCCCAGGAGGATGGAGTAACACCCACACTTCCTTCCCTCCTCCTTGAAGATCACACTCCCAGCACGAGGCTGGTGTCAAGACCTCATCAGAAACAACCCTTCTTTAATTGCTTTACACGGCAACGCTCTGCCTAATTAGAGACGTTTTGGAGCTTCCCACAGTCCAAGGCAGGTAAGAGGGATGCAAATTAGGGAAAGGTTTCCCCAGAAGGCCAGAAAATCTAATTTAGCCTTAAAGCAAGACAAACCCACCTGACTCTAAAGCACCCAACTGTCTTGACAGGAGATTTTTTGGAAAGCCTCCCAAAAAAATCCATGCTTTACAGTTTTCCAGGAGCAGTGAACTGAACTGGACATTTGGGATCAGAGCCTGCATGTGCAGAGTCCCATTTCTCCTCTGGGAATCCAAAGGAACTCCAGAGACAAACCCAGCACCCAGCAGTGCATCACAACTGGATCATCTGCTCTAAAAAGATTGGAAAAATAACACTAAAAAAAAAAACAAAATAAGGCACTTAACAGACACCTCAAGAAGAATCAAATAAAATATTTGTGCTGCTTTCAGGGTATCTACAGAAAAGCACTGGCTGGGCTGTGTTGCTACAAACCCCACATGGAAAATAAATACCTTGGTCAATGGAAACGCACCAGTGTCTAAAGTAGCTTTTAATTCCTATTTCCCCCTAATCCTTCCAGCCCTTCTCTCCTTTTGGGTATGAAGACACAAAACAGGACACCAGATGTTTGTACACATCAGTCATAGAATCATAAAATGGATTGGGTTGGAAAAGACCTCCCAGATCATCAAGTCCAACCCTTGGTCCAACTCCAGTCCCTTTACCAGATCATGGCACTCAGTGCCACGGCCAAGCTCAGCTGAAAAACCTCCAGGGATGGGGAATCCACCCCCTCTCTGGGCAGCCCATTCCAATGCCTGAGGACTCTCTCTGCAAAGAAGTTTTTTCTGATCTCCAATTTCCCCTGGCAGAGCTTGAGCCCATCGTGCCCCCTTGTCCTATTGCTGAGTGCCTGGGAGAAGAGACCAAGCCCCACCTGGCCAGAACTTCCCTTCAGACAGTTCCAGACAGTGCTGAGGTCACCTCTGAGCCTCCTCTTCTCCAGGCTGAACACCCCCAGCTCCCTCAGCCTCTCCCCACAGCACTTGTGCTCCAGTCCCTTCTCCAGCCTCGTTGCTCTTCTCTGGACTCACTCCAGCCCCTCAATCTCTTTCCTCAACTGAGGGGCCCAGAACTGAACACAACACTCAAGGTGTGGCCTCCCCAAGGCAGAGTCCAGGGGAAGGGTCACTGCCCTGGGCCTGCTGGCCACGCTAGTTTGGATCCAGGCCAGGATCCCATTGGCCTTCTTGGCCACCTGGGCACACTGGTGGCTCCTGTTGAGCTTCCTGTCCCTCAGTCCCCCCAGGTCCCTCTGCCTGGCTGCTCTCCAGCCACTCTGTGCCCAGCCTGGAGCTGTAGGGGGTTGGGGTGGCCAAAGGGCAGGACCTGCACTTGGCCTTGTTGAACTCCATCCCATTGGAATCAGCCCATCTCTCCAGTCTCTCCAGATCCCTCTGCAGAGCCCTCCTGCCTTCCAGCAGGTCGACACTCCCTCCCAACTTGGTGCCATCAGCAAATTTGCTGCTGATGGACTCAATCCCCTCATCTAAATCATCAATAAAGATGTTAAACAGGACTGGACCCAACACAGACCCCTGGGGACACCACTGGTGACCAGCTGGATGCAGCTCCATTCACCAGCACTCTCTGGGCCCGACCCTCCAGCCAGACTCAGTAAGTCTGTCAGTCCTTCCTCCCTGTCCATGGGCACTTCTGGACTGTCACTATTGGATCCCTCTACCCTGCAGTTTGACCACTCCACCTTCCATCAGCTCCCTTGTGTTCACACATCTGTTTCCTAAAATAAAACTCAGAGCTACACACGAACAGAAAGACATATTTCTTTTTAAAATATGCAATTAAGGCCTTTCCATCATTATGGCTTCTGTAGAAACCACTTAGGATTTGAAAGCAGCTCTGTTGGTTAAACCACTCAGCACTCCAGTCGTGCAGAAACAGCAGCCACAGTTTAAAAAGTATTTCCTGCAGCAGGAACTGTGCTCAGAAAACTTGCACTCTCCTGTAATTTGTGATTTTAGAGCCATTTGTAATTATTTTTCTCACATAAAAGAGCCTCTGCCCTTGATGTTTATTGAAGCCAAGTGCTGGGTAGTGGTTGGAGGGAAGAGGCAACAGTTCAAACCGTAATTACCCCCTGCACTTGCAAACAAGGATTTGTTTTCTAACCTCAGTAATTTCATTTAGGAGGCTCTGCAAACCTGGAGAACAGCGAGAGAGCCAGGAGGGAGGTGCAATCCCTCCTTCCCTGGGGAAAAGAGCCACAAACCAATTTATCATTTGGTGCACGCAGGCACAGGAACGACAGAGCCATAAAAACCCGAGTGGAAAAGTTCAAGGCAAAGGGTGTGAAGGCTGCAGGGTGGGCCAGGAGCTGCAGGAGGTGGGGTTGCAGCTCTGTCATGCCTGCAAAGTGGCCTTGGGCCCCTGGAAACCTCCCCACCAGGGCTGCCAGTGGAACAGGGAACACGGGGGGACAGGATTTGGGAGGCAGTGCTCCCCTCTGAGCTGCCTGTCTCACCCAGCAGCAAATCCTCCTTTGGAAACACAAGCCCTGTCCCAAACCAGGGGCTGCACAGAGTGATAAGGAGGGAAAAAGGGATAAAACCCCCAAGGAAACCAACCCATCTTCCCACTGGCTCAAGCTCAGCCCCATTCCAAGCCATCTGCAGTTGGGCTGGGTTTGGACTCGCAGGGTTTTGTTATTTTTGGTACTCCAGTGGCTTGGCCAGCTTGGGATTTGAGGAAAGCCACGTCCCTCCTGCCTGAAAAACAAGCCAAGAGAGATCCCGTTGATACTCCACTCCTCAGCTTCCTAAAACTGCTCAGGGTGAATCCCAGAGAGCACAAAACACACGAGCCCTTCCCGAGGAGAAGGGAGAGAGGGAGGGGAGAACAGGCAGTGTCTGGTTGTGTGTTGGGTTTCCTACTGCAAGAAGCATTTCCAGAGCAGCACTGAGGTCTGCCTTAGGGGAAGAGCTTGGAAAGGAAAAGGAAAAGGAATTTTGCAGCATTTTATGACAAATTCTAAGAATTCCAACACTTCCCCTATGAACACACATTTTCCAAAAGAGATAATAGTAAAGTCAAGCTCCTGGGTGTAAATTTATGCATCAAATTGTTCAGTGTTGCCCTCCAAAAACACTGAATTCAGGTGACTCTTCACAAGGCTTGGGCAGCCCCTGTGCAGCTAAAACAGCACAGAATCAAACCACTATCAGGACCCTAAATCAAATCCACAGTCTACAATTAGGTTCCTGATCTTGAGAGAGCTACACAAGTCCTGTCCACAGACAAGGATCTGGGAGAGGATGGAGAGACAGCAGGGTTATTATGAGGGAAAATAATAAAAAAAGGTACTCCCTTGGGTATTGGATCTCCTGTAGTTTCCTTTAGGACAATCTCTCCACTCCCTTGCTCAGCCAGGCCAAGGGACACCCTGTGTGTTGTCAGAAATGTCCAACACAGCCTCGGCTTTCCAATCCCAAACAGGCAACTGAACTAACCAAGCACATTCTCACAGGCCACCAAGAACTGCCTCAAAGCAGCAGTTTGGCTTTTCCTCCTTGGTTAACTCTCCCTGGCTGGGAAGTAAAAGGTCAGTTCATTTAATTGGCCGTTCAGTTCCTCCCTCGGTCAGTAACTGAGGTGCTCAGGGTGAAATTACAAAGTTGCAGAGGAGTTAATCCCACTGTGAACTCCCTCCTTGGGGCTCTCATTCCCAGCCCCAGGGGACTCTCTGCTGAGCAGATTTAACTTGCTAAAGCAGCAGAGGACAGTCCCTTTTCCCTGACTGTGCCTCTGAGGGAGGCAGGAGAACATGAGCACCCCTTTCTGCACCAGCACACGGTACCCACGACTCACTGAGAGGTGAAACAACACCCTCAGGTTACCAGGGCATGAACTTGCATTTCTTGGGCTTTGCTTTAAATTAGAAAATCCCACTCGTGACAGCAGCAAACAGAAATGCTTAACTTTTGGATTCAAAGAGCAGCCCAAGTTGGAACCTAACCCAGCACCACAATCACGTTGATTGTGTTCCTTCCCCTCTGGTTTCCACAGGTGAAAAAGAAATGATCAAACACCAGGAAGGGTTTAGCATATCAGATAAACCAGGATTTGCTGACAGAGGGGACTCCAGCAGACATGAGCAGAAAGTTGTCATTAATTCAGGCTACCAGGGCTTTACCAGATAATAAGTTTAAAAGCTCATGGTTTAAAATTCCACCATTAAAGCATGAGAGGTAGAAGAAATTGCTTCAGTGGATTTAGAAACTGAAGATTTATTTTTTTTAACTTCCTGCAGAGTATTTCCTTTCCTACCCTCGTCATCCTATCCCATTTCTCATAGATCACAGCCCTGCCACAGCATTTGTCTAATGAAGTTCACACAACATTAGAGGCCCTTGATTGAGCTGCCACAGCCCCATCTGTAATTAATCCTCCCAGCGTTCTGATGTGCTATGAGCTCAGCACCTCCATCATTCTGATTTCCCACCTCCATCATTCTCATTTCCCACAGTTTTTGTGCCATCCCAACTCCTCTGCACCCACCTGGTGGGGAACGAGACCCACAGGGAAAGGGTGGAAATCAGCTGGATGTTACCAGGAGCCACTTTCCTTTCCTCCTTTTTCTCTCTCCCCTTTGCCCAGAGCACACAAATCATTTGGCCCTTCAGTGCTGGGGCAGGTGTGGGTTTACCTTCTACTGACTTAGATACAGGAATGCCAGTGGAGTAGAGACAAAATCACCTCCCCTTCAGTGTGACCTGAGAAGGCAAATCCCACACCAGGGTAATTCCACAGGCTCCACATCCAAAGGGAGCCTGCCTGTTTTGGAATGCAAGGATGCCTGTGCTGGTTGACTTTGCTGAATAAATTAGTGAATTCCTGATTCTGCTCCAAAAGCTGCAATTTAAGGAAAGTATAACTTTCAGAGGAGAAAAAAAAAGCCAACCATGATTTAAAGATTTCCAGTGAACTGGAATAATTCACAGCACCCCACAGGAAATTGTTCCAATGATTTCCTATCTTCTCAGGAAAAGCCTACCTAGTTCCTAAGCTGGATTTATCTACGTTTCATTTTCTGGCTACTCCATTTTCCTACAGACAGAACAGGTTTATTTGTAATAATTTCTGCTCCCTCTGCAGCCTTCTACACATTACCCCTTAACTTTCCATTGGAGAGCTGATGCTGAGAGAGCTCAAGTCTTTAGGAATGAGGAGTCACAGACTCCCTCCTGGTGCATCCTGCCACATCCCTCTGCCAAATGAACAGTGAGAAATCAGATTAATGTCCCCACAGCTGTCCCAGGGATGCCAAACCCCCAGCTAATGTGACATTGCTCCTTCTGAACTGCAAGCCCCCAGTATTAGGAATTATGTCCTGCCTTACCATGCCAGTGTTAACACACCAGGAGCTTTACACAATCTCAGAATCACAGAATCCTTTAGGCTGGGAAAGACCTTTAAGACCATTGAGTCCAACTATTTCCCCAGCACTGCCAAGGCCACCAGCAAACAATGTCCCCAAGTGCCACATGTACAGAGCTTTTAAATTCCTCCCCTTGTTTCCTGGGAGAAGGGACTGATCCCCACCTGGCTCCACCCTCCAGGAGCAATAAAGTCCCTGCTGAGTCTCCCCTTCCTCCTCCAGGCCGAGCCCTCCCAGCTCCCTGAGCTGCCCCTCACTGGGCTGGTGTTCCAGACCCATTCCCAGCTCTGTCCCCTTCCCTGGACAGAGCTCCCCTTCCCCTCAATGCAGTGACTGCCCCAGGACTGGAGATGTTGCACAGGGGAAGGTCCCTGCCCTGCTCCTGCTCCCACACAATTCCCAATAAAAGCCAGGATGTTTGCCCCTCCTGTACTCACACACAAGTATATATGAACTGTTTTGTTTTTTTAAAATAATACTGAAGTGTATCTTTTTTTTCCCCTGGGTCTGAAGACCCTGAGAGTTTCTGCTCTACCCCATCCCTGCCTGCAGCCAGTTCTTTGGGAACAGGACCAAAAACGTGCCAGTGGCCCCGGGCTCTGGGGCAGGATAAGAAGGAATGAGAGTTTTTGTGGCAGGTTCCCCAGCTCAACTGTTGTGCATTCCCAAAGGAGTCATGTGCAGACATGTTTACTGACTCCACACCATAAATCACTGCTTGCCAAAGCAAACCCAGCTTGGCATTTCTAGTGCTCCACTTTGGCCCAGACAAACAGGGAGGAACAAGCCCTGAGCTCCTGAACCCCTCCATGGTGTTCACTTAATGAGATTTCCTCTGCCTGGGGCTGGAATGTGTGTCCTGCTCTGAGGAAATCACGACAGAGTTAAAAAGAAACTTCCAAAGTGAGAAGAACAAAATGAAGCATCTCTGCCCTCAGCAGCTTTTACAAATAATTATTGACGAGTGTCACAGAGTTTGGGACACCCAAAGGACACACTCAGGGTCCTCTCAGCCTAAATCTCTGCACAAACAAGTGCCAGCTCGTGACTGTCACTGAGATAACCTAAAGCTGGGAGAAAAAAGGCCAGTTCAGCTGCAAGAGGAGCTGGGAATTCTCTCCAGAAGGGAGTGGGAGGGGAGTGTCAGTGACAGATCCATTTGCTTCTCTCCCACACACCATCACCTACAACCCCAGCAAAGGTAACAGGTTTATCAGAGCTGGCCTAAAAACTGAACCAAAAACATTCAGATATACAACATTTTGAAAACAAAATGCACAGCCTCATTTGTTTGATAAATTCTGCAGGGTTTGGGGAGTTTTTTTAGTGCTGTTCCAAAGAACTAACCAGAATAACCAACACCTGCAGTTCAGACTCAGTGTGAACAAAATAAACCAAGTATGATGCCTGCAGGAACTTTCATTTATTGATATACATGCTCACATTAAAATGGAAAAAAGGAAGAAGAGAAAGAAAAAAGGAAAAACAGTAAAAAAGAGAAGAAGGGAAAGATCCCAGGAACTTCCCTATAGAAAAGAAAAACCTTTGTCACTGATGATTCTCACTTTTTGTGTAAAGGATAGGAAGAGATTCCAGCACAGCAGTCCCACTGCACTGGACATCTCAAGGTCCCCATACACACAACGTGGTCTATAAAGTACCAGCTGGAACACCAGGAGGCCAAAAGCTCCAAGAAAATCCTCTGGAAGTCTCTATAAAATGATGACTAAGAGAAAGGGGAAATGAAGGGGAGGGAAGGGGTTTTCTCTGGATTCCTAAACCACCATTTTCCAGCCCCTTGGGGCACGTGGGGATCATCACCTGCCCAGTGACTGAGCCAAGTGAAAAATAAAGCCCAGCCAAGCCCCTCGTTGGAGTTCTCAGCAGCCACAGCACCCACCTGGCCAGGAACAGAGACAGGAGGGTGGGAGCTGCTCCCAGGGAAGGCAGGGCACACCATGGATGGATTTCCAGCACTCCAAGTGCCTGGGGAGGCACAGATAAGGATGTTTGATCAGTAAGGGTAACCCCTCTGAGGCTGCTGCTCTGGCACTAATGCAGAATGGGGTAACTCACACCCCAACATGCACCTGGAGCTCAGGGATGGTCCCAGAACAGGCAGAGGGAGAGAGAACACCAAAAGCATCTCCTGAGGGAATCCAGCCCACAAGTCTCCATCTACACACAACTCCCAACACATCTAATCTAAGCCAAGTTTTGGTGCTGCTGCTGCATCTGGTTTACCCTCAGCCTTCAGACACGCTGGAAAACAAATATCCCAGAGAGTCACCACACCCCTCACCTCACACTGGCCCACAACAATGGGTAACAAGCACAAGAGTAACACAGGGAACTGCCCTTCCCAACAGGACAGCTGAGGAATAACGTGTCTGAGGATGGCCAAGGGAAGGGAATCTCAGCTGCTTCACCACGTTCCCCAAAGCCAGATCCCTCTGAGAACACTCAGATCCAAAGCCAGGTTGTTTCCTTCTATATGTCTATGTGGGAGTTTGGGTCACAGGAGCCAAAACTTCAGGTGTAGGACCCAGATGGGGTAAGAGAACGAGACAGAGCAGTGGCTGGGTTTGCTCCAAATCTCTTCCAAGGGGAGTTAAAGGTAAATCCACACTCCCTCTGGAAAACAAGAGGCAAACCAGTGTCTGCAGCCCTGCTGTGTACTGAGTGAGCTCAGGGACTGACCCAGCACCAGGTCAAGTGCTCAGCTGGTAACACACCCAGCTCCACTGACCTCAAAGCACTTACAGTAGCTCAGGACTGCAGGAATGAGGGCTCCCCAAATAGAAATGTGCTGCTCACGTTTCCATAAGTGGCTCTGGCCTCACTGGAGACTGGCAGGGCTACAAACCCCACCCAAATGCCCCGGGCATCACTTCCCAGAGACTGACAGATTAAGCACGAGGTCAGCTCTCCGTGCCAGCACAGGGAGGATATTCCTCGTTTTTGTGGCCTGCCCAACAGTCCTCACACAACCCTGCCCTGTCACTGCACACAGATGCTGCTGTCAACACCACCCCAGGCAGGTTTCCCAGCATGGATCCCAGGAAATCACAGCTTTCCTGCTTCCACATCCTCAGAGCCGAGGAGGGGCTGAGCCTGAGCCGAGACGTGGCTCTGTTGTCTCAGATGCCACTGCTGACTGATGTGGTTGCAGTGACACTCATGGCATTCTAATGGCATTAAATATCTAAAGCCTTCAAAATACTGGTGTAATCATCTAAAGGGGGAGAGGCTCAATTACCAAGGTTATTTTCCCCCCATTTCATCAAACAGCCGCTCGGAGGTTGTTGTACAAGCTGTGATGGATTTAACCAGATGCTCCCATCACTTTTACTGCAGTGCCTGAAAAAGCAGCTTCTATAAATACACTGAAACCCCAAAGAACTACAGAGGCATGAAATGACTTCAGTGGAGGTTAAAAACACTCTGGCAGCACACAGAATGCATGAAAAATATCAAGTCCAGAGGCCTCCCTGTGCCTCTTCTATGATTCTGTGGTTCTTCCACGGCCCTGCTGCTGATTTTAGCAAGGGGGTTACTCAGAGAAGCTGCCAGATGAGGAATTACCATCTCCCCAGCCTGAACATGTGGATTTAGCAGCTATTTGTAGAGGCTAATGAAGGCATCTGTGTAAGCAGGATGCTGAGGAAAAGGTATGACCTTGAAGATGGGCTCAGCCCCCTGGGTGGGACCTGCAGAACCAAATCCACGCTCCTATTCGAGCCCATAAGGAGGGGAATGACCAGATATTAACAAAGATTGTAATCCTGCACATCCTTAACAGAGCCACAGGCTCAAAAGCATCAAGCCCTGCTTGCTGATGTGACACCTATTTTTGTCAGGGAAATCAGCATCACAGGAATAACTTAAAAATAGCTCTGAGAGGGCTTAACATCCCAAATCAATGCTCCTGACAGCCTGGACAGGTACAAGCAGAAGCACACACCAGGCACCCACAGCCAGCTTTTACCAGACAGAAATGCCATGCCAAGTGGGTTAAAGGACAAGGAGAAGCATCAGAACTGCACAGCCCACTCCCAGGATGCAAAACACCAGGGATGGTGCCACCTCTTAGGGATTGCAAGAGGCTTGTCTCTGATCTCACAGATATTCCTCTGCCTGAAGCAAAAAGAACTGACTTAGATCTTAGATGTTCCCCCACAAACTGAGGCCAGAGGGGATGGATGGATCTGTGGTAACTCCAGCACACTCCTGCCCAAGGAGTGAGGAGATCCAGAGGTCTCACCACTCTCCCAAAGCCAGCAAATCCCTCTGAAACTCCCTGGAAAGGATCCTAAGAAAGCCAGAGTATACACAGGGTTGTTAAGCCACATCCTCTTCCCAAAGAAACTGTGGGATTGGTGTTGTCTTAACGAAGTCTGCTCAGAATGATCAAAGTATTGAGGGAAATACACAGAAAAGGGACTTAAAAATTACTCTTTATGTTACCACTCAGTGGAAGCACAGGATTCATTTTTGGTTTGAAAGGTTTCCACAAAACTGCAGATGTTTCCCTTTCCATCAGCATGATGGCCAAACATTTTCACTGGAAAACTGAGACAGAAAGGAGCAGATGCAATTTTGAAAGTGCTTCCTATCTAAAACCAAACCTGTGGAATGCTTAAAATTCTGACTCTCAAAATAATGACAAATTACTCTGCAGTACTGAGGATTCAACAGTAAATTAATCCCTTATGCACTGCAGAAAATGGAGCTTTTTACATATAAAGAATAATCCATAAAGCTGCCAAAAAATGTGGGAAAGAGACTGCTAACAAGTTTGCTCATGTCTGCCCCTGCAACCACTTTTCCAGGCTCAGTGCATGGAAGGATTTACTGCAGCCACTAACTCAGAGCTGCCTCTCAGCCTGTCAGCAACGACAGCTCTGTCTCCATCCACCCAGAGTTCCTTATCTTTGCATCTCCCTGCCAGACCCCCACCCCAAAATTTATTGTACTTAAATTACAATTTCCCACTCCTGAGCCTGCAAGGAGTTTCATTCTGATCTCCATAAAAAACATGAAAGCAGGTTGGGAAACTACTTAATTTTTTTTTTTTTTGAGGAATGGAAACATCTGGCTTAAAATCATTCAAATTAATCCCAGAAGGAATCATGTTCAGGATTTATCATCTGGGGGAGGAGGGAGAGGGTTTTTCCCCCTCACTGATCCTCAGGAGCACAGGAATTTCCTTTAGCTGCAGCATGGCAGCTGGTAATCCAAAGATCCTTTGGATGCTGAGCTCCCAGGGTTCGTTAGAGGATTCATTACGGGATGATCTGCAGTAGCTGCAATGATTAAAAAATTGAGTATTTTATCTTAACGAGTCTCCTTAACCTACAGCTCAGCAATAAACCACCTCTCCAGAATTCCAGCAGTGTCCCAATGGAAGTCCTGCTGCCTGTATTCCCACTGGGAGCTGTTTGATGTGCCTGGCAGAAACACTGACATTCCAGCAGCATAAACTTCCCAGCATCACGTGGCTCCCAAGGCTGACAGCTCTGAGGGGAGACACAAATCAGTGCTCCCACCTGGAAAAGCTTCACAGTTGGGATGTTTTGTGTCCCTGAAAGGAATATCTTGGGCTCCTTGTGAGTTCAGTGGTTGCAACAGCACCAACTGGAGAGCTGATGTTTGCTGAAAAGGCTCAGGGAATGATTTATCCTGGACAACAGTGAGTCAATTAATTTAACTATAATGGCATTTCTGATGGAGACAAAGAAACACAACGAAACCAACCTGGAAGACAAAAAATTCCACATGGGACCACGGTCCAGACACAGTAGTTCAATTTTGCCCCAGGTTTATGATGGATTAAAACAGTAATAATCTATCTCAAAAGCCTGAGCAGACATTCAGTCCCTCGGAATTTCTTCACCCAAGATGTTTTCAGGATGAAGAAGAGAGTCCCAAACACTTCCTGGGCTGGCAAATGTGAAGTGTCCAATTTGCAATCAATGCCAACAAGAGCTGGGGATCCACTTTCTGCAGTTATCCATTCTCCTCTTCCTCATATCATCTCTGGTTTTACCTGTTAGATCCAATCCAACAGTCCCAAAGAAGGTGGATTCTCCACTAGGAGGTACCAGCAACACAACCCTCCTGAATCCATAACCAAGGAATAATCCATGTGTAGAGAACCTGCCATCCCCCAGGGACTGGAAGCACAGTAGAGACTTTTTCCACCAGGAAAACCTGATTTCTATCATTTCTCTTATCAGTTAATCAGACATGGCAGCCCCTTCTCTAAAGAGAAAATGCAAATGGAAATCCTGATCAAGGTTTGGAGAGGGAAGGAATGAGGAAGTGCCCAAGCAAGGGAAAAAAGGCATTTTGCAGGATGGGGATTTACAAAGGAAAAGCAAATGACAAATTACAAGGTATTATTTCCTAACAAAGCTCTCCCAGTGCATCTGGAAAGGTGGAAGGCACAATAGCCTGTGAAATCTCTAAAGGCTGAGTAATTGTTCAGTTGTCCTGGTGAATGAATCCAAGGGAAACCCAACACCTCCTGCCAAGGCTCTGGCTCGCAGCTCCTCTCACTACCTCTGTTATTAAATGTTAATTATTGCCCTGAGTCAGTGCTGGTGGATGGACAGCCACCATCTGGGAAGCCACTGGAATGGAAATGTGGAACAGGGCAGCTCTTGTAAAGACCCTGATCTCCAAACAAAGCCAGTGCCAGATCCCCTCCCACAGCACAGGGAGGATGAAAACATGAGCCTGTCCCCAGCCAGGAGGGAGGACAAGCAGGGAAGGCCCTGGAGCAGCAACCACAGCCAGCAGACATTCCCAGCTCCAAGGGAAATCCCTGGGGACAGCACTGAGTCTCTGTTACACCTCAAAGGCCCCACAGCCCCCACCCAGAGTGCTCTCTGGGAGTTTGTGAGTCTTCCCATGTTTCTTTTGTCCTATTCACAGCAAACAGGAGCTGTTTCCAAAGCTCTTCTCGCCACAAACACCTGGGAAGAGCATCCCATGGATTCCAGGACCAAAGGCTGTCCTTAAACATGCCCAGACAACTGAGGAGGGCCATGATGGGCCCTGCACAGCTGGAATATGAGATCCAAAATAAACAAAAAAGAGGGAAAAAGAGTAACTTGTGTCCTCATGGGAAGTGTGGCAAGGAAGAGCCCTTCTGCAGGGCATGTGCTGTGACAAACCAACCTGAGCAAGTCCTGCAGTTTTCACTCTGTCCCTTGGTGCTCAGAACCAGGGCCAGGCTGCCTCAAAGCAACACAAGCCTGGTAATTCCAGAACATTCCCACTCCCAGCTGTGCTCTGCTCTGTGTCCCTGGAATGTCAGGGCTCCTTTTCTCCAACCAGAAAGTGACATTTAGAACCACTAAGATAAAACAGAAAAATTACTTCATATGCAAACCTGTGCTTTGGTCCACAAACTGATCAAGGGACAGGAATTCACTTCACCCTCGGGAAAAAAATTATCTGACAGCTCAGCTGCTTTTCCCTACCCCCTTTCCTCCCCATAGGGAAGGGAAAAGGGAAGGGGAAAGGGAAGAGGGAAGAGGGAAGAGGGAAGAGGGAAGAGGGAAGAGGGAAGAGGGAAGAGGGAAGAGGGAAGAGGGAAGAGGGAAGAGGGAAGAGGGAAGAGGGAAGAGGGAAGAGGGAAGAGGGAAGAGGGAAGAGGGAAGAGGGAAGAGGGAAGAGGGAAGAGGGAAGAGGGAAGAGGGAAAAGGGAAGAGGGAAGAGGGAAGAGGGAAGAGGGAAGAGGGAAAAGGGAAGAGGGAAGAGGGAAGAGGGAAAAGGGAAGAGGGAAAAGGGAAGAGGGAAAAGGGAAGAGGGAAAAGGGAAGAGGGAAAAGGGAAGAGGGAAGAGGGAAGAGGGAAAAGGGAAAAGGGAAAAGGGAAAAGGGAAAAGGGAAAAGGGAAAAGGGAAAAGGGAAAAGGGAAAAGGGAAAAGGGAAAAGGGAAAAGGGAAAAGGGAAAAGGGAAAAGGGAAAAGGGAAAGGGAAAAGGGAAAGGGAAAAGGGAAAAGGGAAAAGGGAAAGGGAAAAGGGAAAGGGAAAAGGGAAAGGGGAAAGGGAAAGGGGAAAGGGAAAGGGGAAAGGGAAAGGGGAAAGGGAAAGGGGAAAGGGAAAGGGGAAAGGGAAAGGGGAAAGGGAAAGGGGAAAGGGAAAGGGGAAAGGGAAGGGAAGAAAGAACACACATGCAGCACCCACTTGATTCACAGAGCACTCTTATTTTTGATCCTCAGTTGATCCCAGAGTTCTGAAACCCAGAGATTTGCCACCTGAGAAGCATCTGGTTATTATATTAACAAACCTTAACTGCATAACACTCATGTACATGCAGGGGCTGCAGCCCCAGGCTAAACAGCAGCACTTAAACCACATCTTTTAAAAACAACACCACCTTGACCATTTTAAGAGTTAACAACCAAACCTTTCAACTGAAATCTTCACTTCTGATCTCATTTTTCAGTAGTAACTTGCTATCATTCTAAAGGAATTGACATTAGGATCATTTTCCTCTGCTAATTTGAAATATTCCCTATCCAGAAGGGCTCTGCACCTGCCAACATTTATCTTAGATAGTCACTAAATTTATTCAGAGTAGAAGTTAGCTGGAGTGGAAGATTTAAAAATTTAGGAAAAAACCCATCATTTTTTATTTATTACCTTTCCCCTCTCATTTCTGTCCAGCACAAGCTCCAGATAGAAATGGAAATCTGGTTTAAAAAGCAGCAAAAGAGTCTTTCTTTAAACTTCTGACAAGTAAATGTTCACAGTAACTACAAGAAGTTACTGAATTTATCAGATTTAAAGGGATGCTTGAACAAACAAACATGTGCAGTTGGTCACATCAGGGTGGTTTATTGTCACTGATATGAGCTAAATAAGCCAAATGACTTAAAAACCAGCTCTGAAACTGAGCAAGCAGCTGCCTCACTCTTGGTGGATTAAATTAGGGCTTTTTATTCTGTTCATAATTCTCATTCAAACTCCAAGATTAAAAACATTTCCTTCCAAAAGAAAGCTTCTTTAGAGCTTCACAGTATTAAAAAAATAAAGAAAAAGAAGGAAAATATTTATTTGTGGCTCAGGAAACTTCCAAAAGGACCTGCCAGCCCAGAAATTTATCCTGAGGTGGCACCATCCATGTTTCAGCAGGGACAAAATGGGAATGTCCTGGAGGTGGCTCAGCTGGACTTTCTGAAGTGTCTACCAGACAGGAGGACATTTATCAAGCCACACTTGGCATTTCAAACACCTTCATTTACACTCCTGTGCTTCCCCTCCCCTTTTCCCAGGGCTGAAAGCTCCTGTTGGCTCCAGCCAGAGGTGGGTTTGATCAACACACCCCACACACACTGAGGTTCAGTGGCACCTCCAGCTAAGACAAAACACTGTGTATTTTCTTCTGTGCTGGTTGTGTGGAGCTGAGAACTCCCTCAAAGGTGAGGCCAGAGGGAGGAACAGCAACACAGCTGGAAATCACACCCAGAGGGTGGTTTTCCTCAGGGGGAAGCCACGAGCTGAGCCTGGATGTGCAGGGAGCCAAGTCAGCCAAGCAAGATGCAGAACTTTTGCAGCATGAACAATTTCAGCAACTCTGCAGGGCCTGAATCACTGCACTGAAATGTCTGGGTTATGCACCAAGGATTTTCCAAGTGAGCTCAGAGACCTCTGTGGCACATGGCATTCCTACCAAACCCAGCAGGAAAAGGATGGCCTGGGTGGGAAGGGACCTTAAAGCCCATCCAGTGCCATCCCTGCAATGGGCAGGGACACTTCCCACTATCCAGGTTGCTCCAAGCCCTGTCCAGCCTGGCCCTGGACACTCCCAGGGATGGGGCAGCCACAGCTGCTCTGGGCACCTGTGCCAGGGCCTGCCCACTCTCCCAGGGAAGGATTCCTTCCCAATATCCCATCTAGCCCTGCCCTGGCAATGGGAAGACATTCCTCATTGTCCTGTCACTCCTTGTAGAATGTCCCTGCCCACCTTTCTTTAGGCTTCCATCAGGTCCTGGAAGGCCAACACTGGGTCACCCCTAAGCCTTTTCTCCCCCAGGCTGAACAATCCCAGTTCTCCCAGCTCTTCCTCCCAGGGGATGTTCTCCATCCCTCCTCTCACCTTGGTGGCTTTCTCTGCATGGAACATGGAGACAAACCCTGGCTAACAGCAGACACTGAAAGGAAGCTTAAAACACCCAAAAAATTGCTATGGGTTTCCTTTGGAGGCTGTGACAGCTCTGGGAGTGCCTCAGGTATCCTGTGCCCTGCACCAGCTTTGGGTTTGCCCCCAGTTCCACTGCAGAGCACCCCATTTGGGGCAGCTCATGACAACTATTAAAGCCAATTATCAATAAAAACATAATAATCTCAGTGAACAACACGAGAAAGGCCAACTCCAGGATAATGGGAGTGAGCCTTTTAAACAGGAATGATCTAAGCTAGAATATCCCTCAGTCCTTATGTACAAAGGTACACACAACTCCCTGAGGGGAAGTTCTGGCCAGGTGGGGGTTGGTCTCTTCTCCCAGGCACTCAGCAATAGGACAAGGGGGCACGATGGGCTCAAGCTCTGCCAGGGGAAATTGAAGTTGGAGATGAGAAAAAACTTCTTTGCAGAGAGAGTGCTCAGGCATTGGAATGGGCTGCCCAGAGAGGGGGTGGGTTCCCCATCCCTGGAGGTTTTTCAACTGAGCTTGGCCGTGGCACTGAGTGCCATGATCTGGTAAAGGGACTGGAGTTGGACCAAGGGTTGGACTTGCTGATCTCAGAGGTCTTTTCCAACCCAATCCATTCCATGATTCTATTCTATGATATGATACTACAAATGGCATGTACAGCTGATACCACAGACACCCCCAGCAACACTTGAAACACACAGTGTAACATTTCAAGTAGCAGTGAAACAAAGAGCAGAGAAAAAATTCCAAAATAGCAGAATAACAGGAAAACACAAAAGGAAAAATAAAAACACATATGACTGACATGTCAGCAATCATCAGGGATATGAAGCCCTCTCTTGCCAGCCCTGCAGCTCTGGTGCTGCCCTGGAGAGCTGCAGGAAGAGTCCTGCCATCCAGCTCACTCCAGCTGGAATCTTTCAACATTCCACTGGCTGTCAAGACCCTCCACAGTGCATGAGATGAGCTCAGTTGGTTAAAACTTGGTTGTAATAACACCAAGGTCATGGGTTCAATCCCCTGTGTGGGCCCTTGACTTCAGAGTTGGGCTTGATGATCCTTGTGGGTCCTTCCAACCCAGAATAGTCTGGGATTCTGTAACTAAGAGGAGCAAACACATTTAGCCTGCTCCAACTTTCTCCCAAGCCACCCACCAGCAACACCAGCAATTCCCCTACACTCCCTTCTTGGAGCAGAAAGAACTTCCAAGCCCCTGAATCCAGGGTGGAAGGCCCAAGGCACCACCTGCCACCAGCTGTTTCCACAATGCCCAGTGTCACCCAGACAGAGCACACACCCAGCTTTGCTCCAAGAGAAATGACACCCCAGGCAGCTGCTGCCTCCCTGTGCCAACAAATCCCTGAGCCAGCCTGCCCTGGGATGGAGGCAGCTCCACAGGCACTCCAGACACACGAAGCTGCTCAGCTGTTTCCTTTTAGCCCAGAGAACCAGAGCAAGGCAGGAGAGTGTTATGGAGCAAAACACTGGCCATAAATTCTTTAAAACTTGTACAAAATCATTCCTGGGTTATGTACACGCAAAGAGAGACACCAGAAAAGGAAGTATGTTGGGTTTGTAAAGGACAGAGAGGTTACACAGGACTCACCACCATCAGCTGAGAGGAAAAGGTGTTAAGCTGTTGTCATTAATTCAGGGAAACACACACACATCCTGGCATTACAGTGACATTTATAAAAGCATCACCTCCATTCTGCTTAGGACTGGATATCTGTGACTCACGTGGCTTCCAACAACCTGGAAATCTCTCTCATTGAATCTTTTCACATGCTGGCCAAAGGATTCCCAGTTAGACACAGGCAGTAGGTTCTAAGACCCAGAGAGAATTCCAAACCTCTCTGAGGGCAGGATTTACCCCAGTGCTGTTCCCCAGAAGGTTGAAGGCTGACAGCCCTGTGACCTGCACCCCAGCTCCAGGCATGACAAAAAGCAGCAGCCAGAGCCAAGTCCAAGAGCACCTTCTCAAACCCTTCCCCAGCATAACATGGTAGAGCTTTTACCTACCTCAAATACCTCACCGTGGTAGACACAGGCACCTGAGGGACCAAAAGGACAAGAAAACAGGTTAGAAGTGAGTTGTCACATTCTCCAGTGAGCCTGCTGTGGTGCAGCTCAAACAACCCTGAGCAGCCACCTCTGGCTGTGCACTCACCAGTCACAAAGAAAAGCAGTTTTGGGCCAGCTGGGCAATCCCTGGGTAAGCAACACAGACTCTGGTCTAGTGGGGTTCAAGAGAGGCACAAACAAAGCAGGCACAAAGGGGAGACCTGCCCAAGAATGTTGAGAAGATCCAGCCTGAATTCCCACTCCCAAATCACTCCATGGACAACAGGACAGCTCAGAGGGCTCCTCCTGCTTCAGCCTTCCTTGTCCTCCCTCCTGGCTGAGGGAAAGGTCCTCCAAGCCAGGGAGAGACAGACACCCATCCCAGCACACTTTACATATTCTGCTTCAATAATCACATAAAAGGTTAGGAAATAAAACCAGGAGTGAGCTGAATGACAGCTCCCTCATTGATTTTCTGGGAAAACGGTTGTTCTTGAACAACTCCACATATCTGCCTCCTGAAAACGTGACGGGAATGTGTAACCAGAACCAGCCCAAGAAACCCAGAGATGAAAAGGAAAGAGACTGTGGGAAAGGCTGCCCTGAGGGACCACCCGGAGAAGGAAGAATTTCCTTGTCAAAGAGTGTTATTTCCCAAGAAATGCATATGAGACAAATCTGTACAGAAAACCTGGGAGCCAACACTGCTGGAATCAAAAGCTCCTCCTTCGAGCTCTGCTACAAGAGGCACCACTGGGAATTATTTTCCCGTGCCGAGACGAGCCACAAGAGCCCAATCGTGTGTGTGTCTCAAATCCAGCAGGCAGCTTTTCTTCTGGCAAGAGGGGACAACTTCACTTCGGGGTTCAGCCTCTGGTGCACCTCAAAATCCAGCACAAAACACAAGGTCTCGTATTCTTGGAAGGCACATGGGGAAAAAAAGCCACAAAAGCTTAATATCAGTTAGCCAAAGTCAGCACAACTCCCGTGGCTTAATCCTCATCGGGAATTTCAGCTCACTGACAGATAAAAGGTATCTGTGTGCTCATCCCCTGCAGGGCCAGAGCACAGAATAAGGACCACGGAGGACCAGGGAGTCACACACACTAATCCTTTTCCAGAGAGGGCAAACTCTTATTTCCCTCCCTCACAAGTTACCAGGGGGGATACTGTGATACAAAGCAACTTTGCACAGCTTGGAAAATCCGTGAAGACCTTTGATTTTTATTCACAACTGCGAGCCAAGGACATCCCACACACATCACACACACACACAACAGCATCGCTCTGTTATCGTGACCACCCTTTCCATGCAACACCTCTTGCAAAGCACACCTGGAGCAGCTTCAGAATGGCAGCATCGCACAACCCCGTCCCAGCCCGGGACACCGTGAGGAAAACAGCGCCTGGAGCCTTCCCGAGCCCCCTCACGGCCACAAGCTGCCTTCAGGCGGGCTCAGCTGAGCCGGGCTGGGATAAACTCCCCCAAATCCCGGGAATGCGGCGCCCAGCTCACCACAGGGCATTCCCGAGCCCTCCCCGCGGGCACCACAGCGGGGCTGGCTCTGTGCGCCCTCACACACGGGCACGGCGCGTTCGCTGCGTGTACCCACAGCAAAAAAACCCCGCTCTGGGTTAACAACCTCCCTCACACCTGCTCCCTGCCGTGCTGGGCTGCTCCTTGCCCGGCATGAGGGACACAATCCGTCCTGGGGTGCTCCTTGCCCGGCAAGAGGGACACGCTCCGTTCTGGTTTCCTCCCCGCCCGGCATAAGGGACACGCTCTGTCCTGGGGTGCTCCTTGCCCGGCATGAGGGACGCGCTGTGTCCTGGGGGGCCACGCTCTGTCCTGGTTCCCTCCCCGCCCCGCATGAGGGACACGCTCGGTCCCGGTTCCCTCCCTCCTCGGCATGAGGGACACGCTCTGTCCCGGTTCCCTCCCCGCCCGGCATGAGGGACACGCTCGGTCCCGGTTCTCTCCCTCCTCGGCATGAGGGACACGCTCCGTTCTGGTTCCCTCCCTCCTCGGCATGAGGGACACGCTCTGCCCCGGCTCCCTCCCTCCTCGGCATGAGGGACACGCTCCGTTCTGGTTCCCTCCCCGCCCGGCATAAGGGACACGTTCTGTCCTGGGGTGCTCCTTGCCCAGCATGAGGGACGCGCTGTGTCCTGGGGGGACACGCTCTGTCCTGGTTCCCTCCCCGCCCCGCATGAGGGACACGCTCTGTCCCGGTTCCCTCCCCGCCCGGCATGAGGGACACGCTCGGTCCCGGTTCTCTCCCTCCTCGGCATGAGGGACACGCTCCGTTCTGGTTCCCTCCCTCCTCGGCATGAGGGACACGCTCTGCCCCGGCTCCCTCCCTCCTCGGCATGAGGGACACGCTCGGTCCCGGCTCCCTCCCTCCTCGGCATGAGGGACACGCTTCTCCATCCCAGCCGGGCTCGCCTCGCCCCGGCCCCCTCAGCTCTCCCAAGGAGAGGCCGCCAAAATGGCGGGGGGCGGGCGCGGACCCCCATCCCCGGGGCAGGGGAAGGACGGAGGGAGGCACAGCCGAGGCGAACCCCGCGGGGAAGGGCGGCGGGAGAACCAGCGCTACGACACTCACCTGAGGCAGCGGCGGCGAGCGCGGCGCTGGGGAGGAGGAGGAAGGTGAAGAGGAGGAGGGTGAGCGCGGCCCGGGCGGCGCTCGGGGCGCTCATGGCCCCGCTGTGCCCGCGGCAGGTGCCGGGGCACTGTCTCAGCCCCGACCGCCGCCAAACTTTGCCCGCAGACAAAGCGGTGGCTCCTGCGCCGCAGCCCGCCCGCCCCCCGCCCCGCCCCGGGCAGCGCCGGCCCGCCTTCCTCCTCCTCCTCCTCCTCCTCCTCCTCCTCCTCCTCCTCTTCGGCCTTCCTCCTGCCGGCACCGCCGGAGCTGCTTCTCCTCACCGTCCTTCCTCCTCCCGACACTGAGGGAACCTCTTCTCCTCCTGCTCCTCTTCCTCAACACCTTGCGCAGAGGGACCCGGGGAGCCTCTCCTCCCCTACTCCTCCTCCTCCTTCTTCCCCTTCTCCTCCTTCTCTTCTCTCCGTCCTTCTCATCCTTCTCTTCTCCCCGTCCTTCTCATCCTTCCCTTCTCCCCGTCCTTCTCATCCTTCTCTTCTCCCCGTCCTTCTCATCCTTCTCTTCCCCCCGTCCTTCTCATCCTTCTCTTCTCCCCGTCCTTCTCATCCTTCTCTTCTCCCCGTCCTTCCCCTCTTCTCCCCATCATCCCTGATGCTCCCTGGGGATGAAGGAGCCGCAGCAGTGCCAGGATCAGGCACAGCACCTGGATCTGACCCCACTCCTCCATCCTGCTCTCCAGGCGATGGCTGGCAGAGGCCACCCTGTGCCTCGGGTGTGAGGCTGTTTCTTGGTAGTTTCTGGGTGTCAGCTTTGTTTATATTAATGTGACAACAAGGCTAACAAAGGAGCAGGGTCTGTATCCTTGTCACTGTGTTGTCCCTTTCTTCCTGCCGTGTCACCTCCTTTGCTCTGCCTTTCTAGAGCAAATCCACATGAAGAGTCCAACATCAGAAATCACAAATCAAGCACTAAGAAAAACAACCTAAGCCCAAGTTAAACTGTTCCCCTGACCTGTTTCCTTGCTTTAAGCACCTCAACACACACACAGTGCCGTGTCCACTCACAAAAAACTCCATATCTTGCCCCTCCAGCACTGCACATTCCACAGAAGAAACTGGAGCCAACTTTTCCAAATGAAAACTGGGCTCCTTTTAAGTCAGAGGAGGAAAAAAAACCAGCCCCACAGTGGAAGTCACAGCCATTAAATTGCTACAAGCCAAAGACTCAAACTAAAGGGAACTAGAAAAGTGAGCTTAATTTGACCAGTCCATGAATGAAACCTTTTTTTCCCCCACCTACTGTCAGTGTTCCTGCTCCACAACAGTACCTCAATTCCCAGTTGGGTTTACAGGGCTGGGCTGCTGCTGCCTTCAGCTCTTGATTAAATGCAACAATGGCAGCTTAACTTGGTAATAATTCCTCGTGGTAATTCCATCTGCTGGGTTCTGATTCACTTCCTGATGAACACAACTCCAAGCTGGAGCTCAGGGTTTTTCTGTGTTTCAGGACTGTGTGCCTGTAATCACCGTGCTGGAATTCCAGCAGCAAATGCAGGAGGCAGAACGTGCAGCCTGGAGGCGCTCCAAGATCCCGGCAGCGATTTGCATGATGAGCTGCTCAGGTTAATACTCATTAGCTATTAGCAGGAGGTCGTTTTTTATAGAAGTAGGAGCAGGGAGACATAACAACCACCTCACCAGCACGATGCAAACCAGTATTTCATGTTCCTTTCAGGTATGGGAGAAAGGATCAAAGGAAGAAATGCACAGGACCTTATTCCCTGCTAATTCCTCAGGGGAAACTTGACCAAACTCAAAGGAGCACCAGCAAGGAAGAACAAGTGGAAAGAGTAAAAGCCAAGCAAAGAGAGGGTTCATTAACTTAATAAATGTGCAAAGTCCATCTTTTCATCACTGATGTTGTTCTTGGTCAGAATTCACACCATTCTGGACTTACCAGACCCCAAAAACCAGATTTTCTATCAAATGGGAGAGAAAAGGTATCTCACCACTGTCACAGGTCTTAAATGAAAAGAATTACTGCAAAAGTAACTTGCATTGACAGTGCTCCAAAGAAGGTGTTAGAAGTCAGAAGAACTCCAGATCCATAACTTACATCATTTTGCAAATTTACCCATTCCACAATACGAAGGAAGAGCTTTTCCCTCTGGAAAAGAAAACACTAATTTTAAAAACACTTCTCAAGTTTTGCACTTGGTGCTAAAGACTTTGGATTTTCAGAAGTTCCAACTGCAGTAAAGTTCTGCCCTTCACATCCTTTTGGGGTTTTAGATCCTATTTAACACCAAAGCAGCACTTCTGTGTGGAGTCTATTTACAGGTTAACAGCAGATGAAATTACAGAATAAACCTCAGATTCTCTAGAGAAATATGACAATGTTCTGAGACTGCAAGCCTGGAATTTCTTCCTTGTGGGCCACACTCAGAAATCTGTGGGTTAAAACATTCCAGAGAAGTCTGAGACCTTCACACAGGAACTTGTCAGCTACAAGTGGCCTCAGATGCAGTAGCATCAAGCCAGTTGTTTTCTGGGATTATTAAAAAAAATGGCAAGAGGAGAGATTTTCCTGTGAATTCCCCACTTGCAGAATCCCTGATTTTCACTTCTGACAGTTAAATACTTTCCCAAGTTTGACCTGATATAAATAGGCACTCTTAAGGCTGTTAAACTAGAAAATTACTCCTGTAAGTTATTTTTACATCTAATTTCTATGTGTACATGTGATTAAATGCATTAGTTACATTTAATCACTTAGAATTTCTGAATTCTGGCCAAAAATTGGTTCCAAGTCCCTGAGTTACTGCCTACCCTGTTAGCACAAGGCTCAGGAAAAGACCTGCTATCCCACCACTGATCCCACCAAAGCTCCCAAGTGCCACAGCCCTGCCAGTGTCCCAAAAAATCTGTCATTGCAGTGTCACCACGTGCAGGAATATTTTATCTCAACACAGCACTGCCAGTACCTGGGAATTTGGGAAGATTGGGGGTTTCCTCTTGTTTTCCAAGCAGTCTTGGAGCTGACACTGACAACTCTCCCTTCATGGATGGAGGCTCCAGTCACCTGCAAGCTGAGGTACTGACAGAAATAACACTTGGAAAAGAATTATGTTTATCCCTAACAGTATTTCCAGTCAGTCTCAGGAGCTTTTCCCCCTCTCTGTCCCATTTCAGTCAATCCAAGTTTTACCACATGGACAGAATTCCTCACCCAGAGTTTGGGAGCTGCCAAGGCCAATGGTACTGCAGAATATAAATAGAACAATCTTTATTCTCTCAGAATGCCCATCTCAGCACTAAAAACACCTCACTCCTGGGAGTGTTTGATGTGGCATTTGTACCATCCCTGCCCTGCTCTTCCAACCTCCCCTCCTTGGCAGAACTCACAGCAAAAGCCTCGTGAACTCATTTTAACCCACAGAAACTCTGAGGTTTTGGAAGGGCAATGAATTCCTGTGCAAGCCCAGGTTGAGGTTGTGTCAGCCTAAACCCTCCATTCCCCACAACTGCACACCCTGAGATCAGCTCAGTTGGTTCAAACTTGGCTGTAACAATGCCAAGGTCATGGGTTAAATCCCCTGTGTGGGCCACTGACTGAAGAGTTGGACTCGATGGTCCTTGTGGGTCCTTCCAGCTCAGAATAGTCTGGGATTGTGTGATTTTTTTTAATTGTGCTTCCAGGACAATCCCTTCCTTGTCTGGGCAAATGTTTCTGTGTGTTCTCATCAGGAATCCCACTCTTTACTTAAAGACCAACAGCAGCTCCAGACAAAACAGATTTAGAAGCCACCACACATCGTGTTCATTGCAAAGGTCCTGCAGCACTGCCTTTGCCCCACACCTGCCAGGATTTCCATAACCCAGCAAGGCCCAGCACCATCCCAGCACCACACACACCATCATTCCAGCATTATTCCTTCAGCAATCAGGAGCACAGGAACCACAGAACCACAGCCACAAACCTGCAGAGTTCATGAGCTCCTTCTCTTGCTCCCCCAACTCCTGCAGGTCCAGATTTACAGTATTTGAATTTTCCAAGTCCAGAACTTGGTTATTCCACACATTCATTCTCTGAGAGCACACTCAGCAGTCTGAGAGCTCCTGATTTAAGCATCTTTATGCTTAAGCACCACGTTTTTAAAATCCACCCAGGTGTTTTTCCTCCATGGATAGCAAAGTCCTGGAAATGAGCCACGTGAGCAGAGAAGAAACCAAGAACACAAATGATAGCACAGGCTTTGCTTCTCTGCACCAACTCACCTTCATGTTGCTCCTTTTGGGTCACAAACAGCACAGGACTGTTGGAATGTCTCCTAATATCCCTTATAAATGCAATTCCTTGGAAATCCAGACACTCCTGTCCTACACACAGGCACCAACTGTGCCCTTCAGGGGGAAACAAAGGTCCTGTAAAATTGCCAAAATTCAGAGTGTCAATCACCTGCTGGGGATCCAAGAGCACATCCCTGTGGCTTCCTGCTCGTCCTCAGCACCAATTCCAGTGGGGAAAAGGTGGCAGCACCAGGGATGTGCTTGCAGAGGATGCTGTACAGGAGCTAATGAAGGGAGACAGGCTGCAGGTGAGGAGTTTATGCAATGTGATTAATTTTTTTTTTCACCAGAAAAAACATCCAGATAAAACTTGTCAGAAGTAATCAAGTTGTACAGACTGATTTAAGTGACTCCCCCTGGTCAGGGACCAGATTTGCCAGCACACAACCATTAGTTACCAATACAACCAACTCCCTGAGGCACAGGGTGGGGGGAAAAAGACCCAAAAACAAATAATTGAAAAATCCCACCTGCTTCTTCTTCCTTACCCTCAACCATCTTCTCAAACTGGTGCTCCAGACCAGAAACTCCCAGACATCAGTATTAGGGAGCTCACAAAGATCCACCCCACAACTTAAACTTGTGCAGAATAAAGGGAGGAGGGGGAAAAATGTGTTCACATGGACATTCAAGGGCACTGGCATCACATTTTTTGATCCAACTCCAAGCAGAGCACTCCACATAATCTCAAATGTATCCCCATGGCCTACCAGGAACATTCCAAGCCCTCTGAGTGACAGGAGCCAAATGCTGCAGATGGGACTCAAAGAATTCCCATGCACACACATCTGAGCAACCTCTTGGAAAAACAAGCTCTGCCTCCAAGAAAAGGAAGGATTTAAAGCCACAAACCTTTCCAGGCTGGGATCAGCTCATCCCTATTGTAAACAGCCAATCCTTTTGGGAACCATCTTACGTTTGGGAGTGAAGTTTTACCAACAAAAACCCCAAACAATACCCAAGGAGAAATTCTTTTCTCACCACCTACAAAGGCGGGAAGAGCAGGAGCGCCACCTCCTGGAAAGAACGGGGAAAAAACCCGGGAAAGATTCTTTAAAAAGAAAAGAAAAATGAGCAATCACAGCAATTTCCACAGACTGAATGAAATCTGTTCACGTTCCAAGCACACCCAAGACTGGCTGATCCACTCAACCCAAGTGGTTCTTCACAAGCCCTTCAAGAACCACCTCTATGATGGAAAACAGACATGGAATAAGAGTTGGAGCTTCAGTCAGGATTCATCCTGGTATTTTAAGCACAGTTCTGCCTGGGATAGTGCAAGGAACTGCCTGGATTCCCTGAGGGGCATCCCATCAGTCACACAGACAGGAACCTGCATCGTTTGAGGGAGAAGGTGCATGTTCTCCCCTCCCACAGAACACATCCAGTTTTATCTGAGAAAAAAGTATAATTCTTTGCTTCTGACAACAGGCTCCTGCTGTTTGTGACACAGTCACACAGAATTTATGGGTGAAATTCAAAAGTTCCATTTATTTTTTGTTCCCACAGAGCATGATTTGAATGACACCATTTGCCTGCCCAGCTTGATTGTCAGACCTACAAGGAAAAGACATCAGGTACCAACAGGTTCTTGGACACGTTTTTCTTCTTTTTCTTCTTCATCCTCATCATCTGCAACTGTTTCTTCTTCTTTTTCTTCTTCTACTTTCTCCACCTGAGGTAAAATTCCATCGAGGTTCAGTTTCAAACCTTCACTGGTTGAAGATCTGATAACCAACTTCCGCACAATGGGATCTGGAAAACCAACAACACCACACATGTGTCTGGCCCTTTCCGTGTCTCCAGGATGAGGCAGCTCAGAACTAATCCCTGCTGTGTCCAGAATCCCAACAAGAACATCCCTTCAGCCCGTGGTTTCCCTGGCAGACACCTATGGAAAGCCTGAAGGGAACTAATTAACAGTTACAGATAACGAGTTGCTCTCAGTGACTGATAGTAAAGCACACCCAGACTCCACTGTTGTAAATGTGTTAATTATCAAGTTTGCCTCCTGTAAACAGCAAATATTTGTCATCAAGACCCTCCCAAAGAACCAACACCAATCAGCAGAAATGCTGCCCAGACCAGGTGACTGATCTAGGCTGGTGTAACTCACATTTCAACTCAAGAACAAAAATACCCCTCCCCTTTCTGCATCCATTCGTTGTATTTCAAGTCAACCAACACCTTTCACTTTTTATTTGGGCCCCTCAAGGCATGGCCTGGTCTCTGTGCACAGTAACAGCATCCCTGGGAGAGGTGCAGGATGATCCTTTTGGCACACATGAGGCAAGTATGAACAGAGAAAGGTGTTCAAGGCTATTCTTCCCCAAAATTCTGTTCAGGAATCACCCCTTTCCCTCCAGCTAAGCAGAAATTTTAGAAATACCTTGAGAACAGGAAGGTGATTTAATGACAATCCAGTTAAAAGCACTCAGCTCTTATTTTTGGGTTAGAGCAACAGCTCCTTACCATAAGGTGGTGGCTTGAAGGTGCAGATGTCATGGATGACTGTCTTTAGATTGGCAATGATGTGCTCAGTGGGCATATCCAGCTGCAAAAGGGCAGTGCCAGGTTAGTCATGGGGAGAACTGAGGCCTGGATGAGTCAATCTGAAAGCTTTGGGTGTTTGTTTATCCTGCAGTTGGGTGGATTTTCCTTCCCCATGTTCCCAGTAAGGAGTGAAAACCCCATGAAGAGCCCCACAGGGAAGCAGGGAATGCTCAGAGGGTTTCAAGCATTACCCTCCATATCCAAATAAACATCCCACAGCAAATCCTGGTGCATCCACTGCTTGAAGTTTGGAACAGCTCCCTCTAGAGCAGCACAAGGGGCTGTAAAAGCTTCAGGGGAAGTTGTGAGTTTATAGATCTGATTTCCAAGCAGGTGCCTTTGGTCTCCTCATGGTGATGAAGAGATTTCTCTTTTTTTCATCAATTTTCCCTTTTCACAGTGGCAAGGCATTTTTGGAACACAAGAAACTGCCAAGAAATGGTGATTTGAGCATCCCTGAAAATGTACAGCTGTGCCAGAACCAGATCTCCTCTTCAACTGCAACACAAAATGCTTGATCCCACCAAACTCTGAGAACTTGTGCTTTTCTTTACCATCCATGAAGAAACTTCACATTAAGTTTAACTTGCAGGTGTTTTTAGGCTGATGTACAGGATAAAATTATGAAGGTTTAAAAGCAAAAATTAAAGACTAAAGTCACAATGCTTGAAACCAGGACTGATCTTATGGATTCAAGGAGTTTCACACAATCCAAGATCCTTCCTGCCTGGATCCCAGTGCCACGTAGGACACACCCCAGAAACCTCAGCTTTGAGTAAGCCTTTGGGATTCACATGCACAACTCGGAGCAATTAACAGAATTAATGAACTTATTCATCTCCAACAGTGCCAAGCAAAGCTTCAGGGCTCTGGGGGTTTGTTCCCTTCCTTCCTGTGCCACCATCAGTTAGAGGAAAACCAAACATCAAGAGGGATTAAAAAGAGACAAACAAGAGGGAAAACGAAGAACACACAGTTTGGGGCAGATAAAATAAATCAAAAAGCAGAGATTAATGTTGTGCTTCAGGTGCAACACAGTCCCTCCTGCTCCAGTCCAATCAAAATTCAAGTCTTTAATTATTTGGTAAGGCTTTTTGATCCTCCTGTGCATATTGACCATGGACTTACAGACATGTAGTTTATTTACTTAAAAAACAAAAATAAAAGGGGTTCAAACCAGCTGAAGGTGCCACACAACAAAGAGTTCCATTTCCTTCCCAGGTCAGTAAAGAGCATGGTTAAATATCTTGGGCTACAGACCAAAAACATGGAGGTTTTCAGCTCTTTTAACACCAAATTGAGTTCTGCTCAGGAGAGCAAACTGTGGCTGTGGAGAAAACTGTCCACACAACTTACTCTGGCTATCCTGGTCTTGATCAGACACTCATCCTGCACTGCATACTGGTGGCATTCTCTGAAGAGCTTCACCATGTTGGGGATATCTGTGCCCAGGGAATCTATGGAAAAAAGCATAAAACAAAAGGTAAAAAGTTGTGTGAGTGAAGCTTATTAGCACAGACAAGTGTGGTGTCAGTGAAGATATAATTCCATCTGTTAACTGAGGCAGTTTCACAAACAGGACAGTGGTGTCCTTATGGATATTGTACAAACAGGTTCATATTCCCTCCTTCCTCACTCATCAGGACTAATTAAGGGCAATTAGTAGGCAAATTTATTTTGGTTCTAACTCCAGATCTGCCTGTTGTAGGAGAAAACCACAAACCTGCATTCCTAAAATCAACTTTACCTGAGACAGAACAAGTGGTTCAGTCAAATACACTCCAATACTGAACATAATTACACATCCTCATCAAAAAAACCCTTCAGTGGCACCTCCAGAGTTAAATCTGCTTCAGGAACTGGGAGCTGCCAGAAGGAATTGCTCCTTACTTCTCCTGGTGGTGGGGAATTTCTGCTTCAGTTTGTTCCTCAGGGGTATCAGCTTGGATATTATGGCAGGAACAGCCACGTAGAAATCTGCTTCAACTTCACCCTCCAAGATCTGCAACAAAACCAACCCAATCCATTTGGCACACGGGGCACCCACAGAGGTGTCTGAGCACAGAAACCCCCCTCCCACCCTCCACTCTGCCTTCAAGCTGGGAGCCCATCAGCTCCCTCCCACTCCCCAGGCCCAGAGAGTGTTTAAATGAGGGTGTTTAGATAATTCTTAAACAAAAATGAAAACAAAAAATCAATACCCATTTGATTAATTCAACTCCTCCCACGACAGCAGCTCCGCTCTCTCGAGCTACTTCAGCCTCCTGTGGGTTCTGTTGGGAGAAAAGAACAGCCACAAACAGCTGTGCCACCCACCAGTCTCACCAAAACCACCACGGCTTGGCCAAAACTTTGGCTCAAGCTTTGGCTCCAAGACACAGATGGGCTTTTCCTCACAAGAACCAATGGAATAGCTCCACAACTGCAAGCCAAAGAAGCTGCTCAGCCTGTTTGCAGGGAACACCTTCCCAAGGCATGGGATCTCTTATCCCACCTGGATGGGAGTGAAGACAGAAGGGTGGGAGATGCACACTCAGGGCTTCTGTCAACCCTCCCTTCTCTGGTGGGACTCCCACCCTGGAGCTCAAGGGGAGAAGTTTAAAACAATTAAAGGCCAAAGGATGATCAGATAAATCCATGACAGCTCTTTTGGATCATCTCATACAGATCCAGGGAAGCCTGTTCTGTTGGAATGATTAACTGGCCAAGGACAGCCACAGGAGTCTTCCAGCCACACAAAACACATGGAAGCAAAGCTAATCCAGGCTCACCCACCTCTGTGAAAACCAAAACCTTGTTCACTTCATCTGTAAAGCGATGGGGAAGGGCCACAGCACTGGAGAAAGGATCCAAGTTTTTCTAGAAAGTGAAGAAAAAACCCAATAAAACAAGGAGAAATCATGGCTGAGAACACACTCAAGGTGAGGAACTGAGGCTTGTCTTTCCCCTCCTCCCCACCCCAATGACCACAGAACAAAGCACACACAGGGGTGTTGGGAAAACCAGGTGAGTGGCAAGCCTTGAAAAAAAGGGGGTTAAAACCACACTCTCCCAAACCTGACCTTCTTGAGGGCCATGTCCAGGAACACATTGATGTAGACAAACTGGCGGGGGTGGGTGAAGTCCAGCTCCTGGAATTTCTTCAGCATGGCCAGGGCCTGCTCGGGGCTGTGGACGGGGCGCCGGTACAGCCAGGTCAGGTACACGTCGTCCACAGGCTTGGTCATCAGGGGCCTGCGCCGAGGGCAGGGCTTGGCCTCGGCCTTCTCCTTTGGCCTGGGCCTCTGGGCACCTTTACTGGCAGGTCTAAAGCCAAAAAACCCTCTGTTGTGATGCCATTACTGGAAGGGTTTGCTGCTGGTGCTGCTGCGCCACAGCAGATCCAGGGGGTGGTCACAGGCACTGGGGTGGCCTTCTGGTCCCAGTCCTGCTTCTGAACTGGGAAAATCCCACCCAGAAGGAGTAACTGCAAGGCTTTCCTTCTTCCTCTTGCAGCAGACCATGGCAGTTTCACCCTGCAAGGAAGGTTTCTCCTACCTTCTCTGCAGCTAAACACTAGTCCCAGTTTTCACTCTCCTCCCTGATTCCAAAGGGTCTCAAGGCAGGGAAAAAATACTGGAATATTAATAAAAATTAATAACTATATACTCCACTCCTCTCTCACCACGGTGAGAAAGTCTGCAGCACTCCAGAACACTCAGTGTACAACACACACCACTCTCCTGTCCAGTGAGGCCGTTTTCACTTCTCCTAATTGTGCTCCATTATTGAAGAGATGATAAATCAAACAATTAAACTGAAAACGAGTCCGTGCTCGGGACCGAGCCCACGAGCTCAGCAGCTGCACCGCAAACATCTCTCCAAACCAGCCCCTCAGTCCCTGCCCGCAGTCCTGACACTCTCTGGACCCGTCTGTGCTCCGGGAGCAGCTGGGGGTCCCCGGGGCACCTCGGCAACACCCGCAAGCCCCGCTCACACCCCCCACCGCACCCCCGCGGCCAGGGGAGTCCCCCGGGCTGCCGACCCGCACTCACTTGGCTGCCGCGGCGAAGGGCCGGGCGGTCGCGGCGCTCACCACGGCGGGGGTTGCGAGCTGCGGGGCCGGCCCGGGGCGGGCCCACCCGCGCCGCGGGGCCAGAGCTGCGGGGGAAGAGCAAACATCGCCTCAGACACCGCCGCGGCCTCCCGGTCCCCCCGCCCCGGCGCCGGGGCCCGGCCCGGCCCGCTCACCTCTCCACAGCCAGCGGGCACTGGGCGCCGCCATCTTGCCGAGCCGCCGCAGTGCGGCGCCCAAAGCGCTCCCCGCGGAACCCGCTCCCCGGCGCCGAGGAGAAACGTTCCGCCCGCGCGGTGTCTCACTCACCGCCGCCCCTCCGCGCGCCGTGCCCCGGGCCTGGCGTTCCGCGGGTGCGCCGGTCCCACCCCCCCAGTGTGTGGCTGCTGCTTGCCGGGGGCGGGTTAAAAGCTCCCAGTTCGCTCCTTAACTGGCCTGAGGTTGCAAAGACTTTGGTTTTTTGTCTCCTAAGCTTATCAGGCTGTAATGAGCAAGGGGGGGGGGGCTTTATTCCACACTTTATCCCACCCCGATCCTCATCAATCCACGTCCAAGACTCTTTAAACCAGACACGTGTGGCTGTGTAAAATTAGTGGCAAGCAAAGTGATCCACGTGGATCCCATGGAACGCCATGCTCAGCATCCTGGGAAAGGACGAAGATGGGGAATCACGAGGGTGACAGGAGGAAAAGGAACCCTCCCTGGCCAGAAAGCCCCAGTGGGGAGTGACAAGGCATGAGTTTAAAACACCGGGGGGAAATGGCATTATTTCGGTCGGGCACTGGGCACGTTTGGCTCTGCAGTGGTGGCAGAGGCAACAGGCTGTTTAGGGTGTACCTGTGGCCAGGGAGTGACCTGGATCCTTCACGGTGGCTCTGGAGCCTCCTCACGAGCCTCTGTGTTCATCCCCACTGTGTATCGTGGCTTTGGGGAGCGACGTTCCCTGTGCCCATTCCCAATTCTGCCCTTGCTCCAAAGCCTCTTTCCCACCAACGCACTTCCTGCTCTCTGGGCATCCCTGAGTTCTGCGAGTCCAGCACGAAGCAGCTGCTGTGGGAGGCAAATTGCAGTGAGAAGTCCCCGGGCCTGCCCTCCTGTGCCCCCCAGACACCTCCCTCCACCTCCCTGACGCTTTTATTTCCAGCACTGCTCTCCCACCTGGGCACACATCCCTCCTTTACCTTCCCGGGCCTCGCTGCTGTGCCAGGGGGCGATGGGGCACCTTCACCTGCGCTGCCTGTGCAGAAACAAAGGCTCAGACACCGGGCAGGAGATGTCAAATCCCCTCCAACACGTGGGCTCTTCTCTCTGCCAGCGCGGTGACAGCCCTAGAACCGGGGGGTAAACCCGGGGAGGGTAAACCCGGGGAGGGTAAAACCAGTGGGTAAAACCGAGGGGTAAAACTGGAGGGTAAAACCAGTGGGTAAAACAGGGGGGTAGAATCGAGGGGGTAAAACCAAGGGGGTTAAAACTGAGGGGTAAAACCGGGGGGTAAAACCAGGGGTTAAAACCGAGGGGTAAAACTGGAGGGTAAAATCGAGGGGGTAAAACCGAGGGGTAAAACCGGGGGGTAGAATCGAGGGGGTAAAACCAAGGGGGGTAAAACCGGGGGGTAAAACCAGGGGTTAAAACCAAGGCGGTTAAAACTGAGGGGTAAAACTGAGGGGTAAAACCGGGGGGTAAAATCAGGGGGTAAAACCAAGGCGGTTAAACCTGAGGGGTAAAACGGGGGGAGTAAAATCAAGGGCGTAAAAAAACCAAGAAAGTTAAAACTGAGGGGTAAAACCGGGGGGTAAAACCAAGGCGGATAAAACTGAGGGGTAAAACTGAGGGGTAAAACCGGGGGGTAAAACCAGGGGTTAAAACCAAGGCGGTTAAAACTGAGGGGTAAAACTGGAGGCGTAAAACTGAGGGGTAAAAACAAAGGGGGTAAAACCGAGGGGCTCTCCCGGTCCTTCGGGGGTACCAGGGCCCGGCCCGGCCCGGCCGCGATCACCGCCACGGCCCCGCGAGTGCCCGCGGAGCCCCCGCCGCGGCCCCGGCACCGCCCGCCGCTCCCGAGCCCGCCCCCGGCTCCTCCGCCCTCCGCTCCGCGCCCGCCGCCGCCGCTGCTCCTCCTCCTCCTTCCTCCTCGTCGTCGTCGTCGTCCTCCTCCTCCTCCTCGCCGCCGCCGCCGCCCGGGCCCCGCGGCTCCGTCCCCGCAGCCCGCGGGCCACCGCCCGCATGCCGTGGGTGCCCGACCCGCCGCGCCGCATGCAGGTGAGGGAGACCGGGAGAGCCCCGCCGCCATGTCGGGCCCCGCCGGCCGGCCCTGCGAGGGAGCGGGGCCGGAGCCGTGTGAGGGGAGCGGGGCCGGAGCCGTGTGAGGGGAGCGGGGCCGGAGCCGAGGGAGGGGAGCGGGGCCGGAGCCGTGTGAGGGGAGCGGGGCCGGAGCCGTGTGAGGGGAGCGGGGCCGGAGTCGTGTGAGGGGAGCGGGCATGGCCCCGTGTGAGGGGAGCGGGGCCGGAGCCGTGTGAGGGGAGCGGGGCCGGAGCTGTGGGAGTGGAGTGCGGGCACGGCCCTGGCCCGGTGTGAGGGGAGAGCGGGCGCGGCCCCATGTGAGGGGAGCGGGCATGGAGCCCGGTGTGAGGGGAGAGCGGGAATGGCCCCGTGTGAGGGGAGAGCGGGCACAGCCCGGTGTGAGGGGAGAGCGGGAATGGCTCAGTGCGACGGGAGAGCGGACATGGAGCCATGTGAGGGGAGATCGGACACGACCCCCGTGTGAGGGGAGAGCGGGCACGGCTCCCTGTGAGGGGTGAGCAGGCACGGCCCGGTGTGAGGGGTGAGCGGGCACGGCCCCGTGTGAGGGGAGAGCGGGAACGGAGCTGTGTGAGGGAAAGCGGGCACGGCCCGGTGTGAGGGGTGAGCGGGCACGGCCCCGTGTGAGGGGAGAGCGGGAACGGAGCTGTGTGAGGGAGAGCGGGCACGGCCCCGTGTGAGGGGAGAGTGGGCACGGCCCGGTGTGAGGGGAGAGTGGGCACGGCCCGATGTGAGGGGAGATCATCGGGCACAGCCCCGCGGGCAGCCCCGGGGGCCGCGGGTGCCGCAGCCCATCCCCGAGAGCACAGAGGGGATCCCGCGGATGAGGGGCCAGGGCTGGCCCTGGCTGAAGCTGAGCCAGGGGGAGAATCCCAACTGTGAGGAGAATCCCGGCCCTGGGGTGAATCCTGGCCACGGAGTGAATGCCACCTGTGGGGGAAATCCCAGCCATGAAGGGAATCCTGGCCATGGGGCAAATCGCAGTCATGAGGGGAATTTTAGCCATAGGGTAAATCCCATTTATGGCATCAATCCATGGGGGAACTCCTGGCCATGGTGTGAATCCCAGTGATTGGGGAAATCCTGGCCATGGTGTGAATCCCAATGACTGGGGAAATCCTGGCCATGGGATGAATCCCAGTGACTGGGGAAATCCTGGCCATGGGGTGAATCCCAGTGACTGGGGAAATCCTGGCCATGGGGTGAATCCCAGTGACTGGGGAAATCCTGGCCATGGGATGAATCCCAGTGACTGGGGAAATCCTGGTCATGGGATGAATCCCAGTGACTGGGGAAATCCTGGCCATGGTGTGAATCCCAGTGACTGGGGAAATCCTGGCCATGGGGTGAATCCCAGTGACTGGGGAAATCCTGGCCATGGGGTGAATCTTGGCCATGGCAAGAACCTCAATCGTGGCACGACTCCTGCCCGTGGGATGAATCCCAGCCAAGGGTGAACCCCAGCAATGGGTGAACCTCAGCTGTGGGACCAATCCCTGCCCTGGGACAAATCCCAGCCATGGGGTGAAGCTCAGCCTTGGGACAAGCAGCTGGCCCCAGTTTCCTCTGTGCAAGCCCACGTCCCATAATGGGACCTTTGCCTGGCACCGTGGGTGACCCCAGCAGGTTGGTGAGGGTGGTTTTAGGCTAAGGATGTTTTTGGGGACATGCTGGTCTCTCCACCTTTTCCTAGTGGTTTCCCAGTGGTCCACAGCTTAGGAGGAGGATGACAGCAACGTCACCTGTAATAAAACCTGCACTGCCAGCCCAGGCCACGCTGCTTGCAAAAATAGTAGAATGCACCTGAACACCGAGTTCTTGTCACAGTTTGGGACTTGCTTTTTAAACTCAAGTGCTTGTGGTAAATATGGCGAAGGGTTCTGGTCCTCCCAGCCACGCACCAGGTTTGATGTGACCTTCTGGAAATCTTTAGACCAGTGGCTTTTATCGGGCCATTTTGGAAACTTTGAATAGCCTGGCTATTTGTTTTGGGGACGTGCAACTTCTCAGGACCCAGCCTGCTGATCAGGATTTTAGGTGGCCTTGGTTAAGTGGGGAATTTCCTAAATTAAGTTCATACCTGAGCTCCTCCACAACCCAAAACTAACCTGGAGAGAACACCCCTCCTTGAAGTCACTCACGGTGCACAGACAGGACTGAGAATGAAAGTGATGCTCGTGTGTTTATTTTTAACAAACAAAAAATAGTACATTATTTCTAACAATGTGACACAACCCAAGGAATTCCTAGAAGCTGTGTCCTGCTTTGGAGAGCCAGAAAGCTCTGAGGAGGGCAGAGCATGGCCTTTACAAACACAGGACTGCCAGCGGCTTTACTTCTGTGTTCTCCCTGTGAAAAACAGGGAAATTTGCACTGCCAGACATCCCTTTCCCACGTGCTGGGGGTGCCTCACAAAAGATCCAGGCAGGCTGGACGGCTGAGGTTTGCTCTGTGCCGTCTGCCTCGGCCTGACCCCAATTCCTGGACGTGGCCCTTCTCCGTGGCTTCCTTTCCCCTTCTTCGTAGCTTTCCCTCGCCCCTTCTCCGCGGCTCCCCTCGCCCCTTCTCCCGGGCTCCCCTCGCCCCTTCTCCCGGGCTCCCCTCGCCCCTTCTCCCGGGCTCCCCTCGCCCCTTCTCCCGGGCTCCCCTCGCCCCTTCTCCCGGGCTCCCCTCGCCCCTTCTCCCGGGCTCCCCTCGCCCCTTCTCCCGGGCTCCCCTCGCCCCTTCTCCGCGCCTTCCCTCGCCCCTTCTCCGCGCCTTCCCTCGCCCCTTCTCCGCGCCTCCCCTCGCCCTCCAGAGGGTGGTGGGAGGTTATTTCCAGCTTCATTCGGTGATTCTTCTCCGGAGCAGATGGGCAGCGTGTGCTTCTGACATCTTCCTGCTCTGTGCTCTGGAATGATGATCTGCACTGTCGTGTAGGCTCACCCAAAACAGAGCTTGTGTCTGAGCTCCAGCTCGGGCGTTCAGTCTCCTCCAGGGATTTCTGAAGATGCCCAAAGTCCTGTTGCAGTTCAGCTGTTGGGTTGTGGGAATTCTGCAGTGCTGTCTGCTAAACGAATCCCGTTAAACACTTTCAGTTTTGTTCCCTTCCTTACCGTTAAAGGCGAGGGCGGGCTGCTCCGAGGGCTGAACTACAGCACAATTTAATTTGTTCCCTTTCATCTTCCCTTCTTACGGGGGCTCTTCCTCAGTTTGTGTGTTTAATTGGAGGACAAAGCACAGTGTAAATGGCTCACAGGTCTCCGTGTTCCTCTGTGAAGTCCGTTTTTCTTCTGCCCTTGGAAGCAAGGGATTCCTGTGCCAGGGGTAAGACAGACTCCCCATCATGGGGCTGCTGGATAAACACAGGACTTTGCAGCTCATTTCAGTGGCTGCCGAGTTTCCCCCCAGCTCTGTACGGCAAACTTGTGCTGGCCCAGCCGTGTGTGCCCCGTGACTGACAGAGCTGTGCCAGCAGAAGTCCCGGCTGCAGGAGCACTTTATCTGCAGGAGTGCACTTTTACTGATAGAGCTTGTTTGCGTTTTTTAAAGGCTGTTTTTCCCCGTGTTTCCAGGGATTTATGTGGTCAGGTGTTTATCTGCCCAGCTGGGAAGGGAAGGGTTGGCTGCTCCAGGTGTATTTGCTGTGTGTGGCTCTTCTCTTCCCATCCTGTAGGATTGCAGTGGGAATTCTCCCGTGGAAGTAAGTGATGTTGTGGCTGCTTGTTTTCTTTCCATCCAGAGGTTTTGGTGAGACTTCCACTTGGGATTATCTTTTTATCACGTGGGCTGGGGTTGTTTTCCATTAAGACCCTTGGCTTTGCAAAAAAGCCAGTCAGGCTTTTGACCAAGTTCAGCTTTCACACCAGTCTTGGGAGAAATAAGCCAGAAGGTGATCCCAAGGTGTGTGTGGACTCCTGTAGGACAATAAAAAGGCAGAAGGTGATCCCAAGGTGTGTGTGGACTCCTGTAGGAAAATAAAAAGGCAGAAGGTGATCCCAAGGTGTGTGTGGACTCCTGTAGGAAAACAAAAAGGCAGAAGGTGATCCCAAGGTGTGTGTGGACTCCTGTAGGACAATAAAAAGGCAGAAGGTGATCCCAAGGTGTGTGTGGACTCCTGTAGGAAAATAAAAAGGTAGAAGGTGATCCCAAGGTGTGTGTGGACTCCTGTAGGAAAATAAAAAGGCAGAAAGTGATCCCAAGGTGTGTGTGGACTCCTGTAGGACAATAAAAAGGCAGAAGGTGATCCCCAAGGTGTGTGTGGACTCCTGTAGGACAATAAAAAGGCAGAAGGTGATCCCAAGGTGTGTGTGGACTCCTGTAGGAAAATAAAAAGGCAGAAGGTGATCCCCAAGGTGTGTGTGGACCCCTGTAGGAAAATAAAAAGGCAGAAGGTGATCCCAAGGTGTGTGTGGACTCCTGTAGGAAAATAAAAAGGCAGCAGTGGAGAAAAATTAATTAATTTCCACACTGGGTAAGTCTCTACTTCATTTAAATCTAAAGCACCAAGAATTAAAACTTACATTTAGGTAGATCACAGCAGCTGCTGCCTTTTTTGTTCAATGTGCACAAGTGAGGAGGTGTTTCTTTTTTCTTCTTACAGCCTGCCCGAGGTCATTCTGCTTTTAGGGGTAAAATTATCCCTCTGTAGCTGCATAATTTCTAAGCAAACCTTTTTGAACAGCCTCCCAAAAATTCTAAAAAATTACGAGGAGACACTTCTGGGTTATTTGAGTTTAAACAGGGAGATAAATCCAAATAAATGGCTTGCTTACAATTCATTGGAAAGAGCTTTTGGGATGCCAGAAGGGCACTGGAGGCATGGGATGTAACCTGATTTCCATACTACTGTGGCAGCAAAAGTAACAGTGGAGCTCAGTTTGGGAGCATAAGATGGCATTTGAGAAAACTTTAAAAAAATAAGTTAAAATATGTCTTAGGCATATTTAGATTCAGGAGGATTTGCTGTGGATTTACTACTTTGGAGCATTAAATGCTAAGCCTCTTGTAATATTTTTTTTGTCCAGATTCTGTGGTTCCCTTGATGAGGGGCTGTAATCAAGGCTTGGGTGCTGCTCACAGTGTCACCTCCCCTTCTGCTTCATTCTTTGGGTTTCAGTGATTTGCCTCTGCAGCTTCTCCCTCTCACCTGTAATGAGAAAAAGAGGCTGTCTTAGGATGATTCTTTGTCAGGATCTTTAGGTGGTGACAGCATTTCTGGAATTCTGCTGCTCTTCCCTGTCTTAACAGGCTTATGTGCACCTCAGAGGAGTTAAGAATAAGAAAAAAAGTCCATTCCCCCCAAAAATCCCACTCTCAACCCAAGCTGAAGTCACTCTGAAATGAGAGAGAGCTCTGGAAGAAAATCTCTCTGGAGCCCCATTTAGAAGAGCAACTTTTGCAGGTTTTTGGGCATCTCCCAAAAGGCAATTTAGGAGTGTTGAGACACCCCCAGAGAGCAGTTTGACAGGTGGTCATTGAAAACAGGATCAAAGACAGGCAGAAATGCACTGTGGGGTGTCCTACAAGACACACTTTCTACCCCTTCAAGGGGAAGTGTTGGACCAGCAACTGGAGAAATGCACCAAGGTGGAGAAAAAGCAGCTCCAAGCAGCTGTAGCTGCAAGTCAGGCCCAGGGAACAAGCACAGGGATTTTGGAACAGGAAAGAGGACAGAGCCCCACTGAGCTGTGTCTGTCACAGGAGCACTTGAACTACAGCTTGTAACCTGCTCCTGGAAACAAGGAGCAGACAAGGCTGTGTGTTCACCCCTGCTTTGGCATTTCCTGATGGAAATGATGAACAGCATTTATGATTTACCTGGGGGGCCTTTCCCCTTGCCCAGCTTTGCTCCCAGCTGTGCTCTCCAAGGCTGGGTTGGACACAGGAGCACGATCCAAAGCTCCCAGTAAGTGTCCTTTATCCTGGGCACCCCTTGCTGCTGCAAGTCACCAGCTCCCCACACTGCTGCTTCCAACTGCCTGCAGGGAAAGACCCAATTAAACATCAGAAATGCTTTTTTTAAGGGCAAAAACTATTCCTGGGCTGAGGCAGCTCCACAAAGAACAGGAGAGGGAGGAATGTTTAGCCTGGTGTTGCTGCAGAGGGACCCCCCTCTTTGCTCGTTATTTTTCATCCATCACATTTCACAAGTGCAAAGAGAACTACAAACCCCATAAGCTTTTGGTCAAGCTGTTAATGATAACCAGGATTTGTGGATGGTGCTCAAGTTTGCTGTTCACCCTTTAGGGCAGCTGAATGAACTGCTGGGGTAGTTTTCCCCTGTCTTTTCAGGAATTCTTCCAACTGAGTGAGCATCTTTGTGCCTTCTAATCACAAATTAGTTTTGCTTTGTTTTTTTTTTTCCCCCTTCCTAAGAAATCAATCCAAAGGTCCTATCAAAAGGCTCTGGCTTGGGTTTAAATACCAGAGTGCTGAAGATTTGCTTCTGCAGATTTTTAGCTCTTTTTTTCCACGGGGAGAATATCCTTTGCTCTTCTCCCTGCTCCAGGCTGGGAGCTGGAGCAGAATTTAAACTCTCAGAGGGAAATGTGGAGGTGTCACCCAGCCATCCGTGGGGAGCAGCACAGACAGGAACCACTGCCAGCCTTTCCTGGCCTTTCCAAAGGGCTGCTTCACTCCCTCCTTGTCGGAGCACGTAGTGGAATGCACTGCTCAGCCAGGCAGAAGGAAACACTTCTCTCCACATTTTCTCAGCCTCATGGAACTTGCAGCTCCGGGCAGGAAAAGGCCTCTTAGGGCAGTGCTGAGAGTAGTCCCATCAAACTCCTGCTTCCTCCAGAGCTTCAGGTCCAGCTGCTGTTTGTCCTGCCCCGTTAATTCACAGCTGGCCCTGCGGGGGGAGCCGGCACAGGAGGAATTCACCACCCCGCTGAAATTTCCACTCGTGAACGCCTTTCCTCTGAATCCCTTTGTGTTTTGGAAAGTTAAGAAAGCAGAAGGCAGGCAGGGCCAGATGAGTTCTCACATCCCAGAGCACAATCCCAGGTGCCAGGAAGAGCCGGGCTCCCACTGTCAGCCGGCCCTTGGCTTGCAGTTCTTGCTCCAGCCAAATGACATTTACCTCTGGGAGCAGTTCAGTTCACATGTTTGTACCTGTGCAAGGAGCCTCCTGCTGCTCCTCCTTAGTCAGGAGCAAATTGTGAAGGAGTGGAGCTCACCAGAGAAATTCTGAGTGTGGGAGAGAAGCACATCTAGGAAGTATTTTGAGACTGGGAGGTTTGAGACTAGTCCTGTGCTGAACTCCAAGGTGTTTTTCTGTCTGCAGGTAAAGGTGGAATAGTTGTGTTTTAAATCATTGGCCATTTATTTCGTGGCAGGTCTGGACAAAACAACCCTGGATGGGTACGTGGGGACGTGAGTATAACTCTCAAGTATTTTCTGCTTGGAAAATTATGTGGTTTAAAACCTCAAGCTGTCAACAAGGCTTCAGCATTCCTGAATCCATCCCTGCCTCCTGCACGTACCCACTGGGTCTGTGCTCTTCTTTCACACTCCTTTTCTGTAAAGCAGGATAGGTGGGACCAGGGCTTTGGACTGTGTTTATCTTCTTTAACTTCCTTTCAGGGAGAACTCTGTAATTAACATCTCCTGTGCCAGTATATTAAGAAATATCAGAAAACTTGTTAGAAAAACTTCAGCAAAACTTGCCAAAGGTATTCCCTGGCTTTAGGTGAAATCCCTTAGGGTGGCTGGACAGAGGGACCCCACACAAGTTCAGCCTCTTTTCTGGCACAGGTTGGGCAGAGAAGCTGTGGCTGCCCCATCCCTGGGAGTGTCCAAGGCCAGGTTGGACGGGGCTTGGAGCACCCTGGGATAGTGGGAGGTGTCCCTGGTGGCACAGGGTGGGATTTAAGGTCCCTTCCAGCCCAAACCAGTCTGGGATGCTATTTGGAAGTTTATGGTGTAAATGCTCATGGGAAAGATTGGGATAATCAGATACAGGAGCAGCTGAACTATCTTTCACTATCCAAATAATGTGCTTTGCTCAGGCCATCAGACAAGCTTTTTTACTTCCTGAATTTAAAAAGCAAATTCATTTAAATGCACCCTATGCAGAACAGGGTTTATGCCTATAAACTGCTTTATTTTAAACAGATCCCTTCTCTCTCCTGATCATACAAGCCCGGCCTGTTCAAACTCGGCTCATTTATTGTGCCAGCAATTGCAAAACAGTTTCCACTATTGGTGTGTACTTTTTCCTTTGGCTTTTTCCCCCCTCCTTGTTTTCTTTTTCCCCTTCTCCTTTGTTTGAAAATCTTGACTCATCCAAAGCTACCTGTAGCTGAACAGGGCCGGCCTTGTGACTTTAAAGCTGTCTGCAGTGAGTTTTGTGGTGGCAGGCTGTTAATTATTGCTGTGAAGAACAGATTGTGGGGGATAAGCCGGGCCTTATCTCTCCATCGCGGAGGGAGAGTAGCTGAAGTGTTGCTGGGCTTTGCCTATTGTGTGAAAGTGCTGGCAGCCTCCCACTGAAAGGGGACGATAACATCGTGGCCCTGCAATAATCTCACGTCTTTTCTCCCAGCACAAACTTTTCTGTGAGCGATGAAAGGCTGTTGATGATTCCAGCTGGATTGGAGAGAAAGGTTCATTGAGGAGGCCAATCCCAACGCACTGATTCACCATTCCCGGGTGGTTTTCCCCCCAAAACAGGTCGATGGCTGACTGCTCTCCAGTTATCGATCCCGAGGAGTTGAATGAGACGAGGTGTTGGCTCCCAGCAGCCTGGGCAGTGTCTCTGCCGTTTCTGAGCACTGACTGACCGGGTGGTTTGTCAATAAAACAGTTCCTTCCCAGGGACTGTCACACACCACAGCACTTGGAGCTTACTCCGTTCCTGCTGCTGGGAGTTTTCTGTCTCCCCAGTCCAACGGCTGTCAGAGCAGTCCTGGGAAAACCTGCTGGAAGTTGTGGCCTGTCCAGGCAGCCCAGCCCGGCGTTTTGGCTCGATCTGGCACTGCCTCTTTGCCCACACTCCTGTGCCTTCAGTTCCAAATCCTTTAAGCCACTCTGTCCTGGATCTCATTAGGAGCCCAGCACTCCCAGGGGATGGAGCAGCACCGCAAATGGGTCATTGCTCTCAAACGCTGCGAGACACTCGCATGAATAAATAAATATACTATTTAAACCAGCCCTTTGGGGGCTTCTGATTGGGTTTATTTACGGGCTGTTCAAACTCTCCTTGCTCTGTAATAGCCCCTTGTAAGTGTTTCTGTTTAACAGAGCCTGACTTTTTGGGAGTGAGCTGCCCTGTTTGCATGTGAACCAGCCCCAACAGCTCCTCTGAAAGCATAAAATATAAAAGGCAGCTGCAGACAAAGGCAGGGATCACTCTGTGACTCGATGCAGATGGCCAGGAGTTGCCATGCACACACTGAGAGGTAACAGGCTCCTTCCAACAGAGCAGGAACTGTTCTTTTGGAGCAAAACCTGAATGTTAACTAAGTACAGAAATAACAAATACCTGCGTAATGCTGTGTAGTATTTCCATGCTGTAAATAGTTCTGTGTTCCTGCAAGTGGGGGCGTGACAGGGAGGAAAAGGAAGGGTGGAAACCTGCACATTCTTCTGTCACCTGTGATTTAAGAAAAGGCTCCGTGCTTCATTTAGAGGAGAAAAGGGAAGGGGGGATAACTGGTGGGTGTATGTCAGAAGGACAATTAGCATTTCCATCAAGTGTGTGCCAGTTGGCTCTAGAATTAATCAAATACAGCTCATTCTCTCCCTTCCCACTCCTCCCCTTGGCTTTTGCTGGTTTTCTCCAGGGTTTTCTTCTATCACTTGTCGGTTTCTCTGGCCTTTTATGGTCTTTGTCAGAGTGACAACACGAAGCCCTCTGAGATCCCACCACTGCTGAATTCACTACCAGCTGCACGTTCATGGTTATCTCCTCCTGTTCCTTATTTCCACCCCCAACTTTTGTTTCCTCGTGCTCTGTGTTAGGCAGGATTTAGTCTGTTCCTTTCTCCTTCCCAGCACAAACATCCTGGCCAGTTACACCTTAGGGGAACAGCTCCCCACCCTCTCAGCACCTGCACAGAGATCCCCAAATGTTTAATCTCAAGGAACTGAAATACTGAACCAAAGAGTTGCAAGGAAGTTTAACTCTCCTCCTGTTAGTAGGATACTCATGCCCAAGTAGCTCTATTTTAATTAAAACCCCACAATGAGGCCTTTGTATTTTTTGCCCTGCTAATCTATACTCCCAAATAGGTTACTTGGAGTAAGAAATTGAAAATCCACAGTACCTGGGATGGCACACTCGGGGTGCTCTGAACTCCTGGTAGAGACAGAAGTGATTGGACACATTCCTGTAAGGGACAACCATGAGGAAAGCTCAGATCCAGGCAAAAGGCTTTCAAAAATTCCCCACTCCCCAATATTTTCCTGCTGGTGTACACACACTATATATATGGATATCACAAACAGTTTACCTTACCTAACACATCTATACCTATCCCACTATTGGCTGGGTTCTTTGAAATCCCCTTAACACACCCTTAAAAAAACACCTTATTTTCCTGATTTTTCCTTCCCTCCAGGGTACACTAAGCACGTTTTTGTATTTGTGAGTGGCCAGAATGGGGAGACTTTTTCCATCCACCAAAAAGCAGAGCACACTTGGTGCAGACAAGAGCCTTGCTCTCCCCTCCCTTTGCAGCCTGCTTACAAAAGACACAAATAGAGTGTGTAGAATCATAGAATGGATTGGGTTGGAAAAGACCTCCCAGATCATCAAGTCCAACCCTTGGGCCAACTCCAGTCCCTTTACCAGATCATGGCACTCAGTGCCACGGCCAAGCTCAGCTGAAAAACCTCCAGGGATGGGGAACCCACCCCCTCTCTGGGCAGCCCATTCCAATCCCTGAGCACTCTCTCTGCAAACAATTTTTTCCTGCTCTCCAACTTCAATTTCCCCTGGCAGAGCTGGAGCCCATCGTGCCCCCTTGTCCTATTGCTGAGTGCCTGGGAGAAGAGACCAACCCCCACCTGGCCAGAACTTCCCTTCAGGCAGTTCCAGACAGTGCTGAGGTCACCTCTGAGCCTCCTCTTCTCCAGGCTGAACACCCCCAGCTCCCTCAGCCTCTCCCCACAGCACTTGTGCTCCAGTCCCTTCTCCAGCCTCGTTGCTCTTCTCTGGCCCCGCTCCAGCCCCTCGATCTCTTTCCTCAACTGAGGGGCCCAGAACTGAACACAACACTTAAGGTGTGGCCTCCCCAAGGCAGAGTCCAGGGGAAGGGTCACTGCCCTGGGCCTGCTGGCCACGCTAGTTTGGATCCAGGCCAGGATCCCATTGGCCTTCTTGGCCACCTGGGCACACTGTTGGCTCCTGTTGAGCTTCCTGTCCCTCAGTCCCCCCAGGTCCCTCTGCCTGGCTGCTCTCCAGCCATTCTGTGCCCAGCCTGGAGCTGCAGGGGGTTGGGGTGGCCAAAGGGCAGGACCTGCACTTGGCCTTGTTGAACTCCATCCCATTGCAATCAGCCCATCTCTCAAGTCTATCCAGATCCCCCAGCAGAGCCCTCCAGCCTTCCAGCAGGTCGACACTCCCTCCCAGCTTGGTGTCATCAGCAAATTTGCTGATGGTGGACTCAATCCCCTCATCTAAATCATCAATAAAGATACAGATAAACAGATCAGAACAGTTCTGTTTCCCAGCGCCAAACAACACGTGCCTGTGTGTACACACTCAGCCGGCAGGATCGTTAATTCCTGGGAGGGATCCCCACGTGGAAGGGGCCGGACGCCGCGGAGGAAGGAGCGGTGAGTGAGTCAGGGCTGCCTGGGTTTCAGAGCGCCTCGGAGCTTTGACTCATCCCTGTACAGAGAGGCTGCAAAGGAAAAAGAAAACTGATCGCAAAGAATGTCACTCTGCTGGAGGGAGGGAGGACTTGGAGCTGCTCCAGACTGAGCACGGGGAGAGGCAGCTCTTTGCCATTTGCTCCCTCGTTAGAGACGGGCAATTCATTAACGCATTGAGGTGTGAAAGAGCTTAAACAAAACGCTGCACTCGCTGTAATTTAAGAAAGGCATCTCTGCCCTCCCTGGGGAAGGGACTGCTTGTCTGAAAGGCAGGAGCTTCTGCTGCTTGTTGCCCAAAAAACAAACCTTCAGAGCAAACGGCTGTGGTGCAGCCTCGTAGCTCAGCCTTTCTTCTTTGACACTCTGCACCTTCAGGACTGCTCCATTACTCCTTTTCTCCCCAGGGTTTAAATGACAGTCACTGTGGGCCAGACACAAAAAAACAGCCAACAAAACACGATAAAAAGTCCAAAAAACAGACAGGCACAGGAGTACTGCTGGCAAACCCAGTACCTGCCTTAGCCCTTCTTAGATACACCTGAGCCAGAGCTGCTGAAGCTCACCTGGGACCACAGTTAGTAACCCTGCTATGCCACTCAACTCCAGCTTTTTGGGCATGGGCTTGGACCCAAAGAGTCATTCCAGGAACCCCCAGAGTTTAAATATTGTTCTTAACAATCCACTGATGTTCCCATCCTCAGGCTTTCTTCGACTTACACAAAATCAGGAAGAGATTTGGTGTTTGGTTGGCACAAAATCAGGGTCACGCTGTAAGTTTATGTGGTTGCACCTGTAGCAGAGAGCAAGTTTCAGTAGTGTGAGGTTTTCCAAAGGGAGCAGTTGCACTGATATCTGTGTGATTTTGGGATTAACTGATTCAGGGAACTCAGTGGAGCTCCCTAAAGACTGAGCGAAAACAGGTTGGGACTTCTGGATATTGTATCAGTTCCAGGACAAGCAGGGTGGGAGATGGGCACGAGAGGAGTTTGGAACCAGGCAAAATTTGGCTTTTGCCTAAAGAAAGTACACATGGTGGCTTTCAAGTCTTGCTCAAAGTTGCTGTTACATAGAAGGGAAAAAAAGCATACTGAGTTAGGTTTGTTTTCCCTTTTCTGTAACTGTGGCAATGACACTGCTGCCTGTTTGACTCACTACTGTTTCAAAGCAGTGTTCAAGTGAGTAACAGCTGAAAAATGTGCGTGTCTTTGCCTCACAGCTCAGGGCTCATTTCTTTGGAAGGCCTCTGGCAGCCACAAATCACTCTGAATTGGCAGAGCACTTCTCTTAATGAGTGATATTTCAGCATAATTTATTTGGGTGCCCTGCCAGGGAGGAAACTGCAGTTCTGGAGCTCTTGGATGGTGTCACCTGGGCAATGGTCATCTCTGGGCTTCTGTGGATGTGACTCAGGTGGTGTTTTGACTTCCTCAGGCAGCGCTCACACCAATCCTGGCAGCTGGACAGCAAAATCTGACACGTCCTGGGTCCAGATCTGGTAAAGGGCAGACTGTTTTAAGATACAACAAACAGCAAAATGAACACCCACCTGGGGTAGCTCAAATATTTGATGACCAAGACTTAAATTAGATCCTAAAAGCTCCCTTCTGTCCTAAACCCTCTGTTGACTTTCTGCTCCGTTTTCCCCCTCAGAGCTTTTAGGTTCCCCCTGAGGAATCTGTTCAAGTGCTCCCCACATCTGCACACACACCTGTTGGACAGTGGAGATAAATCCAGCAAAGCCCAAGCACCAAAGGCTGAGCACTCCCCAGGCACAGCCTGTTTGGGTTGGGAAAGGCCCTTCCCCATTTGGGGGTCCTGGGACAAGGCCTGAAGGATTTCAGGTCTAATCCCTTGTCCTTAAGTGACCTGTTTGATTCCCGGCCCTGCTCCGGGCACTGTGAGCACTGAATCCTCTTATCCCGTGGCTCTCCTCGCCGTGTGACTTCACCTGGAAATAGCAGGGGGCTATAATTAGACGAGGGGCTCACGTTTGCCCCTGAAATTGCCTTGGGCATTGGGGAAGGAAGCAGCAGACCTGTAACAGACCCTTCTTGGGGACAGCCCCGCCAGCTCCTGCTCCTGTGTGATGCTGGAACGCTGCTTTGACTGGCTGGAAAAACTTCAGTGCTTTACACTCACAAAGGGTCTGTGTGAGGTCTCTTGAGTTGGACTTGCTGGAAAAAACGCCTCAACTTGTTTCCTCAAACTGCAGTTAGAGTTGTTTTAAGAGTTTCACAGCTATTGCAGCCTGCTGGAGGAGAGACATAGGTGTGAGGGAAAAGCTGCATCCTGTGGAGCAGCTGCTTTGGATGTTTATAAAATCAAGGCTTTGGGATTTTGTTGTGTCTGGGAAGGAGAAGACCAGAGAACAGCAAACTCTCCTTGCCTTGTGTTTTTTAACCAAATGCACAGAACAGTCTGGGGAGGTATGGAAGAAAATCCCTCTGATGTTTTTTGAATGGGACATTGGAGCTCCCTTCTGACTAGAAGCAGGACAGTGTGATGGGATGAATTGGGTGCACCCTTAGGACAGGAGTGCCTCTGATACTCAGTTTTTGCACTGGGGTGGAGCCTGGGGTGCTCAGAACTAGTGAGAACTTTGCCTGAGCTCCTCTTAGTGCTCGTGGGCCATTAGGCATGAAAAGGTCTTGGCTGATCCCGAGCACAAAAAACCACAAAGAGCAAAGCTGGATAGTTAATGGGCAGATGGAGCTAATTAACAGGAGGCATGAACTCCAGTTCTGGGCCCCTCAGTTGAGGAAAGAGATTGAGGGGCTGGAGCGGGGCCAGAGAAGAGCAACGAGGCTGGAGAAGGGACTGGAGCACAAGTGCTGTGGGGAGAGGCTGAGGGAGCTGGGGGTGTTCAGCCTGGAGAAGAGGAGGCTCAGAGGTGACCTCAGCACTGTCTGGAACTGCCTGAAGGGAAGTTGTGGCCAGGTGGGGGTTGGTCTCTTCTCCCAGGCACTCAGCAATAGGACAAGGGGGCACGATGGGCTCAAGCTCTGCCAGGGGAAATTGAAGTTGGAGACGAGAAAAAAATCCTTTGCAGAGAGAGTGCTCAGGGATTGGAATGGGCTGCCCAGAGAGGGGGTGGATTCCCCATCCCTGGAGGTTTTTCAGCTGAGCTTGGCCGTGGCACTGAGTGCCATGATCTGGTAAAGGGACTGGAGTTGGCCCAAGGGTTGGACTTGATGATCTGGGAGGGCTTTTCCAACCCAACCCATTCTATGATTCTGTGAACTCCAGGAGGGGCTATTTCAGATCGTCCCTGGGGAAGGCAAAGGAAGGAGTGCTGTCTAGGGACAGAGGGTAATAATGGTCGTGATGGTCTTTCAGACTAACAGGGATGCCAAAGGAAAAATATGATCCTCCAGATCCTCGCAGAATTTACACCATCATGTCAGCAGAAGAGGTAGCCAACGGGAAGAAGTCACACTGGGCTGAGCTGGAGATCTCAGGTGAGTCGGTTTGGCTTTGAATGCCGGTTGTTGCTGCCCCAGATCACACCAGACGTTTCCAGACAGGGCATCCTGTTGTGAGCACAGTTTTTCTCAGGGAGGAGGAGGGGCATGAGACTTCCACAGCAGAACTCTCATCCTTCTGCCATGCCCCAGTGGTTCCAGAGTGAAGGGACGGTTCCTTGCTTGTCTCCTTTAGGCAGAGTGCGCAGCTTAAGTTCGTCGCTGTGGTCGCTGACGCACCTGACGGCTCTGCACCTCAACGACAACCACCTTACCCGCATTCCACCTGACATTGCCAAGCTCCACAACCTGGTTTACCTGGATCTGTCATCCAACAAACTCAGAAGTTTACCAGCAGAACTAGGAAACATGGTATCTCTCAGGTGAGAGGAGCTGTTCTGGTTGACTTCTCAGAATTTCCTATCGTGGGATCGGAAGCAGGGATTTCAGTTTGCTTTCTGTTCCTGTGTTCCAAATAATCCTGAAAAATTCCAAATTGGTGCAGAGCTCCAGTTCTAAGAATTACTTTTGGGTTCACTGCCCTTCTTTTCTGATCTCTGTAAGTCTTCTATATCACTCAAAGTCTTCTGCCCTGAAACATTCTTTTGAGACTTGGTGATGGGCTTCTGTTTAAATTCTCCCTGGCTTTAATTTGTGTTTTGGAGGGTTTGTGCCTTTTTTTCTGTCCCTAGTGAATGTATTTCATTCATTCTTTGACACAGGAGGGTTGGCACATCTTTCCATAATAAAATTCAGGGTGAAAAGTGTCCTCTTTGAAGAAGAGCAGCACACAGTGCATGAGGAGTTTTCTTTTGCAGTGATACTCACCCAAAGTGTTTTTGCATTTGCTGCAGGGAATTGCTTTTAAATAACAATCTGTTACGGGTTTTGCCTTATGAACTTGGACGGCTCTTCCAGCTCCAAACCCTGGGTTTGAAAGGTGAGCTCCTTCCAGTTCCATATTCCTGTGAGAGCTCAGGAATTCCTGAGGGGGCTGTGTCTGTCACCTCTGGGGTTTGTTACAGTCTGTGGGAGACACTGAGCTCATCGTGCCACTGTTGTTCTCTCCTGTTGGCAGGCAATCCTTTATCCCAAGACATTCTCAGCCTCTACCAGGATCCAGATGGAACCCGAAAGCTACTGAACTACATGCTTGACAATCTAGCAGGTACAGCCCTACTGACCTGATGGAAAAAGGGGTTCAAAAGAAGTGTTTGCTGCTAAAACAAGACTCTGAAGCACTGGAGGGAGGGTATTTCTGACCTGCTGTAGCACTTCTGTCAGGTGGCTCTGGTTGTACCCACAAACACACCCTCTGGAAGGGGCTGACATGGATTATCCAAGCTTTTCTCATGTTACAACCCGTTTGAAACCCGTCAATTACCAACCAAACACAAAGTTTTCTTGGCTGAAGCCATTTTGGTACTTGCCATTAAAAATGGTCACCTGACTGCACAGAGAATGTCAAATTGAGATGGAGAAACACCCAAACCATTAAGAACATCCAGTACCTGACTTAAATCTTGCTTTGTGGTTCTGTAACTGAGCCTTGTGCTTTGCCACTCGGTGTCTCCCAAGCTGGGGCGCTGCAGGAATGGTGGATATAGGGCAAGGTTCTTGGAGAAGGGCTGTCTGAAGCACACCAGGATTCACCCCTCCTTCTTCAGCAGATTATTCAAGGTGCAGGAGTGGTTCAGGGGTGCTTCTAAATCAGAAAATGAGACAAAAATAGTCATGAATGTTACAACTGACAATTTTTGTATTACTAGAGTCATTTAAATGATTTTTGCCTCCCCTGGAGCATCAAAAGACTTGGGGAGTCAGGGTTACAAAGCACATTATTGTTCAGTCATTATTTAGAGTTAGAAATTACAACTTACAAATAGAAACTCTGAATTAATCACTGGTTTAATTTTTTTTGTAGTTCATCCAGAGCAGCTGCCTCCAAGGCCATGGATTACTTTAAAAGAACGAGACCAAATTCTGCCCTCAGGTAACTCTGTGGTTCTTTTCCCTGTGCTCACATCACAGTGTGCTGAAAAACTTGTCTTGGGCTTCATTTTCCTGGAGCAGAGTGAAAAGAGCAATTTGTGTTCATTTGCACTGGAACAATTAACATATGGCTGTGCTGTAAATACAGTTTTTGTCATTTGAATGGGATGCTGGTTATTTCTTGTCCATCTTAGGCTTTGTTATAACTCTTCCAGCCACTCTTGCACAAGCACAAGAGTTCATAATCTGTTATCTTCAGAGACTGATAACCTTTCCCTTTCTTTCTTTCTTTCCTTCTTTCTTTCTTCCCTCCTCTCCCTCCAGCTTCATTCACAGTCATGTGTTACAATGTGTTGTGTGATAAATATGCCACCAGGCAGCTCTATGGCTACTGCCCATCCTGGGCACTCAACTGGGAGTACAGGAAAAAGGGAATCATGGAAGAAATCGTCAACTGTGATGCAGATATCATTAGTCTTCAGGTAACTGGAAAAGAACTGTGTTTTTCAGCAGCATTAGAAAACATGAACCTTTGCTTTTAGAAGAGAAAGTTCCCTCGAGAACACCATAGTCACCTGCTGGGTACCAGATTCCAGAGCTTCCCAATACAAGCTGTGTGCTTGTGGGATTGACCTCAAATCCTGTGGGAGCTCAAATGTTGTCACAACTAAAAGGTCTTGCTCCAGGGCAGTGAGACACCCTTGTGCCAAAGGGCCCCCAGGTGAAATATTAATCCCTGCTGGATGTCTGTCAGCCCCTGCCAAGTTTTAACCTAGGACAGTATCCTCATTCCAGTGTCAAAAATACCAGGTGTAATCTCCTGCTATTCCAAACACACCTGTCCACCTTACCTCTGGGAGGGATTCCAGGGATGGGGATCAGTTCCCAGCAGGGTCGTGGTGTAGGGAGTGACGTGGTTTGTGCAAACAGCCGCTCTCTGCTCCGGTGGGAGCTGCTGACTGTGAGCCAAGGGAAGAGTCTCCTTCACTTCCCAGCCTGAAGGTGTTTGTGTTCAATCCCAGGAAGTGGAAACGGAGCAATACTTCACCCTTTTTCTGCCAGCCTTGAAGGAACGGGGATACGACGGATTCTTTTCTCCAAAGTCACGTGCCAAAATCATGTCTGAGCAGGAGAAGAAGCACGTGGATGGCTGCGCCATATTCTTCAAAACCGAAAAGTAAGGGGCAGGAGCAGCTTTGTGAAAACACATTCAGCCCTCAGCACACTTCTCAGTAACTAGGATGGAAGTTTCCCAAAACCTGAGCTCCCTTTTGGAGCTCTCGCTGCTTCCAGAAACAAAAACACACTTTGCACATCATGTGTGAAAACGCCTGGAGCGGTTTGGGGCGGAGGGAAGGCTGTGGGAAGAGGCAGGGGGTGGTTCTGCCCCCTGGGCACTGTGGAGCCGTGGGTCAGCCCTGCTGACAGAGGGTTCTCTGTGTTGGCTCAGGTTTACGCTGGTGCAGAAGCACACGGTGGAGTTCAACCAGGTGGCCATGGCCAACTCTGAGGGCTCGGAGGCCATGCTGAACAGGGTGATGACCAAGGACAACATCGGCGTCGCCGTCGTGCTGGAGGTGCACAAGGAGCTGTTTGGAGCAAGTGAGTATTCCCTGGGGTTCCCTCTGGTGTTCCCTCTAGTTACTCAGTTCCACAGAACGACATGAGTTCCACATAATCCACCTCCTATAATACCATTCCCAAGCTTTTTGCCCAGCTTACTATTCTGTTACATTCTGGAACAACGCAACTTTGCCAAGGCCTCTGTGTTTACACACATCTGTGCTTACCAAGAGTAGACAAAAATATTCAACTTCTATTTTCAACTCTGTTCTTCTCCCCTTGATTGACTCCTTCCACCCTCCCCCAGTGATTAGATGTCAGTGCTAACATACCAGTGTGGAAGGAGGAGATTATCAGTTATCTTTTCCTGCCTCTTGATTGACTGACTGTCACATTTTCATTAAGTTTGATCAAGATGCAGCAGACAATTCCAACACAGATAAAATTGCCACCCTGCTCTGTCTGCGTGGCTGGGGTTTTGATGGCTTCAGAGAAGGAGAATGGCTCAATTCCAGGGCTGGAAGGAGCTGCCTGGGCCTTTCTGCCCCACCTTGCAGCTCAGAAAAACAGTAAAAGCAGTGACAGCGTTTTGCAGCAGCCAGGGACATTCCACAGGCATTTGAGCAGTGAACACACATCCATCTGCTGGTGTGTCTGACTCTGAGCCCTGAGTAGCTACACCCTGAGTACCAACAGGTGGGAACAGCCTTTCACTGCTGGAATTGTACCTGTTTATCCAGGTATGAAGTCGCTTCACGTGGACAAGCAGCTGCTCATCGTGGCCAATGCCCACATGCACTGGGACCCCGAGTACTCGGATGTGAAACTCATCCAGACTATGATGTTTGTCTCGGAACTGAAGAACATCCTGGAGAAAGCCTCCAGCAGGCCCAGTAGCCCGACAGCAGATCCCAACTCCATCCCTCTGGTGCTGTGTGCGGATCTCAACTCGCTGCCTGATTCAGGTGACACTCGGCTTAATTTTTAACTTACCTTCCTTAGAGTGTTTTGAGTCCTCTTTTTCCTCTGAGGGCAATGGGGTGGTTTGTGCTTCCCTGGGGAGGTATGGATGAAAACTTCCCTAGGAATTTGGAAATCTGGATGGACAGTCTGCAGTCCTCTGGTTGAGTCGCCTGCTTTTTGTGGTCTGCTCTACACTCCATGAAGGCTGGTGGTACCTACAGAAGTGCAGGAAAGCACAAACAGATCTTAACTAAATCATTAAATAAATACCCATACCTGCAGCAGCAATAAGAAGTAGGAAAGGTGCGAGTTCCTCAGGAAAACTTACTGAGTAGATGAGTTTGCTTTGCTAATTTACATATTTTTTTAATCTCCTGGCCTATCTTGGTGCTTTGGTTTTAACCCCAAGGCCAACATTCCCCGAGTCCTGACCCCTGAATCCCTCTGCCAACAGGTGTAGTGGAATACCTGAGCAATGGCATAGTGGCTGACAACCACAAGGACTTCAAGGAGCTGCGTTACAACGAGTGTCTGATGAACTTCAGCGGGAACGGGAAGAACGGAGCGTCCGAAGGGAGGATCACACACGGCTTCCAGCTCAAGAGCGCCTACGAAAACAACCTGATGCCTTACACCAATTACACTTTTGATTTCAAAGTAAGCAGCAGCTTGTCTGAATTCCCTGCCCCTTGGCTGTCTCTCCCTCTGCTACTGGAAGTGCTTCTTTGCTGCTTCCTGCTCCTGTTCCTGTCGCTCAGGAGTTACGGTTTGCTGGAGTTTTTACTGGAATTTTTAACCTTCCAGCCTGGCTGTGGCCAGTGGTGTAATGGGAATGGGTGTCTGTCATGTGAAAGGGAGGAGGGAGACAGAAATGCAACATTTCTAGTCTTAACTGTATTAATAAAAGTTATTAGGTATAAGTGTCCTCGGAGTAATCAAAGCTTTATGAACCCAGCACTGCCTGCCAGACTCTGGACAGAACACAGGCTGGAAAGGTTTCTGACTCCCCCATGAGGGCCACACTTAAGCCAGGGAGAAATTATTAGCAATAAGCACTTCTAGACAATCAGAGCCTTATGTCCCCAACACTGTCTGTTGACTAACAGACAGCCCACAGGTTGGAAGAGTTCTGACCTCTAATATGAAGCCACACTTAGCCAGAAAAGAACTTTCCCCACAACAGCTCCTGAAATAACTTTTATTAATACAAATATGTGGCAGTTATTGTGGGTTCTGCTTTGCTGGTGAGAACCTTCAGCTGCAAGATTGTATTTAATTGATAATAAAAGAGTCCAAAAGAAACCAGCACAAAACACATTTTACAAACACACTAAACTCAAGTTACAATACAGCAATGTATCCCATTTTCCCAACAGACAGAAACCAGCAACAAAGAACTACTAACTAAAAGCACAGCCACCTAAAACACTTATCCAGACACTCTCTCAATAACACAGGACAATAAAATATCTTGCACATCACTCTCTCTTTAACACAAAATAAAAAGAAAGAGCAGAGCTGCTTTTTATCAACACACATGTTGAAAAAGAAACTGCATATTGAAAGTAAAGCAAGTTACTGTAGTTGCAAAACAGCTGGTCTTATAAAGTAAGAATAGCAAAAAAAGCAATAACCAATATAAAGTAGCAAAGTGTGAAGCAAGTTACTGTTATTAGTATTATGGTAGCAAAACACAGTTAGTAAAGGAAATGATTATAAAGTAAGAATCAAAGTAGCTGTTAGCATAAGATGTAAGATAAAATGTATAAAGGAATAAGCTTTGTAAGAAAGTAAAGTTAAGAAAGGAAAGTATGGAAAAATAGAAAGCACATGGTCTTCTCCCCCCTACATTGTTCCAGGAGGTAGGAGGAGGCAGGACAAGCTGCAGCAGTTACCCTTACAAAGACACTGGCATTTCTCCCTCCTCTCTGCTGGAGTTTAAACTCCACACTTTTTATACCTTTCTTTTCCTTCATGTGGTTTTGTGACTAATAGTCAATCTGTTGGGGGGGTGATGGTGATGCCTGAGGGGAGGTGGCTCCCAGAGTGGTTATAGAAGATATGGCAAAGGGGGGCCATATCATTCCTTAAACAACACTCCACCCTATGTTCATCTTAGCAGTTTGAGAGCCTTTATCCTCTGCTTGGAGCATCCTTCCAGGGGGCTGAGGCCTCTGCTCGGGGCATCCCTCCAGGGGGCTGAGGCCTCTGCTCGGGGCATCCCTCCAGGGGGCTGAGGCCTCTGCTCGGGGCATCCCTCCAGGGGGCTGAGGCCTCTGCTCGGGGCATCCCTCCAGGGGGCTGAGGCCTCTGCTTGGGGCATCCCTCCAGGGGGCTGAGGCCTCTGCTTGGAGCATCCCTCCAGGGGGCTGAGGCCTCTGCTCGGGGCATCCCTCCAGGGGGCTGAGGCCTCTGCTTGGGGCATCCCTCCAGGGGGCTGAGGCCTCTGCTCAGGGCATCCCTCCACGGGGCTGAGGCCTCTGCTCGGAGCATCCCTCCAGGGGGCTGAGGCCTCTGCTCGGAGCATCCCTCCAGGGGGCTGAGGCCTCTGCTTGGAGCATCCCTCCAGGGGGCTGAGGCCTCTGCTTGGAGCATCCCTCCAGGGGGCTGAGGCCTCTGCTCGGGGCATCCCTCCAGGGGGCTGAGGCCTCTGCTCGGGGCATCCCTCCAGGGGGCTGAGGCCTCTGCTCGGGGCATCCCTCCAGGGGGCTGAGGCCTCTGCTCGGGGCATCCCTCCAGGGGGCTGAGGCCTCTGCTCGGGGCATCCCTCCAGGGGGCTGAGGCCTCTGCTCGAGGCATCCCTCCAGGGGGCTGAGGCCTCTGCTCGGGGCATCCCTCCAGGGGGCTGAGGCCTCTGCTCGGGGCATCCCTCCAGGGGGCTGAGGCCTCTGCTCGGGGCATCCCTCCAGGGGGCTGAGGCCTCTGCTCGGGGCATCCCTCCAGGGGGCTGAGGCCTCTGCTCGGGGCATCCCTCCAGGGGGCTGAGGCCTCTGCTCGGGGCATCCCTCCAGGGGGCTGAGGCCTCTGCTTGGGGCATCCCTCCAGGGGGCTGAGGCCTCTGCTTGGGGCATCCCTCCAGGGGGCTGAGGCATCTCCCTCAACCCACCAGGGCTGATCAGGGGCCATCACCCCACAGGTGTCTTACCCCAGTGCCTGTTGCCAGTCCCTGTTCTCACCCCCTGCGTCCCTCCCTCTCTCCACAGGGTGTGATTGACTACATTTTCTACTCCAACACCCACATGAACGTGCTGGGAGTGCTGGGGCCTTTGGACCCTCAGTGGCTGGTGGACAACAACATCACAGGGTGCCCACACCCCCACATCCCTTCCGACCACTTCTCCCTGCTGACCCAGCTGGAGCTGCACCCTCCTCTCCTGCCTCTCGTCAACGGGGTGCACCTCCCGGGCCGGAGGTAGTGGGGCCTGCCCTGGGAGGGCACGGACCTGTTCCCACGGACCTGTACACTTGTAAATCCACCCACATAGGAGTGAAGTATGGCCCACCTGCAGCTGCTTCTCCAAGCTCCTCTTCCTTATTAAGTGTTTGATATGACATTTTGCACATTTTGGTGCATATTGGTATCATTTGGCACTAGGGCTGGAACCAAAGTATTATTCCCCTTTTCAGGTTTTTAATTTAATTTTTGTTCGGTTACTTTTTTTTTAATTATTTTATTTTATTTTAAACTGGCTTTTTCTTTTCAGTAGGAAGCTGCACTTCTAAATGGAGAAATGAGATTAAAAACTTGGCATTTGACATATTTCAAGGTAATGCTTTTTTCCCAAATGTGGAGAAAGGAGCCAGCCTTTTAAAAGAAAGAAGAGCAAAACTAGAGATACTTGTTTTGTAGGAAGAATATTAGAAATAATGTTTGTTTGAACCCACAATGGAGACTGAACTCTGCATCCAACATAAAATTTGCACATTAGTGAAGCACTTAATACCTGACCATAAATGACTGACAGCCTGGCCCTGCCCCCTCATCTCACTACCATCAGAAAACCAAAGATCTGTGATCAAATTCGAGCTCTAAATCCTCCTGATGCCAATTTATGTGGGAGCTGTTGTTGGTCAGGGTTCAATTCAAAAGCTGCTGGTTCCTTCCCAACTCTTAATGCTCTTTGGATGTGTTGGAAATCCCTTTTTCCTTCCTTTTAATGCTCTGGGTGGCCAGTTCAAAACCTTGTGCCTCAAGAGGCATTAAATATGATGCAATTTTCTGAGAAAAAAAAAATACACAAACCTGTTTGGCTGCTTAATGTTAAAAAAAAAAAGGCACAGTGATAGGAAAAGGTCGTGTCTGTGTTTTTAAGTTTTTCTTTATTCTGCTTTTTTGCTGCTATAAGATTTTCTTGAATTTCTATTTGAAACTTTTCATGCACTTTACTGTTTCTAGTCTCCAAATGTGATATTTTTAATAAATGAAAAACATTTTCCATGATGTGAATGAAATTTTTAAGCAGATTGCTAAGCCTATATTTATGTCTCATTCATATACTTTAAAAAAAAGTCCAATTTAAATTGTGAAATTAGTTTTAAATACTAAGGAGCCACGTTCTGTCTTGCAAAACTGCCAGGTCAGGCTGTTTCTCTTCAGTTAAACATTCTCTTTGTTGTGGGTATTATCCATAGGGGATAAAAACCCCAAACAATTGGATTTAGAGGAGAAACTATTCCCTGACTCTGGTTGGGGTTGGGGAGAGGGTGGGATGGGCCAGAATGCAAAAATGGGCTCAACACAATGACAACTTTTCCTTTGGAAAAGAAGTGCCTAAAAACTGGAGGCCTCACCAGTGGTCTGTGAGCAATTGGAAGTGATGGGAGCTGGGGGAAATTCCTGCTTTGGGCAAAAATACTCCAACCAACCAACTCCAAAAGCCAAAAAAAAAAGCCCTTTCCAGAGATGGGGTTTCCTCTGGGTGCAGCTATCTCTGAATATACCTCAGCCTTGCCCACCTGGCTGTGGCACATGGATTTGAGAGTACTGGAAAGTAGAATAGCATGAAAAACTTAATTTTGTGGACATTACCTTTCCATAACCAGCTGCTGTGTGGTTTTTTGGGAAGGGGGGATGCTCCTCTCAGGAGGTGTGCACTGACCTGCTCCTCCAGGCACAGCAGCTCCCAATGTGAGCAGCACTTCCCACTATACTTCACTCCAGGATTTTTTTTGAGCTGTTTGTATAAAATGGAATTCCCAAGTCACCCGTGGTTGTCTGTGGACTGCAGAGGAGCCCACTCAGTGGTAAAACCCAGACCCCAACAGCAAAGTTTTGTAACCAGAGGGGTGGGAGAGGGTGGGGATGGAACCAAACCCCAAGCCTGGCAAGCTCTGTGAGGATGGGGATGGAACCAAACCTTGGCAAACTCTGGGAGCTGCTCAGGTTTGGTTCCGTTGCAGGAAGGTGTTCCATTGGATTTTCTCTGCTGCCAAATGCACTTCCCAACACCCACCCATCACACCGTGTGGTTTTTAACTCAAAAACGTTATTGGAACAGACACTGCACAAAAAAGAGCCCCAGTTTTGGTGATGTTTCAGTCAATGCACTTGTTTACCTGCCTCTCCTCTCCGGCTCTCTCCTGTTTTCCCTTCCTGGCAGGAGCAGTGAGGGGATTGGTGCTTTTTTTTTCTCTCCATCATCACCACGCCCTCAGTTCCCAGCGTGTGGCAGCCAATGCCTGGGAGAAAAGGCTCCAAGCCCTTCCCTGCTCCTCCTTCCCAAAACACGGTGCCTGGTGTCCACTTCCCAGCGACAGCACTGCCCAGAGCAAGCAGAGAAAACAAAATCCAACACTCTTCTACAAGCAACTTTTTAAAACTCTCAGCCTGGTCAATCTGTTCCATGCAGGGGTTTTGTGTGTGTAAATATATACATATATACATATATATATATAAAAAGAGAATTTTGTACAATGCAGCTGAATATTTTTGTTTCCTTCTTTCACCCCAAGGAGCGGGAACAAGTGTGAGCAGTCAGGGATGGCCCAGTGAGGTCCCAGACCACCTTTCCTTCTCCAGGTATGGCCTAGTGGGGTCCCAGACAAGTTTTCCTTCCCAAATGTTCCAGCTGTTCTGGGTTTATGGACTAAAAAGCCAAAATCTTGGACTCTTCCCCTTCCCAGAACACAACTTTGCTGTGATCTCCAGTGTTTGGATAACCCTGTGAGGGCTCCCACCTTGGTGACTCCTGAATCCACGTTCACACTCTCAGGCTTCACTTTACAAAGGTGATGAGCATCTGCAGCTCCCACTTTATCCCAAATACTGGGCTTTTAGGGACCAGCTTTCCACACCCAGGCTTGGAGATGGCAGCTACAAATTGTGAGATATTGAGACCCCCATGGTTCAGATCCCTTTCTTAATCTGGGCTTGGTTTTGGCCAGGGTTGTGGAAATTCAGAGTTAATTCAGAAGGGGATTTAGGGAAGGAGTTGAAGGATTAAAGAACATCCTTACCTGGCATGCTGGGACATGAGAGCAGCAGGAGGTTCAGCTAAAATCAGGCATCACAGAGCAGCAGGTCCTGTCCAGCTTGGTCACCACAGAGGTGGGATGTTCTTCTGGGAGCTCTTCCCAAAGTGCCCACAGTTTTTGGATAAGATAACACCATTTTAGTCACAGACCCACCCTCCCTCTCTCCCTTTGGTATTCCAAGGCAACGCAAATCCCAAGAGAACCTGGTGGGAGCTGCTCATGTCTTAATCCTCTCTGCCAAGCATCACTTTAAAAACAATTTCAGGAGATTAAAAAGCTCTGGAGGATCCAGGTATGATGCAATCCCTCCCTGTGGGAGTGGTAAAGGTGAGAGCAGTCCCAGAGTAGTCCCCTTCATCCTCCCTGGAGGCTCCCACCCCATCCCACAGTAGTTATTTTGGGAGTTGGGGATTTTTTTTTCTGTCACATTTCTTGGTTGTCTTTGGACTCATGAGGTCCCATCCCTGAAGAGATGGAAGTACACGAGGAAGCTGCAGAGTCACTCCTGGACATGCTTACACCACAATTTTAGGGGGATTTACGCCTTGTTTTATGGAAAAAGCAGCTTTGCTTTAAACTGAGAGTGCCCCAGGCTCTGGGAAGGGAAATGCTGCTTGCCCTGGACCTGGAGTCACCTTGCCAGCTCCATCCCCATGCTGGGGACCCTCGGAGGCTGCTGTTCCCACCTGACCCAGGGACAAGGACAGGTGTCCCAGGGTTTGACACCAGCTCTCAGCACCAAACATGCAAGAGCCACAGCCTTCAACTGAGACCTGAGCAAAAAAAACAGAGAAACTTGCTTGTATTCCATGAATTCCCATTGAGTTTGGACAGCAGAAACCCTGGCAGGGGACAACCTGCTCCCCTCACAGACCTGGCCTAGGGAAAGTCCTGATGCTGCCTGAGCTGAGCAGCCCAACCTTTCGATAACTTCTGGGCAGCTGGGAAAAGGGAGGTTGTCAAAACCCCAAACTGCAACTCTTTTATTCCCTTTTCAAATTTCTTTTTTTAAATGTAACCCCTGTGGAGATGGGATATTGGTTGCCTGTGGTGGATAGGGCTAAATACCCCCTGGTTTCTTCCCACCTGTGCACTTCCATGTCCTCCTATAGGCAACAAAGAGCCCTTTGGCAACCAGCTCCTGTTTCTGCTGCCATTCCTGAGGAGCACAGGGTAAAAAGGAGAGGGATACAGGGACCTGCTGGCTGTTTCCCAGCTTGCCATTAACCTGGGATGCACTTTTGGCATCCAGGGTGTGGGTGGACAAGGCAATTTGATTCCTACAGACCTCAGACACCTTCTCCCAGCATAGCCAAGCCAGACTGTAAACAGATAATCCTGTGCAGGGTGACAAGTCACACCTGTGTCACCTCGGTCCGTGTGGCCAAGGACATTCCTGTGCCATGCCAGGTGCCCATCCCAGAAAGATGAGCCCACAGAGAGTCACTGGGAAATTTCCCAGTGTCTCCCATTTCTCCTGTGCTTCCACAAGCACCAGACCCTGTCCAGGTCCTGCATGGGCAGCTCCTCCCAGGAGCAAAGGGAAGGGAACAGCTCTCTGTGGCAGAGCAGCCCAGGGCTTGGCAGTGCCACAGTGCAGCCCAACTCACCATCCCAAACCCTTCAGTTTTCAGACAGAGCCATGCAGAGAGAGCTGCCACAGCTAAGGGGGGAAGCACATTCATCCTTTTATTGATGGAGCCCGGGATGGGCTGCGATGGCGTGCGGGAACAGCGCGGGCACCTGACCCGGAGCAAGACGCACGTGCCAAGGGGGGAAAGCAGGGAAAGGTTCCCACCAGGACCCCGGGAGCAGGGCAAGTAGCAGTTGTGTGCCATGGGACCCGGCGTGGCTCAGGGCAGAGCGGCCGTGCCACTGCTGCCCCACGAGGACTGCCCAGCCGGGGCTGGGGTGGATCCGGACAGCGGGAAGGACGGAGCGGTGGATCCACGAGGGGCCTCCCGCCGCAGCCGGGCCGCCACGTCTTTCCCGGTGGCATTCCTGCATGTTTCGTGGGAGGGAAGGAATGGAAACGGAGAGGTGAGGAGGAGGAAGGGATGGTCCTGCCCCGGCGCCGGAGGGACTGCGCGTTCCACCTACCTCTGCGTCAGCCTGTGGATGAGCAGCTGGATCCAGGGCGCCTCGGGGGACACACACACCCTCTTGTTTCTCTTCAGGGTGAGGCTGCAAGGCCACAAAACCCTCACACACCCTGTGTGCACGCTCCCTGGCATGGGCATGAGCACACCCTGGGAGATGGGATTTTTGGGCCTTGACCCAAAAGAGCCACACTGGGGGGAACCCGCTTTAAAACAGGCAGCAGCATCCCTGTGCCTTGCAAGTGCCACCCCACCATCTGTGGGCTTCAGAGAGGGCACAGCACCCACAGCTTGCAGGAATTGGTTCCCAGGCTTTCCACTTACATGATCTCCTTCCTCCGGCAGTGCAGACCCGGCGCTGTAACGTCGATGGTGAGGATCAGCCCCAAGTTGATGACGTGGGCGGTGGATTTGATGCACTTGCACCTCATGTTGGTCAGAAGGCTCTCCAGTGACAGACCTGTGCCCCAGAGCAGCCCACACCAGGTCGTGGACCCCCAAAGGGCAGGCATATGTGGGGGGACATCCTACTCCCTGCTATCCCATCCCATCCCAGACACTCATGGGGCCGCTTGCAGGGACAGGCTGGTGTTAATGGGGTTTGCAGCAAGACTAATCCATCCCAGCACAGCCTCTTTTCCTGCATGTGGAGGGGGTTTATCTGCAGGGTTTGAAAACTTAACCAATATTTTATGAATTAAACCCACTGCCCACCCACCAAGCACTCAAGTTTCAGAGGGGTCTGGAAAAGAAGTAACTTAAACCCATGACACAAATCCCCCAGTCCCAGTGCCAGACATCCCCCTGCAGCTTAGCCACAGGATTTAAAAGATAAACTCGAGCTCAAAGGCAGGCGAGAGACAAATTTGAAAGCTTAGCAGAGCCCACACTCAGCCCCATCTGGGACACCCAATGCTGCTCTCCAGGGATTTAGAGGGGAACACAGACAGACCCCCCAGAGCCACTCACCGCCCGCAGGCACCAAGCTGCTGAGGAGCAGGAGCAGGGCCAGCGCCGCCGGGAGCAGCTGCATCCTGGCTGCCCACCCTGCGCCAGCACGGGGGCTGCTTTATAGCCAGCCCTGAGGGGGATTTCACAGCCTGGGAAGGGCCGGGGAACGGAGCTGCCCTCACGCTCCAACTTCCCTGCCGTCGCTTCCCCCCGTCACACGTGGCCCATGAAAATGGTGGAAACCGCCACGGCCACCTCTAAAAGCCTCCTGCTTGCCCCACTTTTTTGGGAAAGGCTGGTGCCCCCATGCCCCTGGTGCCACCCCTGAGCCCCCCAGAATGCCACAGGAAGGGATGCAAGGGATGGTAACCTCAGCCTGCCACCTTTATTGGGCCTGGTGGGTTGTGCCCAAAAAGGACACCCAGTGCATGGCCACAGGGTGGGAGGGGAGGGAAGAAGGGATTGGCATGTTCAAGGGTGTAAAGGCATAAGATGCAAAGAAAAACTGGCTCAGAGGATAAGGTGGGAGGATGGTCCCTCCAGACTGAGGTAGAGTGGCAGAAGGATGGGGAGGAAGGACAGTTTTGGGCCCAGCACATCTGGCTGTCCCTCTGGTGGCAGCTTCCTCAGCGGGGACGCTCTTTCTTCCTCCTGCCAAAAGCAGAAGGGGGGAGGAACGTGTGAACACAGGTCCCCACAGGATCCCCCCTGGTCCCACGGGGAGCCCCTTGTGCTCAGGAGGAGGGAGGAGGGTCTTACAGGTGAGGGAGGTGCTGCAGGAGTTTCTTCACCCAAGGGCTGTTGGGATCCACGCAGACCCTCTCCAGGGTTTTTAGCTGAATCCTAGAAAACACACAGGCTTTCAACACCAGCACTTCCCTTTCCTGCTCAATCTCCCCATCCTCCCCATGAAGAAAACGAGCAGGAACTGAGGTCATTGAGGGAATATGTGGGGAGCAGAGGGGTTGGATCGCCAGGGCAGGGCACACTTACACCACCTCGAGGCGTCGGCAGCTGCTCCCCACGGGCCAGACCTCGATGCTGCTGAACTTCCCCGGGGAGATGAAGGCTCTAGTGGTTTTGCGGCAGCGGCAGCTCAGGTTGCCATTGGCTTCCAGGAGAGCTGGAAGGGCACACGCCCGTGGCTCGCCCACCACCCAAAATGCTACTGCCATCCCCAAAACCCTCCCTGTGCAACACACCTGTCTCCACATCCCACCAGCACCACCCTCTATAACCCTGGAGACGGCAGGATAACACCCCTGAAAGCCTCCCATCCCTCCCCTGCATCCCCCAAGCCCACCCTGGGGGCCCGGGGAGCCTCACCTGCATCCCCAGGGTGGTGTGTGGCCAGCAGCAGCCCCAGCAGCAGAGCCTCCCACACAGCCATGCCGGCCCCAGCCCCGGCAGCATCCCCCTATTTGAGCTGGAAAATAGGAGAAGTGAGGTGGCCCGGGCGGCCCCGGGGTCGGGCGGTTTCTCCCAGCCCAGCGCTCGCTGAGCTTGCAGTGCTGCTGGTAAGATGTGGCTCAGGGCTTGGCAGGGGCCCAGGCTTCCTGAAACGACTCCGTTTTCCCCTTCCTACAATGCTGAGTCTTGCAAAGGGATCAGTTGTTTCCCCCAGGTTTGTTCACAGCCCACACAGCCCCACCAGCCCAGAGGTTTTGCTGTCCTGCATGATCAGATATTACTCATTTCTCCTGCAACCACCTTGTCCCCCCACCAGGCACAGACCAGCAGAGCTCTGGTGACGTTTGCACTCGGTCTTTTTAGCCCCCCAGACTCGGCCACACGACCTTGCATTCATTCCCAACATTCTTCCTTTCTGGTCAGGATTGATTTTCACAGCCTGCAAAGCCCAGCACTTGGATGTGGGATGCACTGCCTGGATCCAGCTCCCTGATGGGAACATCATGCCCTCAAGTTGGCACTGAGGGAGACAACAGGTTATGGTGGGAAGGGGGAATGGCTTCCCACCGACACAGAGCAGAGTTAGGGGGGATATTGGGAAGAAATTCTTCCCTGTGAGGGTAGTGAAGCCCTGGCACAGGTTAGGGTTCATCCCTGGAAGTGTCCCATGCCAGACTGGACAAGGCTTGGAGCAACCTGGGATGGTGGAAGGTGTCCCTGGCCATGGCAGGGGAGTGGAACAAGATAAACTTAAAGGTACCTTGCAACCCAAACTGCCCTATGATTCTATGTCCCATATTCCTTCAAAGCTAGGAGATCCAGGGAAAGTACAACAGAAGGAAAACCCCCGAATTTTATTGGACTTGAGCTCTCAGGACAGGACACACCACACTGTGCCACACAAACAAACCCCTGGCACACTCTCTGTCACTGAGCACTTGGCACAGAAAGAGTCACAAAGCCACTCCTGAAGAAGCAGGAGCAGCCCTGAGAGAGAACAGCTTTGCAGTCCACGGGCAAGTAAATGAATGGAGTATTCAGATTCACGCTGATCCATCCAGGGAGCAGATGCAGGGGGAACAAACACCCCCAGGAACCCGCCGTGGGGCTGGGGCCAGCAACGAGCCACCCTCCCTGCAGCCACTGCCACCGGGCACGGGGGGAGCGAGGGCAAAGTGAGGAGCAGCCAGGTCTGCCAGCCTGCCTCGGGGCTCTGGCCATCAACTTCCTTAGCAGGAAACTTATTTTTTCTTCCTGCAAAAAGCAGAAGGAGGAGAATTATGTGAACAGCAGAGAAAAGCAGGTTCTGGGGGAGGAAGCCCCTGCCCCGACCGAGGGAAGTCACTGCCGTTTCCCCAGCACGGGAATCGCTCACCGGGACGGCCACAAACCCGGCACGGGCACGGAGGAGGGTGGTTTGGCAGCCCAGCACCCACACACTGCTGCACCTGCTACGAGCAAACCCTGCTCCTGCCCTGGCTCCCACCATTTTGTCCCCAAAAATGTTTTTGGAGGCACAGCACTCTGCATATAAACCAGGCAGAGCACAACTCATGGATGGGTCGCGTTGAACTTGCAGAGCAAAGAGTTGCCCCTCATCGCCCTGTGAGCGGGTCCCTTGGGCCCCAGGAGCACCTCAAGAACCCCCCAGATCCACAAGCACTTCCTGGGAGCACAGATGTGCTGGAATGTTGTCCAGGGCCACCTGAGCCAAAGGGGTTTCCATCAAAGCAACTTACGTGCTAGCGATGCGCTTCAGCAGCTTCTTCACCCAAGGGGCCTCGGGATTCACACACACCTTCCCTGCTGCTCTCAGCTTAATTCTGAAACGCAAGGAGAGCTCCTGAGCATTCCCACCCCCTCCAAAAAGCAGGATTGGAGCAGCCAGGGGTGACAGGCAAGACTCAACTTTCACTCACAGCACCAGAGAAAGTAGATAGAGGCAGAGGGAGCCACAGGATGGCTGGGAACAAGGAAAATTGCAACACAGCCCTGTGTGAAGCAGAGACTTGAAGCCCAGAACGTTGTTCAAAGATATTTTTCTAGAGATTTACAAATGTTAAAGAATTCTGAGAAAATGACTTATAGCTCAGTGTCTAAGGATGTGCTCCCCCCAAGCTGTGAACACCCCACACTCCAGCACGACGCAATCACGCTTCCCCTGGCTGGAAAGGTTCCTTTGGGTGCCCTGGAGTGCATTTCCACACTTGATATTCCTCAGGGAGTGAGCCAGCAGCAGTTTTGGATAGGTTAGTTTCGCAGCAAGGCAGCAGAGAGAAGCAGAGCACTTACATGATCTCCGTGCGCCTGCAGGTGCTGCCCACAGGCCTTATCTCAATGCTCTCGTATTTCTTAGGACTGATGTATTCCGAGGTTGTCTTGGCACACCTGCAGCTCAGGTTCCCGTTCACCTCCAGGATGGCTGCGAGACAGAGAAGGGGGCGCTGTGAGAGGCGCAGCAACTCCGAGCGCCAAAGGAAGTTTCCCTTTCCATGTTTTCACTGCCGGGACCACAGTGGGAGCTGTGCCTCTGCCTTGGTTCGCTGCTCCCACACAGCCCCTGAAAGCCGAACCCGACCCAGCCAAAGGAAACTCACCCTTCTCCCGTGGCCACAGGGCAAACCCTGGGCTAAACAGACAGGAAGATCCCGGTCTGCTCCACGCCCTGGGTGCAGGTGATGCCCACCCGCGGCAGGGAGCCAACAGCAGAGCCACCCCGAGCTCACCTGCGTGGGCTGAGTGGGACAGCACGGCCACCCCGAGCTCACCTGCGTGGGACAACACGGCCCCCCCCGAGCTCACCTGCGTGGGCTGAGTGGGACAGCACGGCCACCCCGAGCTCACCTGCGTGGGACAACACGGCCCCCCCCCGAGCTCACCTGCGTGGGCTGAGTGGGACAGCACGGCTTCCCCCGAGCTCACCTGCGTGGGACAGCACGGCCACCCCGAGCTCACCTGCGTGGGACAGCACGGCCACCCCGAGCTCACCTGCGTAGGCTGAGTGGGACAACACGGCCCCCCCCGAGCTCACCTGCGTGGGACAACACGGCCCCCCCCCGAGCTCACCTGCGTGGGACAACACGGCCCCCCCCCGAGCTCACCTGCGTGGGACAACACGGCCCCCCCCCGAGCTCACCTGCGTGGGACAGCACGGCCCCCCCCGAGCTCACCTGCGTGGGACAGCACGGCCCCCCCCGAGCTCACCTGCGTGGGACAGCACGGCCACCCCGAGCTCACCTGCGTGGGACAGCACGGCCACCCTGAGCTCACCTGCGTAGGCTGAGTGGGACAACACGGCCCCCCCCCGAGCTCACCTGCGTGGGACAACACGGCCCCCCCCGAGCTCACCTGCGTGGGACAACACGGCCCCCCCCCCGAGCTCACCTGCGTGGGACAGCACGGCCCCCCCCGAGCTCACCTGCGTGGGACAGCACGGCCCCCCCGAGCTCACCTGCGTGGGCTGAATGGGACATCACCAGCAGCAGCAGCAGCAGCCAGGGCAGCCCAGGCAGTCCCATCCCTATCCCAGCCGGCACTCGCATCCCCGCGGCGGGATCGCGATCGGGATCGGCGCCGGAGCCGCTCTGGGGAGCCAGGGGACAAACACCCCTATTTATCCTCAGGGTCACGCTCCGGCAGAGGCACAACAGTCACACTTGAGCAGCCACCACTCGAAGGGAAGGGTGACATCATTTCTCAGGACCTGGACTGGCAATATTATTGATCAAACACACCCACCGGGGCGATTCCCCGCACCCCGTTCCTGTTGGGGCTGTGCTCACATCACCCTTCACTCCCTTGAGCATTGACCCAAAAAAGCCCAGAATAAAACCAGAGCACAGGCCCTGACTGAGCAGGTTTTTTTTTAATGCATTCAGATATTTACATATTTCTTTCTTGGGGCTGTATTTCCCCCACACTATTTTTGCTGCCTCTTAAATCAGCAGAAACGCCTCACTGCAGAAAAATAGCCAAGATCTCTGCTCTGTTTCCACTCAGACCCTCTCAGATCTCATGCTTGGCTGGACCAGTAACACACCCAGGATGGCCAACACCACCATCCCAAGTCCTTGGATGTCAATGGAGCAGGGGCTGCCCTGAATAAAGTCAGCAAAGTCACCAGCCAGGAAGCAAAAGGGGAAGGGGACAGGCGAGGAGGAAGGAAGAGGGCAGAAAAAAAGTGATGTGGTTTCTGTGATAATGTTGTAATTTGGAGCTTTCAAATTGCATCAGCATTTTATATAGTAGCAAAACAGTAAATGTAAAAAAAAAAAGTCTTCCACTCAAGCTACTCATGTCTCTGAAAATCTGGTTTTAACTCTGAGATAGGTCCAAAAGTCTTGTGAAGACCTTGTTCAAGAGATTGAGGTCAAAAAAAGATGATTGAGTTTAACTCCCTGAACACCAGGGTCATGGAGAGGCCAGGGAAAATTTCCATGAGCTATTCAAGTCCTACAGAGGGAATGAGCACCTTGCTGTCACAGCACTGAAACAGGACATGGCCTTGGAGCTGGTTTTTGTTAATCTTTTCAGATTTAAATTTCCTTACAGCCCAGGACTGGTTTTGTTGGGCTGTGGAAAGGCTCTCCTGGGGAAATATGGTGGGGAAGGCAGCGATTTCCAGGGAACCATGACCATCACCTACACAGACTGATGTTCCTGCACTCCAGTGGGAGGTTTGAAAAGGCAGAAGGACGGGGAGAACCTGACCCACAACTGTATTTAACCCAACCTCTTCCTGACGCCAGGAATTCCAAAGAGTGGCCCTCACACTGATGTGTGGCCCCATCCAGGCCAGCATCAACTCAGACATGTACAAAACATCCTCACAGCTTCTCTATTTTCTGCAGCAGCTGCACCTTTGCAGTCAAGACTTTTATTTGAGTCATTTTTTTATCTTATTTTTATCGACTATTTTACCCCTCAGCTGAATCCATCCCGTGGCACTTCAATCACAGCCAAAATTTTTCAGCCTACAACTCACCCAGGGCTCCTTGAAGGAGAAAGAAAAAAAAACCTGTGGGGTTTTTGCTTTTTTTTTTTTTTAATTATCCCTCCAAAACCCCCAACCACAGTGAATCTTCACCGCTGTGGTTTGTGGTCTATCACCTGCCTCAAACACAGAGACACCTCCTGCTGAAACCTGAAACCCACACCGATTTCAGCCTCAGTGTGAGAGCACCAGAATTAGCCAAAACCTAACTGAAATCAGTCCAAAATTAGGCTGGCTGAGCGACCTATCGAGCTCACTGTCACTTATTGCCCTCAGGCAAAGGCAGACAGACGTGCTGGTGATGCAGCACGAGGACAAAAATCTCCTTTTGGGCTCATTTTTGGAGGCAGCAGAGCTGTGACACCTCTGCAAGCAGGTGAGGAACCTGCTATGGGCACCTTGAAAACTATTTGGTCTAGTTGAGAGCCAAGCACAGGGAATATGGAAAGCTCTGAGAGCTGGGATACAGGAGAAAGGCTCACAGGAAGAACAAGACAAACTGAGGATCATTTTGAGAACTGAGTGTGGCATTCCTGCCTCCCCAGCCCACCCAGGACCTCTGTGGAGCAGCTTTGGGTGGAGGCAAAGCCGCACAGCAGCACGAGCAGGGGCAGTTTTTGGGACAGCCCAGCCACCCCAGAGATGCAAATGGCACAGGAGAAAACCCCCAGAGTGCTGTGCCAACGTGCACCAAAAAGCACCGCGGAGAACCCCCCGGCACCCCCAGCCCTGCCGGGCTCTCCGGCTGCTCCGGCCCGAGTCAACCCGCAACGCCGAGCCCAGGAGCGCCGTGTCCCTCCAAGGGTGAGGTGGGGCAGGAATGAGACCCGAGGGCTTTCCCAGAAAGTGCCCCCGAGCCCGTGGGCCCCGGCTCCCTGCCCGCACATTTGCATGTGGGCACAGGAACCGGTCTAGACGCCGCAGGTGCCGCGGAGCTCGCGGGCGCCGTTGGGGATTTGCATCGTGGCGACGGTGAGTGGTGGCTCAACCCTTTGCCATGGGAGCAGTGGGACGGTGAGGGACAGGATCCCGGGAGCCAAGGGACAGCACGTGGGGGCACTGCGAGCCAGCTGGGCTGTGCACAGGACCTTGCTGCTCTCGGGGCCGCCTCAGCCCGGTGTTCTCTGCATCACCTCCACCTCTCCAGCTTTTGCCACTTCCTTCTCAGGGTAGTCAAGAAGCAATCCAGGTCTGTTCAAGGGCTGGACATGCTCCTGGAAACTCCTCCAGCTACACCTTGCTTCACAAGGTGGGAAGTTCCCACCAAACCCAGAGGCAGCCACCCCCAAGGACCCCCAGCTCCTTCCCCTGGAACACAAAGAGGATGCAGCAAGCCCGTGGCTGGAAACAGGAATTAGACCCTGGCACTGCCAGGATACAGGAGGAATCATACAAGCTTTCACAGCTGGACCCCTCTGAGCATGACAAGGATAAAAGAGATGCCACAAGTGCCACAAATACAACAAAGATGGCCTGGAGGTTCATCTTCCCTCCATACTCCAGAGGGAGGGATCTCCTATGGCCACACTGATTTCTGGAGCTGAATTTTAACCTATTTGGGCAACCTATTCAGGCAAACACTTCCCAAAAGTCCCAACACCAATCTCCCAGCAGTTATGGCAGAGTCTCCTCCCCTGCTCCTTGGAGTTTGACATCTTGATAAATGGAGCCACAAGTTTGGCTGAACATTTTCTACTTTTCCAATTATTAGTGGCTTCTATTTTAGTTGAGCCTGTAATTAACCAGTCTCCACATTACTTGGCTTGCAGAATAACCCAGAGTCCTCAATTTAATCAACATCCACTTAATGCTTCCAGGCCTTTCCTTATCCTCTCTTTGCCAGGTATCTCCCCACTTGTTTTTTCCTTGGGCAAGATGCTTTCCCCACATTTCTCCCACAAGCCACCATAGGAGTAGCTGCATTAAAAAAATAAACCCAAGCCAAGGGCAACTATTCTCCAGCAGTGGGTAGAAGTGCACATGGTAAGGGTAAGGAGGGGAAATCCAGGTCGTCACTGAGAAGGAAGCTGCAATCCAAATGTCTTTTGGGGAAATGAGCAGCCCTCCCACCCCCTGGAAAGCCCCTTCTCAAGCTTTTCTCTTGAACACACCAGCCCTTGAGTCAGCACTTTGGGCCCAGAGATGCTCTCAAAGGAGACAGAGAAACTCGAGCCCAGCTTCTGCAAAGGACATCAGTCTCAGCAGGAATTGATACTGAAAGGAGGTGCCTTGGGGTAAAATAATCCAGTTCAGGTTTGGGGGGAGTGAAAGGAAGGGAGGAGGAGCACACACATCGTGTGAGGCTGAGGGGTCAGCAAGCTCTGGCCTGCAGGGTGGAAATGGGGAGGGAGATGAAAGGGCAGCATGCAGGGAGAGAAGAAAGGCTTTGGGAGACACATGAAAGTGAAACCAAGAAGCACAAAGCCATAAACCCCATGAAATGTGCTTTGATCTTTCCTCAGCTTTTATCTCACCTGTCGCTTTATGACGCACACCCTGAAAACTAATAAGGCCTAAACTGGAGGCAAATCTGTCGCAGGGCACAGCCTTGGGGTGGGTCCACAATGCCCCTGAAGCTCTTTGGGCATCTCCCCTCCCTTCCAGCCTCCAAGCACAGACCAGAGCATCCCCTGGCTTGAGGTTTCGTTGTGTGAGAAGGGTCTTCCATCCCATCCCCGAAGCTTCCCACCCCACGGGAATGGGAAAGGAGGGAAAAGCAGTTCTTTGAGCTAACAGATGATTTTTTTCAGGGTTATGCATCGAGGAAGTTGATCCAGCGAGTGCAGACCAGAGCGGGGACCACTAGAGAGCAGCAGACACCGGTGTTGCTGCCGAGGAAAAACAAGAGTAGGAAGAGAGACTTACAGACAGCCCGGGATCTGCCCAAGTGTCCAAAGGATCACAGTCCAAGGTGAGTGACTGCACAGAAAACAAGTTAAGTCTTGGCAGGTGTTCCACGTGCCTGCTCCCATCACAGAGGTGGGGGTTTTTTTCCCTGAAAAAGCAGCTCCCAGGAATATTTCTCAGCCACCAACTTCAAGGTTTTCTCCCAGTATGTCAGTTTTGCTCATGACTGTGGTGCCAGAGTGCACAGAGAGTGGGGTGCCCAAGGAACAGGGGAGGGGATGGGATGCAGCCAAGCAGGACCACGAGAGCAGGTGTTGGGCTGGGAATGAACAGAGGAAATGGGCAAGGACAGAGGAGGCAGGAGATGAGATGAAAGGAGTGCTTCCATCTCTCCCCAAACACACAGGCTGGTGCTCTTTGCTCAATTCCCAGGCAAGAGCAGCAGCAGCAGAACTGGCTTGTCTTGCTGTTCCGCAGCAAAGCAGAGTCTGGGGGAGGTTTTTGGGTGGGGAGAGGCACAGAGGCATCCTGGAAATCTAGAAATGCAGGTTGGACCCTGCAGCCAAGTCAAGGGACCTTTGTCTGAGGGAAGATGGAGGAAGATGCTGCACAGACCACCCTGAAAGATGAGGAGGAGGAGAGGGAGATGCCTACTTTGCCCTGCACATCCAGTCTCCAGGGGACTGGATGAAGCCCACATGACTCCTGTTTTTCCACCCCCAGAGATTGCCAAAGGCCTGAAGGTGCAATGTCTTTTCAGCATGAGTGCCCTGGCTCTACTCCCAGCCAGAAAGCTGGGAGGTTAAGGATCCTTGGGCTGAGACAGGAGCCCTGTTGTTGGAGCTGCACACCTGGAACCAGCTGGAAGCTGGTAGTGTCACAGGAAGCCAGTGGAGAAACACAAGGGCTGAGGATTCCCACTGGGAGCAGCAGAAGGAGAACTGGAGAGCCACTGGCTGCTTCCACCACTCCCCTGTTCCTGGGGAACTTCTGGGAGGGCACACTCTTGAGATCTCTTTCTTGAATCCCCAGGAGGAGCAATGGTGGGATCCAAACTTAGGGGAGCTTAAGGCCAACTTTCCTCCTCATTTCTCCTGGGAGTTTGAGTGCCACAGATACACTTCCCCCAAGAAAGCTTGTTTGGATGCCTGTTTGCTGAAAGGTAACACAGGGGCCAGCCTGCAGTGGCAGAATTCCAGAGAGGAAAGATGAAGGAGGGGAGGGACTGTGGAATGGGGCAGCATTTTCTCCAGGGTTTGGGCAAACTCTTCCCCAGGAAGCCTCAGCCCTGGGGACTGATATAACCCTCCTGCCTGACAGTTATGCCCAGGCCTGGCTTTTCCTGTCTGGTACAGCTGTTTCTCATTCCAGCTGGAGGGGAGCCATCCTGGTAAAGCCACCCCATGGGACTGGAGGGCATTCAGCTGCTCCTGGATTGTTCCTCCACAGCTTGGCAGGGAGTGGGGGAGAAATGCATTTCCACACCAAACATCTTGGAAAACTGGGATTTTTAACACTTGGGCAGTAACAGCCAACACAAACCAAGGCTTGGAGTCCACCCTACTGCTTCAGTGCTCACCCAGCACTGGCAGGAACAGCAGGGGACCCTCCCTGGTTCAGCTGTCACACCAAAGGGAAGGATGTTTATCTGCCCCAAACTCACAGGGATGGGACTGAGAGACCAACAGCAACACAGGAATGTGACTCAGCACAGCAGCACCAAGCCCTGCCTCACCCACAGTGTCCTGTGCTGTGGGATCAGCCTGGGGCAGTGTTCAAAGGGCACAGTGCTAAAGGCCAGCCAAGGATTTCTGCTACTCCAGCTGTGTCAGCCCTGCCCCATCCTGCAGGGATCTCTGAGGGTGGGCACACAGCCCCTGCCCCATCCTGCAGGGATCTCTGAGGGTGGGCACACAGCCCCCGCCCCATCCTGCAGGGATCTCTGAGGATGGGCAGGTGGGCACACGGCCCCTGCCCCATCCTGCAGGGATCTCTGAGGGTGGGCACACAGCCCCTGCCCCATCCTGCAGGGATCTCTGAGGGTGGGCACACAGCCCCTGCCCCATCCTGCAGGGATCTCTGAGGGTGGGCACACAGCCCCTGCCCCATCCTGCAGGGATCTCTGAGGGTGGGCACACAGCCCCTGTCCCATCCTGCAGGGATCTCTGAGGATGGGCAGGTGGGCACACGGCCCCTGCCCCATCCTGCAGGGATCTCTGAGGGTGGGCAGGTGGGCACACGGCCCCTGCCCCAGCTCTGGGGTGAGGCAGTCCTGTCCCAAGTCCAGTCACAGCTCTGTGTCACCTCCCACCCCCTCACAGGTAATGCCACAGCTATTTGCCCTACCCAGGTGATATTTCCTCAGTTTCTGAGCTGTTTTCTGCCTTGCTCGAGCTGTCAGGGTGTTTGCACAAGCAGCAGCACACTCACCCCTTCCCTCCCCAGCCTCTCCTGGGTTAGTCACCCTTCTGCCCAGCCTCAGACCAGCCTGCAGGCAGGGAGCCCACGTCCCACCACACCCACTGCAAAAACCTTCTTTGGAGGTGCCCGTAACCACAGCGAGTTCCTGCATTTCAGGGTCACAACACAAGCCCAAACAGCCACTTGTACACACACTCACAGCATGGTTTGGTTTGGAAGGACCTCAAGGTCCATCCAGTCCCACCCCTGCATGGGCAGGGACACCTTCCACTATCCCAGGTCGCTCCAAGCCCCATCCAACCCGTCCTTGGGCACTGCCAGGGGTGAGGCAGCCACAGCTTGAAGTTACAAGTAATTTAAATGGAAGGAAAAACACCATCCTAACCCCAAACCTGTGTTCTGTAGACAGTGTTTTCACTGAGGAAAAGGTAGAACCCTGACTCTGCTCCTTCCTCCACTCATTCTCTCCTTAGTCCTCTACTTCCAACACGACAAAACTGGTCAGGCAAGAATAGTCATACCCCTCTCCCCAGAAAGAACAAACAAGCAACATCATACCCCCTCTCCCCAGAAAGAACAAACAAGCAACATCATACCCCCTCTCCCCAGAAAGAACAAACAAGCAACATCATACCCCCTCTCCCCAGAAAGAACAAACAAGCAACATCATACCCCTCTCCCCAGGAAGAACAAAGAAGCAACATCATACCCCCTCTCCCCAGAAAGAACAAACAAGCAACATCATACCCCTCTCCCCAGGAAGCACAACCCAGACGAAACAAGACACAAGCAGCCCCCAAGGCTGTTGCAACAGGTTAACCAACAGAGTAACAGCTGCTCTCCCCATCCCAACTTCATCAGGGAAAACACTCCCTTAAGATCACCTTTTCCACCACTTAGAAAACTGCTGTTGGCACAGAACTCTCTAATAAATAATAAACTTCAACTCAGTTGCTTCCAAGACAAGTTGCACTGACACCAGGCACTGCCTGACAACACCCTGGCAAGAGAAAGGCTCCCCACTGTGCAAACACAGACTGCTGGAGGGGAGGAGAAGGCATATTTTTGTGAAATAAAAAGCTCCAGTTCAGTAGGAGCCACCAGCATAAACCATTAGTGAAACAACTGGAAAAGCCACGTGTACTTACACAGGGAGGTCTGACTGCTGGAGCAGCAATGGAGCAGCAATGAAGCAGCAGCTCTGCCAGCTCTGCAGCCACACTGCTGCTTCCCAGGCTGCTGAGAAATGTGGCACTGGGGGTCCTGCCACAGCAGGAAGCTGCAGGGGAGTCCCTACACCTGAGCTCAGGGAGGGACTGCCCAGGTCCCTCTAAACATTCCCACCTGGAGAGGCTGAGGGCAGCCTGTTTGGGTGCCTTGCTCAGCTGCCTGGTGATGGGCAGCAGGGGGAGATGGGAAAAAGGCAAAAATTAAGGATATTTTACCCTCTGAGTCCTTTCCCAAAGGCTTCTGTCATCCCCTACCTGTTGTTATCCTTGAGGCCTCTGTCTGGGAAACTGCTTGTGGCTCTTCTGTTTGAAAACCTGTGTGTTCCCTGACAATGCCCCACTCCAAATGTCCCAGGAAAATCACCAAATCACTGTGGCTGCCTGCACAGGCACAGGAGCTCCCTGGCATTCCTGTCCTGCTGCTCTCCCCCTTTTTGTAGCAAAGCTTTTTACTACGTGCCAATCCCTCAAGTCAGAGAGTGGCTTCACATTAAATTTGTGCCCAAGGAACCAAAAAATCCAGGATTAATGAGCTCTCCTCTCTCCTTTGCTTCTGTTTCCACACTCCAGTGACCCACTTTACCCAGCCCTGGGGCTGCAGGGGCTCTGCAGCCACCCTGCTCCCAGTTGCTGCTGTTTCCACAGAGCCTCTGAGCCTGTTTATCCTGATAAGGAGGATGCAGACTGCACAAGGGGCAGTTTCTGACTGTTCCAGCTGCCTTAGAATCACAGAATGGATTGGGTTGGAAAAGACCTCCCAGATCATCAAGTCCAACCCTTGGTCCAACTCCAGTCCCTTTACCAGATCATGGCACTCAGTGCCATGGCCAAGCTCAGCTGAAAAACCTCCAGGGATGGGGAATCCACCCCCTCTCTGGGCAGCCCATTCCAAGGCCTGATTATTCTCTCTGGAAAGAATTTTTTCCTGATCTCCAACTTCAATTTCCCCTGGCAGAGCTTGAGCCCATCGTGTCCCTTTGTCCTGTTGCTGACCTGCCTTGTGGCAGGTTACCCAGAAACAGATACAGGAGTTCAGAAAGGTGATTAAACCCACCAGTAAGCACTGAAAAAAATTCCAACTGCCCTTTTGGACACCTAGAGAAAGGTGCAGGAGGGGAAAAGTGCTCCTGCAGGATTGCTCCTGCTCCCAGTTTCCAACAGTGGGCTCAGGGCTCTTCCCTCCTCAGTGCAGCAAATACCCCAGAGAGGTTTCAAACAACCCCCTCCAGGCTGCACAGAGAGCCCTGGGCAGCCTCAAGCACCCTGCAGGCTGCCTTCCAAACCTCTGTCCTGGATCATTTATCCCTCAGGAAGGTTCTTTTTCCCCCCACCCCAATCCCCTTATTTGCAGGTTGTTTCCATCTGTGGAATTTCCTCTCTGCTGGTGCTACTGAAGCCCCAGGAAGAGGCTGAGTTCCATCAAGTGCCCCCCAAACCCATTTCTCTTGGCATCTACTGCCTTCCTGCGATTTCTTCTCAACATGGGAGCATTTCCCTGCCATTGCCCATCAGTTCCACACAAAAAAGCCTCGTTGCCCTGAGCTTTCTCTCACCTCTTTACTCTTCCACCCAGACTTGGTGTCCCCCTCGATTTATATCCCTTTTTATTCTTTATAGCCCTCTTTGTATTCTATAGAATATCTGTGGGGTTTGTAAGGCACTCCAAGCAGTTTGAGAGTTCCAGAGCACTTGTAGGGATATTAATTGTCCTGAGTTCTTCCTCAGAAGGGGATGGAAATGCTATCACAAGGTTTAAATAAGCCAGCACACTGAGATACCTTTCCAAATGTCTCTGGAATAGTTTATTTTCAGGCCCTTAATGAGAAAATCAGATACACAGAATCTGACTTTGTTTCTCTGGCCTTGGCAGGGTGTGGGAAATGGATTCTCCTAAGCCCCATTCCCTGGAAATCGTGCTCCAGCCTGGATCCTCCCCCCTGCAGGTACAATCAGCATCTCTAACCAGCTTTAGAGCTGCCTGTGGCTAAAGATAACACGGTCAGAGATTCTCAGTCTCACACTTGGTGATCTCTCCTTCCATCTGTCTGCTCACAACTTCCTGTTAAGACACAAGGCCTGGCCAGTTACTCCTGGCTCAGAATTCTGCAGGGTTATTTCCACTTCTGAAATGGAAATTAAGGGGCTGGCCCAGGATCCAAGTGTGGATTTGAATTTCAGACTTCCTGAAGTTCAGGAGCGTCCTGACTTTGTTCTCATTTAGCCCACAGTGACGTGGGACAACTTTGCCTGCTGGTTTTCAGAAACCTGAGGCTGCAGATAAGAACATTTGTAAAACTCAGGGGTTGATTTAGGTATTTCATATCCCAGGATAATCCCAAGGATGTACAAGACCTGAGTTTCAGAGCTCATAACCCTCTCTCAACTCCTTCAGAAAGCAGATGGAGATGTTCAGCTCCTGGAAAAATCACCCTCTCTGGACACAGAGCTGGAAAAATCATCCTCCCTGGATCTCCTCTGCCTCGGGGTTGTGTTTGAGGCACAGGCAGGAGGGAGGACAGCAAAGGGGGTGCTGGTGTCAGCTACTTGAGAGCTACTTGAGAGAGGACTTTGATCCCCAGGGCTGACGACTGAACACCTTCTTGGAGGAGCCAAGCACTTCACAGAGCGTTTTATTTGCCTCTTATGTAACATAAGGCACAGAGGGCAGTGCTGGAGGGATGGCAGAGCACAGCCATGCACTGCTGCTTGCTGAAAACTAAGATATTCCCTGCTCCCAGCTCAAGAAATGATGCCTGAAGGTGCTGAGTGATCACAGAGCAGGCTGAAGTGCCCCCCAGGCTGCAGAGTCTCAAAGATGGGCCTGGAAGGATCTAAAGGAAGCAACAGGATAAAAGCTTTGACCTCAGCAAAGCAGAAAATGATTTGTGACCAGAGCCAGCACAGCTTTAACCCTCTGAGGACTCAAGGCTGTATGGAAAAGAGCCCAGCCCTGTGGCTGCAGGTGGACCTCTTGTTGAGAGGTGGTTCCCAGGGGCATTCCAAGGGCAGGCATCCATGGGAACTGTGGGAAGAGCCCCTTAAACAGAGCAGGAGAGTGAGTCAATTCCCCACTGCACAGCCTCGTTCCAACAATGTGGCAGTGCTGAAAACCTTCCAGATAAACTCTGCCTAAAATGCCCATCAGCAGAGCGTAAATGGGAGTTTATTTTCCAGTCAAGCCTTCAGCTGCTTCCTACAGAAATCCAAAGCCATCCCAACCTTTTGTGTGGAGAGCTGCAAACCAGTGGGAGCTGTGACAGCTGCCCAGCACTCTGCTGAGCATGAATAAACATGTGCCTCGTTATCTGACTGTGCCTTCCTGGCTGCTGGGCGGGATAAGGAGCGCAGGTTTTTCCCCCCTGAAGCAGAAATCCGTGTTTCCACAGAAATCCATGTTTCCACTGAAATCCATGTTTCCACAGAAATCCGTGTTTCCACTGAAATCCATGCATCCCTCCTCATGGATCACAAAGGGACACATCATCACCTGCTTGGTGTAAAAGGAAACACCCTGAGAACTGATGGGGAGTTACAGAGAGCAAGAGGGAATTCCCAACAGGCTTGTGAGACTATTCCAGGAGCTATTCCCGTGGCAATGGGAGGCTGTGGAGGGAACCGATCCAAGGGCACGTCCTGAGAACAGGACAAAGCCAAATCCCTTCAAAGCAGCCACGTTTGAAACCCCAGCTGATAGAGGGAGCTCATGTTGCACTGGCAGCACAGAGTGGGGGTTTCCTGATCACACAGGCAGGATCAGCGGGGCAGGAGATCATTTAAGGGAAGAGTAAAAGCACAAGGAAAAGCACAAGGCGTGAGAGGGATGACTTCTGGGTGTCCTGGGCCAACATCTTGGGCAAAGAGCTGGCACAAAACCACACCCAGCTTTGGATCACCTGCAGCACAAACCATCAGGCTGTTGTCACCCTGCCAGGACAAAGGCAGGGATCACTCCAGACCTTTGGCTCCCTGGCAGAGTTGATAATTGAGCTCTGCATGGAAAAGGCTTCCTGGATCCCTGACTCAGCCACTGCTATCCAGACCAGTCATGTTTTCCCAGACTTGGGATTGGAAATTGCACTCTAACCTTGGGAACACCTTCCCCACAGCTACATGAAGAACAAGCCTGGAGGCCCTTGGAAATCCAGCAGTGTGCAAGCCCTGCAGACTTCCACACATCCCACCTTTCCACAGGGGTGCAGCTGATTTATCCCTGACAACCCAGAGCTGCAGCAAGGAGATGTTCCTGGCTTTGTTCTGCCAAGGGGGAGCAACGGAAGGGAGAGGTTCTGGAACACACAGGAGGGCAGGAACTGTGACAGAGGAAGGAGCTGCTTTTGCCTTTCTAGGCCCAGGACAAAGTTTCCCACCACAGGCTAATCCTTGACTTCATGGGGTGGGAGTAAAGCCAGAGCTGAGCGCTCTGCAAATCCCATCACAACGTTCCCTCCACTTGGATGTTTAATGGTGTTCACGTCCCCAGTGAAGATGTGCTTGGTACAGCCAAAGAAAACCCCACCAGCACCCTTTGAAGGAGAAATTAAATGCTTCATTAATTCAGAAATGGTTGGGATTGCAAATCAGAACCAGAACGTACAGGTCTACAGGCAAGATTAGTAATAATTCATGAGCAAAACGTTGTGTTTATGCAACACTAAGGATGAGATTTTAATTGCTTATTACTCTAATTGATTTCATTCAGTTGTTATGGCAACTTTCTCCTTTTAGTGGGTGCACTACAGGGGCTTAGGCCACAAAGCACAGCCACAGCTGCAATGTGCATTTGAAAACAAATAATTCTCATTAGCCACCCAGTATTCACTGATCCACATTTTGCTGGGCTTCAAAGCTGTGACAGCCAAGTGGGATCCAGAGAATAACTCACTCACCTGTTAGTCCAAGAAAAGATGATGAGGCAGCCCTGATGTTCCCAGCAGCTGCTCCCTTTGCTCTGTGCTTCAGCCTGTCATGCCACAGCCAAGCACAGAGTGCTGACAGGAACATCCTTCTTATTCCATCAGAAAAAAGAGGGGAGCTGTTAAAGACCAGGGTCTGAGCACACTGACTGATCTGTTCTGAGTGGTTTAGTGCTCTGTGTCACTTGTTATATGTCATGGAGCTGTGGGGAAGTCAAGCTCCCTGTTTAAAAGGCCATTACCATTATTTAATTATGGAATGACAATTTGCCAGGAGCAGAAGTGGCTGCGCTGCTGATCCCCTGTGGCCACTCCAGCCACAGGAGAGCTGGAGGATTACATACCAAGATCCTCTCAGAAAGCCATCTGAACCCTCAGCTCCACACTTCCAACAGGGAATCCCATCCCAGAACCAGACACATCCCAGGGCATGGCCTCCCCACAGCAACAGGCACTCTGAGCCCCCCAAACCAGACTTACTGACAAGGCACTTGTGAAAACGAGCCCGTAGTCCAGCTCTGGAGACTGCAAAGATTTCCAAGCCCCACCACGTGGTACATGCAAGCCCCAAAGAGCATTTCAAAGCTGGGCACTCCTCTGCTACCAGAGACAAGCAAAACAACCCCCCAAAGCCCCGTTCTTTGAAGGAAATCAGGCAAACCCTCCTGGGAGGGACCCACAGCCATCCCACCCCGCAAAATCAAAGCCAAGCCTAAATCATCAAACCACATGACGAAACCTAAATTATCACCACAGAAGTGGAGCCTGACAACATTCTGCCAAGCCAGGAAGAACTTAAAAAGGGGCTGAATGGCACACCTCATGCTCTATTGATGTCCCAAGCTGTGCAAGCCCAAGGGTGTTGTTGCCCAGGGCTCCCCACCCCGAGCCCACCCACGCAGCGCACGCGCCCCGAGCCCGGTGGGCAGCTTTGAAGTGGGGGCTGAGCACATCTTTCATGTTCAAAGCACTCACAGCACACAGAGAGCAACCAGCACTCTGCAAACCTGGAGCTCTGCAAGCACCGGCAAGGGGAGCAGCTCCATCCCATACACAGCTCTCTGTTTTCAACCAGGAGGGATCATAGAATCATAGAACAGAATCACAGAATGGATTGGGTTGGAAAAGCCCTCCGAGATCATCAAGTCCAACCCTTGGTCCAACTCCAGTCCCTTTACCAGATCATGGCACTCAGTGCCACGGCCAAGCTCAGCTGAAAAACCTCCAGGGATGGGGAATCCACCCCCTCTCTGGGCAGCCCATTCCAATCCCTGAGCACTCTCTCTGCAAAGAATTTTTTTCTGATCTCCAACTTCAATTTCCCCTGGCAGAGCTAGAGCCCATCATGCCCCCTTGTCCTATTGCTGAGTGCCTGGGAGAAGAGACCAACCCCCACCTGGCCAGAACTTCCCTTCAGGCAGTTCCAGACAGTGCTGAGGTCACCTCTGAGCCTCCTCTTCTCCAGGCTGAACACCCCCAGCTCCCTCAGCCTCTCCCCACAGCACTTGTGCTCCAGTCCCTTCTCCAGCCTCACTGAGCTCTCACACAGCTCCTCGTGCTGTAACCTGCTGCACGTGGCAATGAGAACTCCTGCAGTGTGCCCCTGTATTTAAAATAAATTAAAAAAACAGCTATGCAAGGCCAGGAAGAAAACAAAAGTAAATGTTGTTACACTCAGATATCCTGTGTGATAGGACAAGGGGGCACGATGGGCTCAAGCTCTGCCAGGGGAAACTGAAGTTGGAGATCAGAAAAAACTTCTTTGCAGAGAGAGTGCTCAGGGATTGGAATGGGCTGCCCAGAGAGGGGGTGGATTCCTCATCCCTGGAGGTTTTTAAACTGAGCTTGGCCGTGGCACTGAGTGCCATGATCTGGTAAAGGGACTGGAGTTGGACCAAGGGTTGGACTTGATGATCTGGGAGGTCTTTTCCAACCCAATCCATTCTATGAATCTCTGATCCCTCGGAACATCCAGGGCAGGATTTCCCTTGGCAGACGGGACTCCCATCAGTGCTGCCGTGTCTCCTGCTTTGCCAGCACTCCTGGGGAAGCTGGAATGCAGCTGCAGGATCTGACACCCTGCACAGCCCTGAAAAAGGAAGCCAAAAGCCTCAAGGAACCAGCCACCACTCAGCAGATAACAAATACAGCACGTGGTTTATTTTTGTTCTCAACTGAAACAAGACTCGGTAGGTTCCTCACCCAAGGACTCCTGAAGGGAGCAGAGACTTGCAGCAAGAAGTCTTCAGAGGTACAGTATTTATATCATACAGAGTACACAATAAATTACTATCTACATGCCACAGACCTACAAAAAGTTACATACAATGTAAAAAAATACAGTATTTTCTGCTCGTTTTTTTCGTTTTAAATTTTTTTTCTGTACATTTTTTAAATTTACATTTTCATATACATTTTTTGTAAACTATTTTTTTGTGTGTGTGTGAGTTTTTAGAAAACTGAAATCACATAACAGTTATGGACTTACACAGCATCACTCTCACCTTTCTAAAGCAACACTTGCACCTACGGAACAGCTTTTAAGCTTGTTTGCTCCTTCATTTCTACTTTGGCACCACCACAACCTCACAGTTTTATTCTGGGCTCATTGAATCTGCTCCTGCCACATTCTCCCCGTGAAGAAACACCATCAACACTTCACTTTGTGCTTTGATCACAAGATCCAGAGGAGAAACCGTTCCATGAACTACTTCACCATCACACTGAGCTGCTATCACTGCATAATACCAAGTTCTCCTGCACTAACTGCTTCACATCAGCATGCAAACAAGTCTGAGTCTGACTCAATCAATAACATGAATATACTGAAAAACAACTACAAGGTTAAATATTCAAAGGAATGTAGACTTAGCAAGGGTTACCATGTTAAGAAGCCTAAGCTAAGAGCATGGACTGGCATGGGAGGATTTGAAACACACTGAAGTGTACAAGGTGAATTCAGTGTAAAAACAGCTGTAGCAAAGGAAACATGAAGTTACTCCTGGCCACACACTTGGGACTGTCTCTTAGTGAGGACTGTGTTGACCAGAAACCTCCTGCTTACCACACATACTCCTGGTGTGAAATAGGGATCCCTGAAGTTTATAAAAAAGCCAAGCTTCAAAAATTGCTACTTGCAGTACACAACTCAAGACCCTGCTGAAAAGGAAAAGCTGCTTCAGTGTTTGGCCCATTGGAGAGTAAACCACTCCAGCCTGGCCCCAGGTACACACACCATTCCACAAAACCTCCTCAGCCAGCTGGATCTAATCCCAAACCAACAGCAAGGAGTGGAGGTGCCCTCAGGAGGGACTCCAGCCCAGCCTCCTGCTCAAAGCAGGGTCAAAGCTGAACTCCAGCCAAGCTTGGGGGTTTGTCATGTCCAATCCCGGGAACGTCCCAGGACAAGGACTGCACAGCCCTCCTGGGCCACTCCCAGGCCTGGCTGTCCCCATGGAGCACATCCTGCTGTTAACCCAGAGCTCCACACTGGAATTTCAGGCAGGCCTCTCACTCTTGCTCCCCAACTTCTCAGTCAAGACCCTGAAGGAACTCACATGTCAAGCTGCTGGGAGTTTTGGGCCACCAGGTACAGGACTACATTCATGGCTACTGACAAGAGAACTATACAAGAACTACATTTTTTTTTGCTGATCTGGGGACCTGAAAGTATTTTTTTTAATTCCTTAAAATTACAAGAAGAAAAACCAAGGCAGGCATTCAAAGCATTGATACACCACAGCACCTCTTTGCCTTAATACAGTTTACAGATTACCACCTCATTTTTATTGCCAAAAGACTACGGTGCATTGAAAACCTCAACCTAAGACAGTCCAGACTTAATGCTAAGACAGACAGCCCTGAGTCTGCCACTTGGGTTTCTGTTTGAGCTCGAAGAAGAAGGTGCCTTCCAGATCACTGAGGGGAGAACTGCTCAGGCTTTCCTCTCCACTGCTCATGTCCTCACAGGAGTCTCCACTGGAAGGAACACAGTGGGAAAGGTCATTGTAACACAGCCTACTGAGACAGGGCTGCCATGCACACCCCAGGGAAAGGAGAACCCCCAGCTGGTTATGCAGGTGGTGTGATATTACCAACCTCTCATTGCCATTGAAACACCCCCCCTCAGGAATGGTTGGCAGCTCAGGAACGCTGTAGTAGCTGTTCTGGAGGGTCTGGGCCGTCCGTCTGGACACAATCCACACCAGCTTGGTGTGGTCAGGCTTGCAGCACTCGGGGGAGGAGTAATCTGCCAGGCATTTGGAGACCAGCTCCCTCCAGTAGAGCAGGTCACTGTCACTGATCTGGAAAGAGGAAAGCAAAGGAGTGACTGTTACACAGGGCTCCAAAGATAACCCCTCCCTCCAGCTCCCCTCCTTGGAAACAGCACCAGTCGAGAGGGTGAGTCATAACTGCGATACCTTCGTCAAAGTTGCTTTTGAAGGTGAACTCCTACCAACTCCTACACACCTCACAGACAAGGCCATGCTCAAGTCTGAGTGACAGTTTGCCTGTCAGTTGTTAACACTTTCCTTATCACTTCCAAAGAAATGACACTGAGATTATTCCATCTTATAATGGAGTGAAAAAATCTTAAGATTCTTTTTAAAATGGAATAATACTGTACCGTAAGAAACTACTTCCATCCCTGGAGAAACTGAGGTTGTTCAGTTGTTGTTCACACCCAAGCACCCTCTGGATGAAAAACCTCTCCCCAGTATCCATCCTAAACCTCCCTGACAGCTCCATGCTGTTCCCTCAGGTCCAGTTATTCAGGCAAAAAGAATAACCCCCCCAGCAGCCCCACAAACAGACTGGAAGGTTCTCCACAACACACAGCCAGAGCTGTGCAGGTTCAGTCAGCTGCCTGTCAAAGCACTGGCTCAGCAGTTCTCCTGGGTTTATACATTTAAGCCCTTTTTTTAGTTACTTCCTTCAGCTGATGCCAAACTGAAGCTGTAAAGACACATTTAGGGACCCTTTTAATGGGTCCCTTGAATGTGCCTTCATCCCTCACTAAGTGCCAGCCCCAACAGCTGAGAAACAATGCCCTGAAAATACTGACCTTGGAATGCTTCTGAACACGCAGAAGGATCTCCAGCAGCTCAACAGATTTCAGCATCTGAACTTCCAGAGTGAGAAGGCACAAGGCCAGGACAGATGGCTACAAGGACAAGAGAACAGCACTCAGTGGAACAGCAATCACAAACCTACCCAGGAGTTCAGCAAAGCTCCTTGTGCTTACTTTTGCTTTAGAGAAGACTAGACGGCAGTTGCAAGCTTTCAACTGTGCTTCCAACTTGTCCAGATTCAACACTTCTTTCCTGGGAGACACCCAAGAGGAGAAGGAGGTGGATCAACAGGGATTCCCTCGTCAGGATGTAAAAACAAAGGAGCTGCCTCCTCGCAGCCAGCGCTGCGATCATTTAGGAGGGAACTGAGGGAGCAAAAGGGCTCAGCCAGCCCCCACAGCACTCACCTTTCTGAGGTATGACAGAGTACAATAGTATGGTACAAGTGCAAGAAGGTTAAGGCAGTAGTAGCTTTAAATTCAAAGTGCAACTTTTCTGAAATTATCTTTTCCATCCGTTTCAGGTCGGACACAGTGCATTTACATTGGCTGATGCGGATCATCTCGTGAGCAGGGGGGACATTGCACTCCTCTTCCACCACACGGGCAGCCAGCTGGATACAGCAAACCCCAATGCAGGACAAGTGCTTTGGCTTCACCTGCAAGAGCAGAGCAGCACTGGGAACACTCCTCCCCACTGACATGGTGAGCAAACAGCACCAGTGCCTGCAATCTTCACACAGAGAGCAGCACTGGGAACACTCCCCACTGACACTGTGAGTGAACAGCACCAGTGCCTGCAATCTTCACACAGAGAGCAGAGCAGCACTAGGAACACTCCTCCCCACTGACATGGTGAGTGAACAGCACCAGTGCCTGCAATCTTCACACAGAGAGCAGAGCAGCACTGGGAACACTCCTCCCCACTGACACTGTGAGTGAACAGCACCAGTGCCTGCAATCTTCACACAGAGAGCAGAGCAGCACTAGGAACACTCCTCCCCACTGACATGGTGAGTGAACAGCACCAGTGCCTGCAATCTTCACACAGATTTGCTTATCTCCACCAAACCCGGTGTCAGGCAGCTCCTCCACCTCCCCCAGTCAGCCCCAGTTCCCCCAGTGCAGCTGGAGCACGGCCCAGCTGGCAGAGCCCACCGACCTGCCCGGGCACAGGAGGTGCAGTCCGGCAGCTGAGCGGCCTCTGCTCGGGCTGTTGCGCATCACCAGGCACAGGAAGGCGGTGAGAGCTGTAACTCCTCCCGCCTCCGAGGGGCAGCGCTCACCCACCCGCACCGACAGCCCTCACAGATCCAGTCTGAGCCTGTTCCAGGCAGCCCCAGCCCTCCCAACTCGCTCCTGCCTCTGCTCTGCTCTCCCATCTGTCTGAAGCCACCTGGACGGACCACAAACCAGTCGCAACTTCGGTTGTTCTGCCCATTTAACAAAGGGAAGCTGCTTTAGGCTCAGATTTCCTGCCTTAAAGCAGCACCAACATGACAAAAACAACCAGGAAATCATCCCTTGGTATCAGTTCCAGAGCTAAGCTCAGCTTTAGCACAGCACCCAGAGACAAACAGCTCTGCTCTTCTTAATTCCTCCTTTCTCAGACAGCTCCGTGGTGCAGGTCACAGGCTTATCAGAGGCCTTGGAGGTAACAACTGATCTCCAGGGCTCCAAAGGAGGCTGCAGAACTGCTGCTAGCACAGAATGCATCAACACCCACACTTCTACCTTCATAAGAGCCAGGAATCTGTCCAGGATGTTGACAGCCAAAACAAACGTTTCGGTTGCAAACCCAAAGAAGTTGGTCAGACTCCAAAGATCTTCCACCTTGGCGTTCCTTTGTCTTGGACACAGAGTGTTTTCATTCTAGGGCAAGAGAGACAAAGTCAGGATTATTCTGTGCCAGCTGCAAAGACTCTGAGCACTCACTCCCTAAGTCATCTTTTAGTTAGATCAAGCTATTTTTTCCTTAAATACTTAACTTAAAAAATATTTAGGCACTTGAGATCCAACTCAGACCCAAGGTACAGAGGTCGCAGCCAGGTCCTGAGTCTCACCCAGCACAACCACATTTCCAACTCTTATTTAAAGACATTTACGACTTATTTACCAAGTGCAGGCATACACAGTGGCTCCTGACCTTAGAGATGACCACACAGCTCTCTGCCTGCATGTCAATATTTAAGCAACAACAGCTCTGCTTTCACAACAAACAGGCAGACTCGTTCCAGCCATTTGTTTTTGTTAAACATTAAGGCCCGTCCCAAAAAAACCCCTCCCAAGCACCCGAAGGAACAAAAGCCTGCCCTGAACCGGGTAAGGAACTTTGGTCGTTAATGTGGAGATGTTTATGGGCAATTCACATTTTGCTGTTAAAGCACTGAGCGTTCCTGGCCTCCTTTCCCCAGATCTCGGTGATGAAGAGCTGCTGGACATAAAACCTGCCCTGCAGCGGCAGAAGAAACCCTGATGAAAACAATACAGAACCTCTTGCCTCCGTGCTCGCTCTGAACTTAAAACAATAAATATTAACCGCCTAAATATTCGGCTTGCCCTGTAGGTCCCAGCCCTTGGACCACGCAACGTTGACACCTACAAATTAAAGCAGAGTTAAAACAAAAGGCGAGCGGCTTACAAAGTGAAAAGAATTAACTTCGCGCAGTTAACGCACGTCCACTACTGGATCGAATTTTCTTTAAAAACACGCGTTTTCTGCCCTGAGGCGTCGCCCCCCCCCGCTCCCAGCCCACCTGCCCGGGCCCCTCACGCACCTCGGCGGCGGCCTCGATGAGGCTGAGCCCCTTCTCGCGGGGCTGGAACCGCCCCTCCAGCTCCAGGTGGAGGTTCAGCTGCTTGAACAGCCACAGCGCCTCGCTGCTCATCTTCCCCTTCCCCCGCACCCGGCAAACAAAAGCGACCCCGCGGGCCAGGGGGCACCGGGCCCCCCCCGCGGCCCTTCAGCGCTCGGGGAGGGCGAGGCGAGCCCGGCGCCCGTCACCGCGCGGACGGGGTTGGGCTCGGCCGCTGGCCCCGCATCCAGGCAGGGCGGCCTGGACTCCCGCGGGGAGTCACGGCACCGTCACCACCGCACCATCACCACGGCAGCCCCCGAGCAGTCCCGCCCGCCGCCGCCCGGCCCCGCTCCAAGATGGCGGCGCCGCGGTCCCGCCCACGCCTTTTGTTGTCCCGCGCGGAGCGATCCCCGCTGGTGAGGCGGCGCACGGAGAACAAATAGTCCGCCTGCAGCCGCAGGGCCCGGCGCTGCCCCGAGGGCGCCCGGTGGCCCGGGAAGGGCGCGGCAGCCCCGCGGCGCTGCGGGTCGGCGGGGAGCGGGCCGGCACCGCGCTGCTCCGCGGCCACGGGGGGGCCGCGCGGAGGGACACGGGGACAGGACGCGTCACGCCTTTAAAGGGACGCCAGCGGCGCCTCACCCGGTTTGAAAAGACCGCCCAAACCCTCGCGCGCTCTGATTGGTCCGCGCTGCCCCCTGCGGAGGGGGGCGTGTTGTTTACCGACGGTGATTGGCCGCCGGACGAGGTCGGGTCTCTCCTGATTGGTCAGCCGAGCTCTGCCTCTGCCCCGCCCACAGCTCCGGGCCCTGGCAACCGTGAGGCGATGGGGGGGACGGCGGACCTGCCCGTCCCACGGCGCTCCCGTGTCGCGACAGGCCCGGACCCTCCTTCCCACGGCGCTCCCGTGTCGCGACAGACCCGGACACGCCTGTCCCATGGCGCTCCCGTGTCGCGACAGGCCCGGACCCTCCTTCCCACGGCGCTCGTGTGTCGCGACAGGCCCGGACACGCCCGTCTACGGCGCTTCCGTGTCGCGACAGGCCCGGACCCTCCTTCCCACGACGCTCCCGTGTCGCGACAGACCCGGACACGCCTGTCCCATGGCGCTCCCGTGTCGCGACAGGCCCGGACCCTCCTTCCCACGGCGCTCGTGTGTCGCGACAAACACGGACCCGCACGTCCCACGGCGTTTGTGTGTCGCGACGTACCCGGACACACCTTCCCACAGCACGCCCCTGTCGCGACAGCAGCGAAGGGAACGTCTGTGGGCCCCTCCTCATGCTGTTCCTGGAGGGTTCCAAGCACCACTCTGGAACTGAGCCCCGCCGTGCTCTGCTCCAATGGCCGGGGCTGTGCAGGGCCTGCTGTTCCCGAGGCCCTCGGGATGAGCGCCCCAAGCGCCGCTTCCCGCGGGGGGCACGCACGGCTCGATGTGCCGGGAAGGAGAGGCTGGACCGACCCCTGAGCCAGAGGCTGCAGCAAAGCCCACCCAGATGGACGCGAACCAACCACGGTCTGGAGGGTTTGTGGGGCGGCCCTGCCGTGCTCGGGCCCAAAGAGGGGTGAGTGTCCCAGCACAGACCCAAAGCTCAGCCATGGGTGGGTCTGTGCACACCAGGGACACAAGGCTGGGGAGGTGACTCTGACAGACTGGCATTGGGTTTGATCGGGGAAGCTTCCGCAGCTCTAACAAAGTGTTTAGGAAATGTCGCCGTCTGGAGAAGCAAATCCGCCTTCTCCTCCTGCGAGCCGTCGGCAACGCTGCTCTGCCAAGCTCTATTTCGAGGCACAGGCGCTGTCTGCGCTGCCAGCGATCGTGGCCAACACTTCCTCCAGGTTTATTTGCATGCCAAGCGCTCCGAGATTCCTGCAAACACGCACGACTTTTCCTCAGGGTGTTCCTGACAGGGCCAGCGCTCCTGGAGGTGCCACCAGCTCCACTGAGCGTCCCTCCCCTCACACAACAAATGAACAGACACACTGGATGATTTGGGGGACACAAAAGCCTTTTCAGCTCCTGTGGATGTGCTCCAGTTTGAGCAATTGTTAATTGTTAACCATTATTAATGGAACTGACTTCCAGCCCGTTCTGTGGAGTGACATCATCCAGGTGAGGTTTACAGGACGAGGCTCTTGGCTCCAGGCTTTGTTATCCAACTGCCCTGGGCAGTCTCTCCATTTTTCCCCCCTCACGTTCTGAAGTGTATGTTGCCACCACAGAGATGGAGTACAGATGTTCTTCCTCCTCTGACTGCTGTAGGAAGGTCCCAGTTTACCTAAAGGACAGAAAAGGTTCATTTTGCAAGCACAGAGCATGACAGCTCTAAAAATATCAATTCCAACACCTACCTGAACACACAGATTGCTTTGCCTTTACTAATTTAAACCTAACAGAACACACTGAAAAATTATCCTTTAATACATCATGTAACCTGAGGGGGGAAATCTCTTCCCAGAGAGGTAAGGTAGGAGGCAAGGATCCCTGCCCCATCTTTGTTCCTCAGGAATTAACTCAATTGTTGCAAACAGGTGAGGAGAAACCCACCCCTCAGCAAGGATCCTTCCTGGGAGTGATGGACTCCAGCTTGGGGATTAAAACCAGGGATCAAAACCAGCTCCCTGTGCTGTCTGGACCTGGCACAACAATGGAGTGTTGTGGGCAAAGGAGGAGCCGTGGTAAGGTCAGGAAACAAAACCTATTGTTGTTTTCTTTTCTTCCCTTATGCAAGAAATAATTTCCCTTCACTGTGACGTTTATTTGGGATCCAGGGCAGTGTGAAGGAGAGGGGGAAATGAGAAGTGTTTCCACTATTCCAAGGAAACACAATTGAACTGTTCTCTCACATGCTGTGCTTTACAGAGCAGCAAGTCCTTCCTGCCATTCCTTGGGAACCTAAAGATCCATGTCCCATTAATTTGGGATTATTTAACCAGCTAAACTATCCTGCAGTGTCGCTTGGCAAAACTAGTCCTGCCATGTCTGCAGGGCAGTTCCTTGGGAATGTTTCTGGCTGGCTGAGAGCTGTGGATTGAGTGACAGGGGAGGGTACAGGGGTGCTGATTGGGCCTTGTGGCACGTGGATTTCCACACCAGACCAGGATTGCAGCCTTCCTGATTAAGGGACACAGAGTAATTAACGCTCCAGACACAAGCAGTCTGTCCACTCTGGACACCCACGGAAGGAAAACAGGGGGCACTTGGAGCAACAATTCCTGTGAGCCACTTAACCAAAGAGCTCCACACAATTAACAGCCACTAATTAATGCAAGTGCTCCACTGCTGTCCCCTTATTCCAGTAGGAAGGGCAGCACCAGTGCTGGGAACTGGAAGGCAGGAGTCACAAAGTAGCATTTTTATACCAAAATGCACATATTAGAAAACACACACAAAGGCTGCATGGGTTTGTACATGTACACACAACTCTATACCTGTATCTGAGAAACAGTTTGCAGATTCTGTTGCTTTTAGAAGCAGTGAGACCAGTGCCTGGGGGTAAAAACTACCAAAAGCCTTTGCATGGGCTTCCCCTCTCCAGGCCCTTTGGGAGGGAACAAATCTGGGAGCTGAAACAATCCAGAAACCTGTCAGAACTTCAAACCTTGTTCCCCAGGCAGCAGCCCCCAGGGGAAAGTGGCATTTGATCCTCTAGGAGCAATGTCCTCACTGGAACAGCTCCTGGCTGGCCACAGGAGTGTAATTCCACACCCCTCACCTCGAGCTCAGCCAGCATAAATAAAGGAATTTATTCAGATTTATTACATGCTGCCCACAAGACTAAAGGAGAGCCAGGCTCCCCTGTAAAGAAATAATATAAATAGGAGGTTGGTGTTGGGAAGAGGTTCACTGGCCACAGGGACAATGAAGAGTCTGTCGCTCCCACAGACCACGCCCTGAGTTCCAAACAGCTCTGGGAATAAGGAAGGGAGAGGGCAGAAAAGAGAAACTCAGCTTGCTTGCTCAGGAAACTTAGAGCAGAAAGTATTTTGAGCTGACAAGACCCAAACACAAATCAATGGATGCTTAAGAAGTTTAGGATGGACTGTAGGTTTTAATTTAAATAAATGGGCCACATACTTTGCTTACTGAAAATAAAAGTGCCTTTTTCCATAAGTACAGCTGCACCACAGTCCTGGGGCAAGGTCCCAAGGGGAGAGAAATCCCAAAACCTACCAGATAATGTTTTTATTCCCAGTAGCTGTCAGAGAAGTTGTAAAACACAGCTAAAAATCAAACTGCAAGTCATGAAGGAAATTCCAAGTCTCCCCTGACACAAAAGGATTCTGTTCCAGAAATAACACCAAGGACAGGCCCCTGTCTATTATTTCCTGTCTCTGAGCGAGCCCATGTAGGGAAGCACAGAATTCCATGATCCCTGACACTAACAGAGAGCAAGGAAAAGGCTGGAAAACACCAGCTGGCTCTTTGGTGAGCCTGTGCTGGCATGAAGGCCTCTCTCTACACAGAGCTGGAAGGATCTAGAGCAAACAGCCAAGAGACCAGTGCAACCCATTCTCTCACCATCATCAGATCTGGTTTTGGAGGCTTTGAGAAGGGGAAGGGAAGGAGGAGTCTCCCCCCAGAGCAGTGCAAACCCTCACGTACAGACGGGCCAAGGGGAGGGGACTCGTGGTGACCTCAGCAGGGCCACGGCAAGAACACAATACCTGCAGTCTCCTCGCTCATGAGTGGCTGTTGCTGCCCCACCTGGCTCCAACTCCACTCTCGGGGCACTGAGGAAAAGGGAGGAAGCAGCAAAGACTCCAAAGCTGTGACACATTTCAGAACTCACCCAGTGACTGCAGTTATTATTCATGATTTCCACAGGGGGTGGGTGGGTTTAGGTGCCCCTTTGTCTCAGTCCTCCTGGATTCCCATCCCAGCTATTGCCACAAACCCATATTGCTCCTCCAAGCCTCTTCCAGCACCCCCTCTGCCTGTTTTTGGCCAACAATGCCCATTTCTGCAGGAGGACGTTGCAGGAGCCTTTGCTGGGCAGCTGGAGCTGCAGCCCCAGCCGGTCCTGCTGCCCCTGACACTGCTGGGCAGCAAAGGGAACCTTTCAGAAGCCAAGAGAGTGACGTGAAATGGCCACAATTTGCCTTCAGTGCAAGTTAAATTGTCTGAAAGGCAGCTGAGTGTTTCAATAGCCTCGTGCCTGCCCAAGCATGACCACAGAACCAGCACTTGGCTCCTTTAATCACCATTTGTTTCTGGAAGGTGCATTTAATTCACTGTGTATTTTTGTCACTTATTTTAAGTGGGTTCTTTTATTTAATTGACAGGATAATTCTAGGCAGGGTTGTGCTGAAGGCTTTGGAAAGGGTTTTTTTGGTGTGTTTTTTTCTTTAGAAAGGTGGTTGTGCATAATGTCAGGAGGTGTTTTCAAAATCACAGGGATTGTGCATAAATGGAATTTAAATTAGTTATTAAAAGTTAAACCAAGGGAAAAAAAAAAGCAAAGCAGTCACCTCTCTGACTGTAGAACCAGGCAGCTGCTGAGTGAAGTGATTTCCTAGGAAGAACTCAGTTATGAGGACTGGAAATGGATATAGTAAATTTATTTTATGATTTAACACATTCTCCAATTTAACATTCCATTCTCTGTAATTGGGATTCAGCTCTAAGAGGCCCAAAGTCCCACTGCATGAAGCATCCATGAGACAATATAAAGATACTTAGGGAACAAAACACTCCTTTTTCTCCTTTACCAGAGTTTCTGAAATCCTTGTATGTCTTGACTTCTTTGTGACAAAGTCCTTTACACTTTGCACAGGGAAAATCACTAATGAGAAATAAGAAATCATGTAAAGCTGTATATTCCTCCCTTTATCAGATTGTCACAGGTTTTCCCAACTGGAAATGGGAATAATTGAGCCCAGAGAAGTGGTTATTCCTACTCAAACACTGGAAGCTGAACTTGTGGAATTCTCATGGAGTCTGCTGGTCTTATTCCTGTGCCTGTAAGGAATATTCCAGCTTCCCTTGGCTTCCAAATGGCTGCCTTAGGCATTTCATGTCCATTGGTCCATTCCTGATTTCCCAATAATTTATACTTTGTTTCACAGATGAAAATGGCTCTGCCAACAGAGATGGACCAATTTCCACGCCCAGTCCCGCAGATGTTTCCCAAGGAGCAGCTGCAAGAACATTTCCAGCACAGTTCTGTCTCAAGCTACTGTATCCAGGCACGTTTCACTGACATTCCCTTGCCTCTTGCCAGAAGAAATAATTCAGATATTTATTCTCAGATGTACCAAACATGATCCTGAGCCACGGGGAAAAGCAAAAATCACTGTTGGAGGGCCATGAATGAGCCAAGGGAAAAGGCAGCTCTGGAGGTGGCACAGCAACCCCACACACTGTGCAAGGTGAGAAACCTTTTCAACTCACCCCCAGGACACAAAACACCCAGTTATTAATGATGTCTCCAGTGAAAGATAACTAACATGTCAGATAATTAACATGAGCAGAGAAAAGGAAGCAATTCTGATGTTCTGGAAGGGACAAGTGGAAGAAAACCTCTTTTAGGTGACCATAGAATCACAGAATGGATTGGGTTGGAAAAGACCTCCCAGATCATCAAGTCCAGCCCTTGATCCAACCCCACTGTGATCGGAGTGCCCTGGGTTGGTGATCACAGTGGGGTTGGATCAAAACGTGGTGGCTTCTCAGTGCCACATCCATAGAATGACAGAATCATAGAACGGGTTGGGTTGGAAAAGACCTCCGAGATCATCCAGTCCAACCCTTGGTCCAACTCCAGTCCCTTTACCAGATCATGGCACTCAGTGCCACGGCCAAGCTCAGCTGAAAAACCTCCAGGGATGGGGAATCCACCCCCTCTCTGGGCAGCCCATTCCAATCCCTGAGCACTCTCTCTGCAAACAATTTGTTTCTGATCTCCAACTTCAATTTCCCCTGGCAGAGCTTGAGCCCATCGTGCCCCCTTGTCCTATTGCTGAGTGCCTGGGAGAAGAGACCAACCCCCACCTGGCCACAACTTCCCTTCAGGCAGTTCCAGACAGTGCTGAGGTCACCTCTGAGCCTCCTCTTCTCCAGGCTGAACACCCCCAGCTCCCTCAGCCTCTCCCCACAGCACTTGTGCTCCAGTCCCTTCTCCAGCCTCGTTGCTCTTCTCTGGACCAGCCTATCATTGACACTGCCAGTCCTGAAAGGGTGGAACTGGGAATGCTGCTGAGGGGCAGGCACATTCCTCTCTGCTGGGGGTGTTCCTGTTGTGACAGGCATTCCTGACTAATCATCTGTTTTCTAGGAAGAATGATGGACTTACAGGAGCAACCCCTCAGGTGAAGGGACCCAGTCTGAGGTAACACTGTCACTAAATTAAATACATCTGGACTAGAACACGTTCCAGACAGTCACACAAACCAAAGGAAACAGCTGTTCTGGTTGAGAAAATTACATTATGGGGCTGTTTATACAGTCAAACTAAATCAGGTAAAAAGGTTAATTTAGTGCCTGCAGTTCTCCTCTCTGAATTAATCACTGAGGGAGGTGAGAGAGGTGCTTCACTTGCTAAATGTGAGCACGTATTCCCCAGCTCAGGATGAAAGCAGAACTGTGAGAAGCTCCGTGCTGGGAACAGATAGCCAGGGAATCTTGTGCAGCTCCAGCAGAAGGGGTTGTTTTCCTACTAAATAATTTAGATTCCTGCTGGTAGGAAGAGCAGGGTGGGAAGGGCTGCAAAGTCCTCGGAGGCCATGGAGAGGTTCCACTGGAGGTGACACTCCTGTAATTCTGCTGCTGCTGGTTTGAGGTCACAGCCTTTAAAAGCTGCAGTGGGAATCTACATTTCAGCTCAAAGAAATGAAGGAGTCTGCCTCTAGTTTCTTTTTTCCCTTTGCCACATATTCTTCAGAAAGACTGGATTATTTTTTTCCCAAGGGCAGCTAATTATTGCCTGTAAGAACAAGCACAGCCAATGTGCTCCTAAGGCAGAGCAGCCTGATAATTTGTATATTCTGATTTCCACACTTGGAAAGTCAACTTTCCATTGATTCATTCCTTTCACAAAGAAGGGTAAGATCTTTCAAAACTAACTAGTGATTTTGGATAGTTCATTTCTCACAGAGATCAGACAGTTCAGTGCTCAAACCCATTCCATTCCTTTGGGAGAGTTCCTGTGTGCTAATGATTTTTCTTCCTCCCTGGAAGCTGAGCAGAGCCTTGTCAAGTAATTCCACCATAAACCACATTTTTAGGATTCTCCTTGTTTCCTTCTGCTGCTTCTCCCAACATTCCACACTTGCAAACAAAGAAAATGGAGTTAAACTTTCTTTGCAACTTTTGGAAAACCAAGAAATCCTGAGACTCAGTTTCCTCTATTTTTTAAAGGTTTTGTCCTTTAGCCCAACATCAATATTGCTTCTCAAAGCCTGCTTGGATCATAGGTTAGCAATAAATATGGATAAGTTATGTAATGATTGGAGCCAAAGCACAAACACAGGGAAAACTCCAGGGAGAACTGTCACAGAGTGAACCCGACCAGCTAAACCCAAACAGGGGTTATTTTTACAACCCTGCCCCTTGGGATATTCAAATCCTTTACAAGCTATTTGAATGTGGCCTCCCACCCTGCCTGACAGGAGGGCAAAGCTCTCCTGGCTCTGAGGCTGCTCTCTCTGCACAGAGATTTGAGCCTTGTGCTGAACTCTGAGCACACCTGAGCTGGGTGGGAGTGAAAATCAGCCTTAACCTTTGCAGTCCTGGGTTTAACTGACTGGCCAAAAGTCACCCAGGGAGCAGCACTTGGGTCCCCAAAGCACCACAACACACCATCTGTTCTGTCCTCTGAAGGGTGTCCAAAGGTGGATAGAAATATCTCCTGCAAGGGTCCAACACAAACCATTCCATGATTCTGTCTAAGAATCACAGAATCATAGAATGGATTGGGTTGGAAAAGCCCTCTGAGATCATCAAGTCCAACCCTTGGTCCAACTCCAGTCCCTTTACCAGATCATGGCACTCAGTGCCACGGCCAAGCTCAGGTTAAAATTCTCTAGGGATGGGGAATCCACCCCCTCTCAGGGCAGCCCATTCCAATCCCTGAGACCTTCAAGCCCATCCAGTTCCATCCCTGCCACAGGCAGGGACACCTCCCACTGTCCCAGGGTGTTCACATCCCTGTCCAGCCTGGCCTGGGACACTCCCAGGGATGATGGGGCAGCCACAGCCTCTCTGGGCACCTGTGCCAGGGGTGGATTCCTTCCCAATATCCAAACTAAACCCACTACCTTGCACTTTGAAGCCATTACCCCTAATCCTGACACTGCAGGCCCTTCTAAACAGTCTCTCCACATTTCTTACACACTTTCTGGTGCTGAGGGGCCACAATTAGGTCACTCAAGCCTTTTCTTTTCCAGCTCCAACAACCCCAATGCACATGGACAGCTCATGTCCAGCCTCTCGTGCACAACCACCCCCAAGTCCTTCTTGTCAGGGCAAGATCCCTTTTCCACATATTGGGGTTTGGCTGTGAATCCCACGGCATCTCTTCTCCCTGCAACCAAAGTGTTCTTTCCCTTGGCTGACACAGCATTTGGAGACTTGCTCTGCTCCAAGACATCCACCTTTTGTCCAGGGCATCAATTCCCTTCACTCCAAACACCTGTGCATTGTTGGACAGTGGCTCTACTCCAGGTGTGCCTCATTCAAGGTCAGTTCTTGTTTCCAGGTTTAATATTCCCTCTTTCTGTCTCTCCCTGGACAAGCACACGGAATTCTCTCAGTCTCTTTCCCAGCAGTCTCCCTAAATCCTTTGGTTGTGGTCACTGCCACAAACTCCCAGTGGGAATTTGGAAAACCACCCCAGCTTCACAGACAAGACCCACAAGGATTGGAATGGAATTGTGCAAGGCAGATAAAATTCCAGCAGGACTTGCCCTTCTCTGCTCCTTCTCAGTTCTGAAAGTCATACTCTGTTCCAAGATGAAAATGGATAAAAAGGGGAGGGAGCAGCACAGGGCAGGCTTGGATTGCAAGAGGAAAAGTTGCTGCAGGAAAACCAGCCTTTCATTTCACTCCTATAATTTACTAGAGAAAGGGTTAAAAAAAGCTTGTGACAGATGAACTTTCAGCAAACTGATTCAGAGCTAATTTGTCAGGAAAGAAACAGAAAAAAAGAAATCTATGCTCCCTCCATGCTTGATTTATGTCACTTATTATCTGTAGAGGAAATCCTCCTTTGTGTGCTGTCAGAACAGCCAATAATTACAGGCACTGGAAGGAGTTTAAAGAAAACGAGTTGCCTTTGCTCTGAACTTCTTGCTTTTATCTGCTCGCTTCAACCTCTGGTGGTGTGGCAAGATGCTGACACTCATCACCGAGCCAGCATTTGCATGCCAAGTATTTATTCTGTTCCTGGTCTCTGTGCTGTAACACAGCCCCAGATCCCCTCAATAAAACAAAACCAAAGCATCTCGACGTTCACAAGTTCAGCTGTCCAGTTCTTACAGAATAAACGGCAGCTGAAAGGCAACACCTCATCTTCCCTTCCCCTTGTGCCGGGGAACGGCCTGAGGAAGTAAACAAAGCCCAGCCTGAATCGCTGTTTACGTTTGGCAGGGCAGTAAACACGGAGCGCACAGACGGGCTGGGAGACACGAACGGCCACACGGCTGGGTGCTCGTGCTGAGCGTCTGCAGGAGAAGGGGTTTAATCTCAAATAAACTGCAAATAAACGCCTTTTCTTTACATCTTCGCGAGCGTTTCAGACGCAACTCCAACCACCGCCCGGCCCTTCCCGGAGCGCCCTGAGCGCCCTCGCGCACCGCGCACGCGCAGAGTCCTCCGCGCGATCCCTCCGCCAGCCTAAAGAGTCCCTGTCCCCCCAGCTCCCCTCACAGCCGCCACCGCCGGGACCGCACCGGGAAAGGACAACCGGGAGGGACAACCGGGAGCGGAGAACCTCCCGCGGCCTCCGCCCCGCCTTGTTGTTCCGTGCGGGCGGCGCTGAGGAACCCGCGGTGATGCGATCGGGCTTGAGGGAGGCTCGGCCCGCCCGGCCGGCGCTTCTTTCCCCCCTTCCCTCACCCCCTCCCCGATCCCCCCGGGAAGCGGCTGGCTGCGGGCTGCCTCTCGCTCCCCCTCCCCTTCCCTTTTCATTTTTATTTTATTTTATTTTATTTTAACCCCCTCCCTCCCGGGCGGCGGCGGCGGCCCGTCTGCCCCCTTCCCACCCCCCCACCCCGCAAACCTCCCCTCACAGCCTTCCCTCGCCCGTCATGGCGACATGAGGAGCCCGCCGGCCGCCGCCGCCGCCGCCCCGGGCATGGGCCCCGCTCGGTGCTGAAGCGCCGCGGAGCAGCCCCGGCGCCGCCACCCCGCCATGGGGTGCTGATGGCCGGGCCCCGCCGGGCACCCCGCGGCCGCGCAGGGGAGGTGAGAGCCGGGGGGCACGGTTGAGGGACGGGACGGGAGGGGAGTGAGAGCCGGGGAGCAGCGCGGGGGGCACGGCTGAGGGACGGGAGGGAGAAGAGAGCCGGGGAGCAGCGCGGGGATCGCGGCTGACGGACGGGATGGGGAGGACCGGTGGGCACGGCTGAGGGATGGGAAGGGAGGTGAGAGCCGGGGGGCAGCAACTGAGGGACGGGAAGGGCAGAGCCGGGGGGGCAGCTCAGGGATCGCGGCTGAGGGACGGGAGGGGAGGGGAGAACCGGGGGGCAGCGGCTGAGGGACGGGAGGGGAGAACCGGGGGGCAGCGGCTGAGGGACGGGAGGGGAGAACCGGGGGGCAGCGGCTGAGGGACGGGAGGGGAGGGGAGAACCGGGGGGCAGCGGCTGAGGGACGGGAGGGGAGGGGAGAACCGGGGGGCAGCGGCTGAGGGACGGGAGGGGAGGGGAGAACCGGGGGGGCAGCGGCTGAGGGACGGGAGGGAAGGGGAGAACCGGGGGGGCAGCGGCTGAGGGACGGGAGGGAAGGGAGAGCCGGGGGATCGCGGCTGAGGGACGGGAGGGAAGGGAGAGCCGGGGGATCGCGGCTGAGGGACGGGAGGGTGTGAGGGGCCCGCGCACCGCATCGCTGTGCGGTCATAAACGCGCAAAATAAACGCGCGCGGAGCATCCTGCCAGCCTTGCTTTGTGTGTCCCTGCCCGGCCGTCCCCCATCTGTGACTTGCTGCTCGCAGGGATTTAGAATCACAGTGTTAAGAGGTTGGAATAGATCCTAAAGATCTTCTGGATCCACCCCCCCTGCCATGGGCCGGACACCTCCACTAGAACCAGTTGCTCCAAGCCCCGACCAGCCTGGCTTTGGACAGTGCCAGGGATGGGAGATCCACAACCTTCCTTGCACACCCTATTCCAGTGCCTCATCACGCTCACAGGAAAGGATTTCTTCCCAATATTAACTTAAATTACCCCTCTTTTCATCTGTACCCATTACTTCTTGTCCTGTCACAACAGTACCTGATGAAGAGTCTCTCTCTGGCACCCCTGTAGGCCCCCTGGTTTTGTTCAGTTGCTTTCATGTACTTCATTTTCGGAGAGAGATGAAGTTTCCTTGAAGGAAGAGCAGCGTTGCATTCCATAAATCCATCTCCAAAGGGGTGTTCCACAAATCCATCTCCAAAGGGGTGAACTAAAAGGAGCCAGGTTACCATGGGTTGTTTTGTGCCTGTGGTAAAAATAAAGGCTGGCAAAAGAAAATACTCCTGAAAACTGAACACAACCCCCCCCATTTCTATATTCTCCCCTTTTCACCCTGTGAGGGAGGGAAAAAGGGACAATCCCTCATTTTCCTGCTCTTAAAAATAAGGCTGTTAGAAGGCAAACTGTTTCAAGCCTGAACTTAAAAATGCTTTTCAGCATCAGCCTTTGTCTGCTCTGAAACATTCTTTCCCTGGTGTGCTGCTACAGCCTGTACATGGCACAGCCTCCTTTTGAGACAGAAAGGGGAGATTTTTTTATTAACTGTATTTAAACTGAGCAAGATGCACATGGTCATGGCACACTCTGGGACAGGAAAGGGGGGCACCTCCCCTTTTCCGTGGCTGTGCCCCCCAACTCTGCCCCACTGCAGGTGCACATGGAGCCCAGGTTAGCCAAGGTGAGCCTGGGGAGGAGTTTGCCTCCCAAAAAGCAAATCACGGCATCTTTTCCTTGTCTTCAGGGTTTGCTTTTGGATGCTGCAAATGAATCAGTTTTGTTTGTCAAGTAGCTTGGCTGCCTCTCCTCTGTGCCTACACAGACCTTGGCGTGGGGTGTGGGAAGCCCATCCTTTGGCTTCTCCCCAGCAGGAACTGAACTTTCACATGGTGTACATGTAGATTTACTTTTAATTACCCTTCACCCTGATGCACAGCCTGTGTCTGGTTTGATGTGGCAGAACTGACCTTAGATGCTCCTTTTACTGTGCCCATTCTGTACTCCCAAACCCTGGGCTTTATTTGCTCTGCCACCTTACTTGAAACTACTGATATTAATTCCTTGCTGTGATGGGACCCTCTGGAAAAATAATTCTCCTTGGGGGTGCCTGCTGAGGCCAGGCTTTCCCCTGTTCATGTCTGGGGTGTCATGGGTGGGACTGCAGCTCATGTTACACACATTTATCAGTCTGAGCTCGAGGCTTTTCACTGCCTTTGCTTGTGTCACTGCCTCAGGAGAAACGTTTTGGTGCTTTGGAGAGCTTGGAGCATCTCCCCTGTAATTACAGTCTCCTACACTGTCCACTCCCAGCTCCTCTGTGCTCACCTGCTGCTCAGAGCAGCTCCTGCACGGACAGAAGTGACACCTGGAGCAGCATCCTGTGCTGGGAGGTGCCTTCCCTCAGGGCCTGGTGGGAGCTGCTTCCCTTGCACACCTGCAGCCATTCAGGGGTAAAGCTGAAATTAGTTTTGACCTCGTGCTGAACTGGATATTTAGGAGGACTTACATTCATAGCTCTTGGTGTTGTTACACAGAGAGGTTCAGCACAGCTGTCATGCTCATGGAAAGGATCCATCTGACCTGGGTGATGGAAGGGAGAGGCAAACAACCTGCAGTTTGTTTCACACAGATTTTAAAGAGGCTGGGAAGGACCTGGGGAAAGCTACACCAGTATTGTGACTGCCAAGTTATAACTCTCCCACTGCCCAAGCAGGGAGCAGTCAGTGAAGCAGAGCTGGAGCTCCACATGGAGCCAGATGTGGTACCTGAACTCCTGCAAAATGTGGGATGGATGTCTGAGCTAACCCACCCAGCAACCTGCCAGTTTGGGCCTTTTCCCCTTTGCTCCTGTGACTCTGGGGGTGCAGAGAGGGGGGACTGACCAAAGAACCACCAGGACACTCCAGTGAAGGAGCAGGAAATCCAGGCTTGCCATCAAGGAGGTGGATTTCAGGGGGGATTCTGGTTCTTTGAGAATTCAGCACAATAGTTGCTGTTTTCAAAGGCCAAAACAGCCCAGTGAAGTCACAGAGATGGAAGGAAATGTCAGGTGTCTCCTGTCTCAGTACAAAGCAGATGTGGTCTGACATTTTCCCTTCCTGTGTGTTTGCTCACTGCAAGTACTATCAACACTGATTTATTAACCATAACAGTGTTTGCACTGGCTATGCCATAAACTCCTCTAGAAGCTCACTCAGGAATGACATGTTGCTGCACATACTGTCTATTGCTCATTAGCCCAGACAGCAAACATTGTCTTTACCAGGTTGATGGGAGGTGCTGCAAGAACCCATCCATCTGCCAGGGGCTTTTGTGCCTTTTTGGGGGATTTTCCTGTACACCCCGAGGTCCTGGTGCTTGGCTGGGGTAGCTCCTGACTACAGTGGTCTGTTGGACAAGAACTGGGCTCTTAAAAGCCTCAGCCCTGACTTGTTAACAATTATAACTTGTGCTCCCAAGGCAGGAGAGGTGAATACACAGGGAAGAGCCAGCACTGTGCCATCCTATTCACAGACAATTGGAATTATATCCTTCTCTGTATTGTCTCAACAAGAGGCTAATTAGTCAGAAAGCTTGAGCTTCTGGAGGATAATTAAGCTTTATAACTGTGGGTTCTCTTTGGTTGCTGAGAAAGAGGAGACAGTACCCTCAGAGCCCAAGAATGCTGCTCTGCAGCTCGTGTGCTGCACCTCATAATTGATCTATTGTTTCAACAGCAGATAATTCCTCATTTCCTCATAATTATCTCTTTTTACTGCTGCACATTGTGTCCTGATATTAGCTGTAATCACTGATAATTTACCCCAAAGCCAATCAGAAGCTGCAAAGCAAAATATTGGCCTTGGTGAACACTGAGGCTTTCAGACAAAATTCCCTTTTGTTGTTGTCAGGAGGAATCAAGGCATTGTAGTCAGACATTTTTTGGAAGTGGGTGTTGAACTGGGTATAAACTTGTTTGGTTTTATTGCTGTTAATGAGTGACTACTGCTGAAAGACAGAAAGAGCTGCTGCTGAGTCCTGTCTCTGTTTTTGCCCACAGAGGCATTGTGTTTATTTGGTTTCAGGGGATTATATTACTCAAAAGGTGGTGCATGGTGCTTGCAGCTCTGAATGCCTGTTGGCCCTTGCCTGTAGAGAGTTAGCTTTTATAACCATGAAAGCCTCTGGCCCTATTTTATGAAATTACTGCTCACTCTCATGCTTTGTGGGCTTTCTTTTCCTTGGAGTGGCTTCCTTCAGGGTCCTGTTGATTTATCCCAAGTTATATTGGCAGTGGCAGATGTGAATCATGCTCTGCATGGGTTGCTTTTAGGAGAGGAGCAGTGAGACATTACATAATGCCAGCTTTGCTTTGCCCCTTTTTTTCTCCTTTTAAAGCCTTCCTGCTCTGCCTGAAGAGCAGATGAGCTGCTCTGGGTTTCCATGTCACCCCCAGCCCTTTATTCCTCAGCCCTGTCACTCCCTTGAGGCTCCCTGTGTGCCATCCCTACTCTGAGGGCTCCTTAGAACAGCCCCTCTTGCTGCTGGCAGGTACACCTGGCTTGGCAGGGGGGATCCCATCCCTCCCCAGCAGGGCCCTGTGCTTGTAGAACCTCAGACCCTTTCCCCAAGAGCAGTTTTGCAGCCAACTCATGGCCTGTACTGCAGAGAGCATCACCTAAGAAACCTCTGCCTGCCACCCCTGGGTCCTCACAGTCACTTGAGTCACCACTGCAGTCACAAACCTTCCTCCTAGAGGTCTGGCCTGGTTTAGGGGCAGGCAGCCCATACTTTTTTGCTTAAAAGCACCACTAGCTCCTCTTTAACAAGAGCAGTGAACCTGTTTTGTAGTGAGAAGCTTTTAGGTGGGACAGGCACCTTGCTTTCAATGCCAGAAACCACCTCCCTCCACCCCGTCCCCTCACCAGTTGCTTACACCCACCTTGCTGGTGCAGGTGGGCACTGCCTGCTCCTCTGGTGCCCAGGGGGTTGAGGCCCTCCAGGCTGCTGAGTCCCACACTGGTTCCTGTCCATCTTGCACCAAACTCCTCTGATGTTGTTGTGCAGCCTGCCCACTTCTGCCTAAAACTCCTTCACTTTGGCACCACAGCTCCTGCAAGACAGCAAAGCTCCTGCAGGAGAGAGGCCAAACCTCTCCCCGGGCAGGGGTAGCTCCTCCAACACCTACCCCATGGTGTGCCACTCCAGACCTGAGACTGGTTATACTGGGACAGGCCTACCTGAATCCCTCTTCATGGCACCCTCCTTCTTTCATCAGATTCTGCCTCGAGTTGCCTCTTATATAGACCTTGCCCAGGCACTGCTAAAGTGGGTGCTTGGCCCTCCCTCATTGGGGACAGCTGGGGATGCTCATCAGAAGCTGCTACAGGTGCCTCAGGCCCATGGCCTGGTGGTTCTACAAAGGAGCACCCCCAAATTGTTCAGAAGGTTCCCAGGTGTTCTTGGGTGTTGTCCCCAAAGTATCCAGAGGGTTCCAAAGCTGCCCCCCAAACGCTGGTTGGTCAGCTCTGGGAGCTGCACTCATTTCCTTGCCTATGGTGTACAGAGAATTTGGTGCAGGGCTCAGCTGGGGCTGTCTTGGATTTATTTAGGTTGGAAAAAGCATAAAAATAACGGGCATCATTTCAGCCAAGGGTTGGTTGTGTTTGCTTTCTCCCTCTCTGGTGCTCCAGTTCTGGGCACGGAGGTGGCACCGTCTTTAGGGCAGGTGACATGAATTGTCCCCACCCCTGTTGTGACACCCCAGTGCCCACAGTCCAGGCTCCCATTCCTGACCTGGCAGCACAGCTCTTCCCAAGCCTTGGATCTGCTGCCCAGCAACAGCAGGGCCCTTTCCTCCCCAAACCCAAGATTCTAATAAACATTGTGACGAGTTTACATCTTCCTTTGATTTTAGGTTCAAATAAACCGAATTCTCAAAGCAGGACTCATTAGAATACGTGGAGTTTCAGCTCCTCTTTGCATCAAACACCTCCCTGATGCAGCTGGGGCTGCTCTCCTGGGCTGCATTCCGAGTTCAGCTTTTATCCAGTGTGCTTGATATGCTGCCACATGGGAAGGGAGCTGTGATTAAACAGCTTGTTTGCATCACTCGGGGGCTGTGGCACTGAATATTTCAGCCATTACTGACCAAAGGCCTTTCTGGGCAAAGGCTGCCTGAGTGGACTCATCTTGGCACTCCTTAGACAAAAATGAAATGCAAACCTCTGGCCTTCCCAAACAGAGCCATTAGAACAGGAGCACGGCGGGCATGGGGCTGGAATCATGCCCGTGTTGCCAGGAGGGAAGAATGGGCACATTGTCTGAAAGTTCAGGCAGGAGTTCATCCTCTACCTTGTTTTTCACAAACCCCTCCTTTGGAAAATACCCTTTAAGCTTCCCTTAAACAGCAAACCCCTGGTGTCAGTCATGGGGCTGGGGGAATGCAGTGAAGCAAAGAGTGCTTAGAACTAGTCCAGTTTATGGTGCAGCCCTTTCCAGAGGGCTCCTGTTCTCCTTCCCAGGTGCTAAATGGACCCTGGGAGTTCTGTTTCAAAACAGACTTAAAACTCCTCCCTTCCCTCCCATCAAAACATGGCTCTGCCTTTTGCTGTTGCCGACCCGTGGTTTCAGCTGGCAGGTTCCTTTAAGATGTTTGGAAAAATTCATCCCTTTGGAAAAGCAGCAGCACTAGAATGAGGTCAGCTTTATTTGCACTCCCAGGAAAACTCTGGTTGGAGGAAGAGCAGTGGCGAGTGTGTGATGTGCGTGAGCGCCGCTGCCGGAGGATCTCACAGACTTGCCTTTGTGGCAGGTTGTGGGAGTGAGCTCGGGGTGAGTCACTCAGCCGAGTGGCAAGGGCCTCTTCATCTCCCAGCCCCCATGGAATTACCTCCTTTGGAATTTCGGCTTCCACACAGCTCAGACAGGCTGCTGGCTAAAGGTGCAGTGTCACTGGGGTTTGGTATTGATCTGTTCCTTATGGGGAAAATCTGTGTTTTACTCTGTATTTGACCACAAGTCAGTTGTTCTTCAAATACCCCAAACATCTTTTGCCCCAGTCATTTAGCTTGAGAAATCATGTCTTGTCTCACAGCACTGTCAGGTGTTTGCACTGGCCAGGATTTATTTTGTACAGCCCAGACTGGGTGATTTTATAAACCCCTCTGGGTGTCTGCCCATCACTGCCACCCCAGGCTGTGCTCTGCCAGGCTGGAGAGGCAGAGAAAACGAGGCATTCCTGGGAAATTCCACTCCCTAAGGCACAGAAACATTGTCCTCTTACAGCTGTGATGGGCAGATATGGGTGTAGAATTCCAGGCTGCTTCCCTGGCGTGGTGAGGAAAGAGTTAAGTTGAGAGAAAGCCCCGGGGACTAAAATTAACATCCATCCCAGCCCCCCGCCCACAGCTCTGAAATTTCTAATCACAACTTGCAGTCAGAGGATTTCTTCTAGCAGCAGGTTTGGATGCTTTGAAATCACAGATGGCTGGCTGGAGCTCCGAGGAATTCAGTCTCCTCCCCTCTTCCTTCTGCTTTGCCTTCCCCCCACCGCCCAGAAAAATCTGTTTGCAGGTCATCTGGTAAGGTTTTATTGTTGCACTTTGGGCTGCTGGTCGCTGAAAATACTCACAAGGTTTGCAGGAATTGGTGCTGGAATTACCCCTCGTGTTCAGGATCCCCCCCCGGATCCATGTGCAGAACAAAGACTGGGGTTTGGGCTGGCTCTAGTCCTGGAAATCTTGTTAATTGTTTAAGAAATGAAAAAAGCAAGCAAAGGAAAAAACCCCAAAGCAAACAAAGAACAACCAAAGAGGTTTTTCTGACTGCCCTGGATGTATCGGCAGAGTTGAGTTGCAAGTGGAGGCAGAAACATCAGGAACTGTGTTAGGAGCTTGTTCTGCCAGTAGATAATCTATTCCTGTAAAGGCATCTTTTGTCTGCAGGAGACACTTTGTATTGTCAGTGCAAGTGATTACACAGCCTAAAAAGTAAAAAAAGATCTCCTATTTTGCATCCTACAGAAATGCATCCCCCCAACCACGGAGTGTTTCTGGCCAGGGAGCCACTGCCCCAGTTCCTGCAGAAACTGCTGTGGAAGGCACAGCCTGCAGCACTTCACAGCCTAAAATTGCTCCAGGGAAAGTGAAAAGTGTTTCTTTGAGGCAAGTGAAAAGTGTTTCTTTGAGGCAAGTTAGCCATAAACTTGGACAAGGAGAGGTCTTTATGGGAAGGGTTACATTTTCTGGACCAGGTCCCGGTGTTTTTAATGGATAAGCAGGTGATTTTTAATGCCCCTCTCAAGTGAAAACCTCACATCAAAGTTCTGACTCTCTAATTTCAGTGCAAGATCCGACCTGCAGCTTGTGTGACCTCACAGGAGATGTCAAAGCCAGTGCCTCGACTTGGCTCACTTCTCCTTTGTTAACTGCCAGGCTGTTCTTTCAGAAGTTTCAGCACAGCAAATTGACCTTCCAGTGAAGATTAAGGAACTGTAGGAACTGTTGGAGCAGTGGTTTAAACACTCCCAAGTGACCACAGGGGAAAAAAAAAACAAACAAAAAGCCTGCACCTTGTAACTGAAGTTTAATATTCAATCAGGGAAACAGAATCAGAAAGCTGGGGTGAGTTAGTTCGTGGTGACTGCCCCAGCTTGGGCACCTCCTCCTGCTGTGGGTGCCTGAAACACAGGGAAGGTTTTAATTGGAGGGAGTGTTTGCTGTCAGGGGGGCTCAGCCCTCCTGCTGTTCTCTGAGAGGTGCTGCTGGCCTTGCTTTGTGCACTTTTTACTTTGTCAGGTGTTATCCTGACCTGAGCTGAGGGGACTCCAGTGCCTCAGTGATGCTCACACAGCATCCCTGTGCTGGGTTTGGGGCAGCTGGCTGTCCCTGCCCTGCCCTGGCTCTGCCCTGGCTCCTGTTTTGGGAAGCCTGCATCCATGTGCTGGCATTTTTTCCAACTGGCATGCCTTTATCTGATGGGGAGTTATGTAAATGTCGATGCAAAGCTGGTTCAGCCCGGGGTGCTTGGCCGGGTGCCTGGCCCTGCTCTCTGTGCTGAACAGTCTCTGCGCTGCTGTTGCTCCAAGGGAAACTTTCAAGCGCGTCATTCCACTTCTTTTTTCCCCTTATAAAGGTTACAAGGCCTCAGCCCTCTACTGAATTATGTCCCTGGTTTGGATAGGGAAGGTTGTTTCCCCCTCTGTTTTCCCCTTGGCAGCTCCAGGGGAGCTGCTCACTGACAAGGTCCCTTGCAGGGCCGATGGTGTGTCAGGTGAGCCGCCCAGGTAGCACAGGGACAATCTCTGAAGGGATCAGTGTGACTGAAAGTTCTTTGCTGGGCTCAGAGGGAATGTTTGCCAGTCACAGCAGGAAAAAACAGTGCCTGAAGACTCTCTCTTTGGTCTGAAATTTCTCCTCAGTTTTCCCCAGCAGTGGTTAATTACTCTCTTCCCTACAAAACCAGGAAAGGACCATCAATATTTCATACTTGGAGAGGTGGCTGGGCTAAATACAGCTGCTGGTTTTCCCTCCTGGGCATGCAGTGAGGGGCTCTCAGTGCTCAGCTTGGCTGAGCTGTGGCTCTGGTCCCAACCCAGTCCTAACCCCACTGGGTGTCTCCAGCCACATTTCACCTGATGCAGCTGTCACATCTTCCCCAGGTGTGGCCTGAGAGGCTGTAGCTGATGTGACCCAGGTAGCATTACCTGTGACACAGCAGCTGGCAACCTGCTCAGTTAATAACAAATAAACCACTCACCCTTGTTCTGCTCTGCACAGGCCTGCACAAACCCCTTCCCAGGGCTTGCAGGGTGGGGAGGGGTCTCAGCTCAGCCCCTCTCTGCTGAAGGGAACAGAATATTTCACCTATTCCTTGCAGTCTGAACTGCTCTGGGATCTGCCCTGTGGGAATCTGGGCTTTGGGAACCTGCCCAGCCCACAGGGAAACCTGTGGTGCCTGGTGGGAGGATAATGAGACATTAATGAGGCCCCCGAGGGAGGTTGTGGATGTACATCCCTGTTTCCCCTTCAGCCCCACTTACAGTGAGTGTCCCTGGGACCAGCCCCAGGTTTAGAAAAGAAGTGCAAAAATGACTAAATGCATGTAAATAATGTGTGGTCAGAGGTTCTGGAGTTTCACTTCCCAGTCTGAGTCTCCCTCTGGGCGAGTGAGGAACTTTTAACAGGGATTTTTCAGCCCACACAGGCCCTTTGGGGGCTGGTGGGAAGTGCCTGTGAGACACTGCCCAGCTTTTGGAGCCCCGTTCAGGAATCCTGCATTTCCCTCTGGCTGGAAAACCTGGAGCCCTCGTGTAGGGGTGTGCCAGGCCAGCACAGCCTCTCCCTTGTTCATGGAGAAGCATTTGTTTTATAAAAATGTGCTATAAAAGGAGTTCCTGTTCAGGACTGGGGGCTGTGACATTTATTTGCCACTTAAAACTCGATGGGCTCTAAGTGGGACTGGAGTGTGGCTTCATAGCTGGTGCAGGATGTGTGAATAAAGAACAGTATTTGTTCTTTATCAGTCTTGATCTTCAAGGTTTCCCTTAGCCCTGGGAAAGCACCTTAAATCTTCATTTCTTCAGAGCTGCTGGTGGTATTATTTCTAATGTCAGGTTGTTTTCCCTGTGGATTTTTTTATTTTCTCAGAGTCAGCACCTTGCCTTATTTCCTGTCAAACAGCCTGAACTGTTGGACCCTCAGAGGAGCCTTGAGGAAAGTGCCTGGTTAGCATTTGGCCAATGTCCACCTGCTGAGGATTGTACAAGAGCTCATGCAAGGAGCTGAAAGTTTCAGTAACTTTCCCATGGATTTACCCTTCAGAGCTGAATTGTTTTGCTTAACAGATGTAACACTGCCAAGAAATTTATTTGTGGGCAGAGTCATGGTAGGCAGTCTTAATCTGAATAACCTTTTCCACCACATCATCTCCTCCATTTGAGAGCAGGTGGTGGAATCTGTTGTCTTTAAAGAAAAAAATAAAAATCTTGCCTCTGCCTTGTTTTCCATTTCTAATTTAAAAGTTTCTTGGCACACTCTTACTGCTGAGTGGGGCTGCAGTAGGGCCAGGGGAACCCCTGTTTTCTGTTCTGTGTGTAGCAAAGTGTTTTGCTTTAAATCACACCTTTTTTGTCTTTGCTTCTCTCTTTGAGGACTGAAGGCCTTGCACGAAGTGTCTCCATCACTTCCCTGGCTCATAATCCCTTTGTGCTCTGCCACAGGGTTTGCTGACCTTTCCCCCCTCTCAAACCAGTTTTCTGTCTGAGATCAGAGCTGAGCCTGCAGATTTGTGGCTCTCCTGTCCTTTCAGGGTGGTTGGCCCGAGAGGGGCCTTGCAGACCTCGCTGGTACTTGTGTGTGGCACATGAACCACGTCCTGCTGCAACCCCCTTGGTACTGGCCGTGCGGCTCCTCCCTGGCTCACGTGTTCCCATCAGCCTCTCCCACCTCTGCCTGCTGAGCTGGGACAGCCTTCAGCAACCTCAGTGTGGCAGGAATCTCCAGCCCATGGAGGAGCTGGAGACCTGTGGGTCCAACTCTGAGCTGCCTGGGTTGGGTTTCCCTGGGCAGGTTTGCCAGGACCGATCCCTGCGTGTCCCAGATGAGCCCGTTCATTTCCTGCAGCTTTATCCTGCTTTGTGCTGCCTTTGGCTCAGTGTCTCATCAGGCTGTCTTTGGTTTTGCAGGTAGCTGTATCCAGCTGGGTGGCAGGAGGATCCAAGGGTTACCATGAAGTTTTCAGGACCCCTGGAGAGCCAGAGGTTGTCTCTCCTTCTGGAGACGGCAATCTCTAGGGAGGCTCAGATGTGGAAAGCACATGTGCCGAAAATTCAGCCCAATCAGGTAACGGCCCTTCTTCCCATCACTGGTCTCAGCAAAGGCAGGAGACTGTCCTGGGTGTGTTGGTCTGGGAACACCTGGGGCTGTTCAGGGGGAATTGGCCTCTGGAGGAAAGGATTCTTCCTCCTTTGAGGGGCACAGCACACGGTGGGACATCTCTGCTTGTGAAAGCACATGCATACATTGTCTTAATTAATTTTACCAAGTGTGTGGATTATTAGTGCCCATTTCTACTGGGCACCAACTCTGCAACAGTTCTTAAAAGCAGCTTCATTTCTTGGACTAATCACTAATAACAGTGCTGATCTGTCTTGGGAAAGGCCGTGCCTGCTGCAGGAAGAGCCCCTCTGGCTCTAGCAGGACTATTTATGGAGCAGGGGGCAGGCTCCTGTCAGGGGAACCAGAGCCAGGCGCTGGCCTGTTCCAGTGAGGAATGTGCTCGTAGGACTGGAGGAAAATTCGGAGTGGGAGGGACCAGAGGGGCTCCACAGTCCAGCCCCCTGCTCGGCCTGTGCAGCAGGGAGGTGGGATCAGGCTGCCCACAGCCTCACCCAGCCCCAGCTGGGCTCGTGCTCCCCTGGCAGGAGCTGTCTGGCTCACATGTGCACTCAGAAACACCCGTGCACTCCACAGAGTGCTGCTCCAAACAAACTGGGAAATATGAGCATGGTTGTCACAGAGTTTCTGCTCCTTTGCTGCTGGGTTGGGCTGCAATAACCACACCGAGGACTCGCACCCCGTCACACTGTTGTTGCACCACATGAAACGCTCACACAGGTAGGTCACCTGTTGTCAGAGCTAATCCCTGGGCTGTTTGGTTTTGCTCTCTGGCAGACAAGAAACTGCTGCTGATGAGTAGGATCAAACTCACTGTTAAGGGCCTCAGTGATAGTTTTGTTAATCCACACTGTGGTTTCCAGTGAGTGACGTTGTTGTCAGAGGAGAGGAGTGTGTTCTAGCTGTGGCTGTCTTGGGGCACACACAGTTTAAGCCTCTGGCTTATGGTAAACCAGGCTGTCACTCCCTCTGGCAGTATTCCTGGGGAGATTATACCTTAGGGAGATAAGATTACAGGATAACAAGATAGGTTAGGGACTAGCAGAGTGTAACCACACCAGATTCATGGGGCAGGATTTCACGGGACAAGGCGCTTGCGTTTTTGCCTTGGTGAGGCTGGCTCAGAAACCACCACCTGCCTCAGGCAGACATCCCAGCAGTCCCTCCTCTCTGCTTGTCCTGAGGGTTTCTGCTCCGGGAATTGCCCCCAAAACTCCGTTGTCTTGGTGTCACCTTTTTCTTTGTATTTTCCTGCCTGTCAGTTCAGACCCTGGTGCTGTCAGTGCTGTGCTGCTCAGTGTTCTCTGGCAGTAAATAATCCCCACACTGGGGCGAGAGCTCTGTGCGTGTGAGATGTGGGAAGGTCAGTTGGAGAGGAGGGCACAGACTCAGCTGCTGCTCCGGGGAAATCCGGACCTGTGAGGCCACGGAGCAGCCCGGGCTGTAATCACAGATTGCTCTCTGTTCCTGCAGTTCAGACACCCAACTCTTCCAGCTATCCCGTGTGCCCCCAGTGTTCCTTTTGGCCATGGTGCTCAGTGTGAATTACCTGATTTTCTGTAAAATCTGGGAGAAGGTCAGATTCCCTACCACCCACTGCCTCCTGCAAACAGCTGCAGCAGCCCCAAACCTCACTGGTTTATTTCCCAGGGCAGTGGGGACATGTACAGCCCCCTGGGGCTCAGAGCGTGTGGAACTGTCCCTTCCTGCTGCCAGGGGGGGACTGCACAGAGGTTTGATGAGCTCCCCTGCTCTGCCAGGGACAGCACAGGAGTGTCTGCAGAAACCTCAGCCCTCTGAGTGCAGACACACTTGGGGGTGTTTTGCAGAAGTAAACTTTCAGTTTTGCCTTTTCAGGAGACATTTTTGGCTCTGGTGTGTAAAGCTGGAACAAATGCAGTTTCTAAATATGTGCCAGTTGAGGTCTTTGAAAGGAGGAAGCAAACCTGTAGTTACAGAAACAGGAAGACTTTCCATTTTTAGGACAGGGTGCAGAGTCTGTTGGGGACTTTGTTCCTCGTAAATTAATGTATGTGATTTTTGTGTTTCTTTGGTACTTTTTGTCTGAAAATTCCCATTCTCTCCTTTAAGTGCAGGCCAGTGCTCCGGGTATGTGCAACATACCAAAACCAGATCTCACAAGGGCTTTTCAGCCTGCAAAAACAGATGGGCTGAGCCTGGAACTTCCTCCTGCTTCTGAATGGATTTTGTCTTTTCTTCTTTTTTTCCCTTCTGGTTTTCCCCCCCTTGGGTTATAAGGAGATGCAGGTGACATTCAGAAGTTTTAAAGGGCTTAAGACTTGAGACATGGAGCTGTAAAGACTGGTCAGAGGTTGATTTTTGCATGTGACCCAGTAACTTGGCAGCAGAGAGATGTGTGAGCCCAGAATTCTGGGGCTTTCCTTTACAGAAACAGAAACGTGTCCCTTGTGTCATGTCTCCTTCCCTCCCTCTTCTGGCTCATTCTTTGTGTCTTCCCGTTTGTTCTCTGTACCTTTGAGCAGTCAGAATACCTCAGTTTATTTCCAGTCCTAATAAAGGTCCCTCCCCAGGAGCCCACGCAGAAACAAACAGGTGAAAGAGCAAAACAGCCCTGGGCCAGCAGACGTTAAAGATTGTCAGGTGAGGTGTTTTTCCTGGATGGGGCAGCAATGAAACCGAGTCCTGTCTGAGTTCACAGACAGTCCTTATTTTAGCCTGCATATTGCAGAAGTCCCAGGGTATTCCTGGAGATGATTTGTGCCCGAGTCATGTCCTCTGGCCCCCCTGCCTGGTGCACAGGGGACACACATGAAGGTACCTCTGCCCCAGGGAGGAACCTGCGCTCTCCAGCCCAGGGGGACTGTCTCACTTTCAGCCACCGGAGTGTCTCGTTACTCCTTTTAGTTTCAATTAACTGAGGAACAGTGACCTGGCTGCTTAATTAACACTACGGTGATGCATTTATTTGAGTTCTGAGGGTGGCACAGGGACACCTCCAAGGAGAGGGATAAAGCCCAGTACATTGTGTGGGAACCTCCTTGCCCTGTGTGGAGGTGAAAGCAGCAGTGGGTTTGTGTGTGCACAGGAGGGAGGGACCAGTTCTCATTCCTGCCTGTCTCTTAAAGAAACTGGGCTCCATCAGCCTTTCCCAGTGCCCCTGGGAGGAGGCTGAAACTCACCTGGTGTGCCTTTGGATATGAGGGAGTTCCCCCCACCGCTGCTCTTCCATTTGCAGGTGGGGGCTGGAGGAGAACCCTTTCTGCAGGATGGTATTACCAGAAAGAGCTGGAGACTCACCTCCTTTCTTTTGCTTCCCCTCAGAGTTCTCGAGGAGCCAGTTTTGTTCTTGGGCCACGTTGTGCTGCACATGCAGGAGCTGAGGGTGTTTGCAGTTGTTCCATCCAATCACAGGGCCTGGGCTGGGCTTGTTTGGTTTAGTTTTACACCTTACATACACTGTGGGTTTGGGCCAAACACCATTTCCCTTCACACAGCAAGGATGGGCCTTACGGGCACTGAGTGGGTGGTTGTTGCTGCTCTCTGTGTTCCAGCCTTGCTCTTACAGATCCCCCTGGGTGTGCAAGGGGCCTCCTGCTGCCCATGAAGGGCCAGAGGATCCAAGGACAGGATGTCAGGAGGGCTGAGGATGAGAGGCAGCACAGAAAGACAGTCTTACCCTTCCTGCCCGAGCTGTTTTTAGGAGAATGCCTGCCTAACCTTTTGGCAGGCACAGGGAAAACAGTGCCAAGCCAGGGCAGGCACTGCCAGGAGCCACGGAGGCTGATGCCCACCTCGGCCAGGATCTAGCAGGAATGGGATTTTCCAGGGATGGCAGGGACAGGGCTGTGGTGGTGTTGAAATGCCCCCATGCTGCTGAGGCAGGGCCTGCCCTCCCCAGCCAGGAGTGCCACAGGTGCCATTTTCACTCCCCCCTCAGGTGTTCCCTGTTTTTCCCCACAGGTGCACCCTCAGTCCCTGCTGTGGTGTGTCACTGTGCCCCTGCACGGCCTGGCACCAGCATTCCCAGGAGTGCAGGGCACTGCGGGCAGCGGATGTGCCGCCCCTGGGGATCACCTTTCACCCTGAAATGGCATCGACAATTGTAGAAAAAACAGGTTTCTTGGAACTGAGCAAACAGCAGCTACTTTGTATTAGAGAGTTGAGTGGCAGCAGAGAGCAGAGGCCCATCTTGGCAGTTCTGGTGGCACCAGGGCACTGTCGGGGCTCAGGACAGAACGCCAGGCAGGACTGTGTGCTCCTGGGGGCACGCTGGGGACAGCAGTGCTGGTACCAGTGTCCTGTCCCCAGGGGATCAAGGGACACGTGTGACAGCAGTAACTGGCTGTGCCCTCACTGTCCCCAGCCCAGAATCCAGCCCTGTGGCTGCAGCCCTGCCACCCTCCCCGCCCCTTCTGTCCCACCGGGAAGGGAGTTCAGCGCAGAGGAAAGATGTCACTCTGCCAGAAACATGGCAAGGGTGGCACGTGTCCCCAGAGAGGCCCTGCTGGGATTACAGCTCTGCCTTCTCCTGGGCTGGACTCCAGGGCAGGAGGGGCAAAAGCAAGTTCCTGTCCATGGAAGATACACAGGAGGTGTTTGTGTGGTAGGCACAGCCTGAGGTATCGATTTTGCATCTGTATGGGCTGGTTTTATTGTACATTTCTGCTGCTTCACCTTCCTGGTGTTGCTGGGAGGACAGAAACAGCCCAGATGTTTGTGCTTGTGGACACATCCTTGCCAATCATCCCCCATAATCCCCACTGGAGTGAGACCAGACAGCCACTTGGTTGATGTGAAAGGCTCCGGAAAAGCTGTAAATACCTCTGAACTAGGTCCCAGAGAGGGATTTTATGGCAGTGACTGAGCTGTACATGTGGTTGAAATTTAGCTGTTGTCCAAACAGATCAATGGGGAGAGCATGGGCCAAAAACCCAACACCAAACCCAAAGCACAGGTGAAATTGTACCTGCTGCAGGCCAGTTCCCAGGAAACTGAGCCACTAACTGTTGGTAATTTCATTTATTTTAACATACACAGAGCTAAAAAAAGCCCCATAATTTGAAGAAAAAATAAACATTTCCTCCCAAAACCCCGACTGGGTCCCTCCCCTCTGCTGCTGGCAGGGCTGGTTTTGTTCCAGCTGGGCATTCCTGTGCTTCCAAATGGTTCTGAGGAGGTTAAAAAAATAAATCTCTGGGAGCAAAGCTGGAGCTGAGCCTGTCACTGTGTGAGAAACTATGAGACATCCCTCTTGTTATCCCACTGTACAGTGACACTGGAGGGAGGTTTGGGGTTGCTGTAAGGAAACCTTCCTTTTCCAGGGCAGGGTTTGGGATGAGGTAGGTACCTGCAGGAACACAGCAGTGACTGAGGCTGGCTCGAGGCTCCCCTTCCCACAGGAGGAGGCTCTGTTCCCGTGCTGAGTGACTCCTGCAGAGGGAGGGAACACCTTTGGGCTTTGGGGACGAGCTCAGCCCGTGTATAGGATGGTTTGTTTCTCTTCTGCAGGATGCAGCCATTTCTCCAAGGCAGAGGGATGAGGTCATCCAGTGGCTGGCCAAGCTCAAGTACCAGTTCCACCTTTACCCAGAAACGCTCGCCCTGGCCATCAGCCTCTTGGACAGGTTTTTAGCTGCAGTAAAGGTAAATATTTGTGGATCCTTAGGCTGGAATAGCTTCCCACCCCTGGCTCAGCTGTGTGTGTGTGTGCAGTGCACATGGTGCTGCCAGATGGTCACCCTTCCTCTGTCACCGTGGCTGGGCTGCCACGTGCTGCTCCACAGCCCCACGGGGGCTCACCCTGAACCTGCTGAGCTGCTCGGGAAGGCAAGGGCAGTGCCCACAGACTGCTGGAACAGTTGCAACCTGAGGCCCAGCGCCCTCGGACAGAAGTGCTGGCAAAGTCTCTGCTTGTTTCTGTGGTGTTGTAATTGCATTCACCTCATTTGTACCACCTGGACTGCCAGGAGCACCTGCTAGCAGGAAACTAGCTGGGAAAAAAGTTTGAGAGGTTTGGGCCTGGCAGACTGGGCTGGTACAGGGAAACGGAAAAAAATGGGGAAGGAAGACAGTGCCAGAGGCCACTGTTCCCATGGGAGCAGTTCCTGCCAGCTCTGCAGCATCAGTCTGAGGGACTTGCAGCTCCAGGCCCATGTCCAACAGGTGAGAAGGACCCAGGGCAGCACACACAGGTGCAGGCTGTCCCATCCTGCTGTGCTGAACCCACAGCATATTCCCAGTGGGGGAACAGGTGAGCTCCTGTGTTTGTAAGGCTGTTCCACCACAGAAACTGCTTAAACAGGGGGGGGAAAGGGCTCCCTGCAGGTGAGACCTGCTGCTCCTCTGGCCCTGGGACTGGCTGGGCTGTGCCTGGGCCGTGGTTTGGTACCTGCCACGTGCCTGGCCTGGAGCTGTGCAGTCAGGCTTGGGGAAGCTCATCTCTTACCATACTGCTCATCTCCATTCTGTGCCTGGCACATCCACAGCCTTGTGCAGGTGTGTGATCTCAGCACCACCACGCTGGGTAAGGGGGGTGCACGCCCAGCTGTGCCCCAGCAGTCCCGTGTGACCAAGTTTGGTACAACACAAGGACATCATTCATTAACAACCCAGCCTTTAAATATTAATAAATATTAATCATGTTTTCGTACAACCCATGGAGGCTTTTCTTTTTAAGGAGCTCCCAGAGTAGCTGATTTACTGAAATGCTAACATGGGAGAGCTTTAAATCCATCAGCAGCCAATGCCCTCAAGGAGAGTTTCTTTCAGTCACAACCAAGGAGTGTGTACAGAAAGCACAGGAATGCAGGTCAGGAGCCCTGTCTGTGCTTGGGGCAGTGAGCAGGAATGGGGAAAGGTGCTTTGCCTGGATGAACATCAGGGCTCTGGGCTCCTTCTCCCAGTTTTCCTCTCCCATAAAGCTGTCATTGCTCTCATGTAGCACAACTGGTTTTTTACCAGGTGCTGCAATGTGGGATTTTATTACAAAAACCACCAGTGCCTTCCCATGCCCAGGAACGCAGTTTGGGATTGCTGGGACTGGCTGAGCCCCACCGCCAGCAGTGTTGGTGTGTCTCACTGCCCAGCACTCCTCAAGCCTCAGCAGGGCCCAGATCAGTCCTGCCCGGGGAGAATTCACTCTCTTGGACACCTGAATGCACAAGTGCAGGCTGTGTGTGGGTGTTGAGGTCTGGCGCGGGATGTTCACTTACCTTTGCTTTGGTATCTCCCAACCGTGGGCAGGAGGCCCAGCTGCCAAGAGCTGCTGGGGTGGGTGGGGGCACAGCCCTGCAGCTGTGCCAAGGTTTAGGAATGGCCTCTACCTTTCCCAGCCCCTTTCCTGGCCCCTGTGGAGGAGGGAGCCACGTCCAGTGGTTGTCACACTGACAGTCAAGACAGTCACACAGACAAAGCTCACAACTGAACACCTTTCCCATCCAAATTTCATTTACCTTACCTAAACCATCTCCCCATGGAAGGGACCAGCTCTCCCCCACTAATCCCTGGGCCACAGTTTTGGGAACTGTAGTGCAAAACTACTGAGGGGTGTTTGGGTTTCTCCTCCCCATTTGTGCTGCAGTGCCTGAGCCCGAGCTCTCCCCACTCCAGTGCTGCCTGTTCTGATCATGGGGCTGGCACGTTGCTGCTCTGCCTGATGTCACCGAGCATGGATCTGTGCTTGGCACAGCCTGCCACCGCCAGGGCGTAGTTAGGAGGTCAGCCTGCTGATCCAGAAGGATACCCTGGGGCTCAGCACATCCAGCCAGAAGGATCAGGGCATTGTTTCTGCAGCACACTGACACAGGGACTTCTCTGCTCTTCTGTCCCCCAGGCCCGTCCAAAGTACCTCAACTGTATTGCAATCAGCTGCTTCTTCCTCGCTGCAAAGACCATCGAGGAAGATGAGGTAACTGCTCTTCCCACCCTGGCATTGCTGGAATATCTGTCCTTCCAGTCCTGCCTTGCTGACACAGGGGGGCTGACACTGGGCAGGACAGGAATGAAGCATTTGATGTGATCTCTCTAACAACTGGGAATTGTTTCTTCTTTTTGCCTTGGTTTTGCAGAGGATTCCAGTACTGAAGGTGTTGGCTCGGGACAGCTTTTGTGGTTGTTCTCCAGCTGAAATTCGCAGAATGGAGAAGATCATCCTGGATAAACTGAACTGGGATCTTCACATGGCAACGCCCCTGGATTTCCTTCATATTGTAAGTAAGGGGCTACTGATGGTCTTTCAGGTGCCTGTCCACACAGATAACATGTTGAGAAGCACCTCAGCAAAAACTCCACCCATAGGGGAGCAAAGACCTTGCGATCCATTTGTAATTCCTCTGTCCAAGTACTTTTCTGAAAGAAAAAGCCTTGCCAGAGAAGCCAGGCAGTCCCACTAGAAGGGCTGCCCCAAGCCTCGGTGGGTTCAGTGGCACGGAAACTGCCTCCCACGTTAAGCTGGAGGATCCCAGCCTGTCAGAGCGAGCCGTCTCTGTGCCGTTCCCGCCGCTGCCTCCTGTGCTTGTGTCCCCGCAGTTCCACGCCGTGGCAGTGTCCAGCAGGCCGCAGCTCCTGGCCCTCCTGCCCACGCTGAGCCCATCGCAGCACGTGGTAGTGCTCACCAAGCAGCTGCTGCACTGCATGGCCTGTTTCCAGCTGCTGCAGTTCAAGGGCTCCATGCTGGCGCTGGCCATCGTCAGCCTGGAGCTGGAGAAGCTGCTCCCCGACTGGCTGGCTCTCATCATCGAGCTGCTCCAGAAGGCACAGGTGAGGGGTGGCACTGAGCATGCTGCTCGCTCAGAGCTCCGGCCATCTTGGAGCCCTGGCTGCCCACGGCTGCCTGCTGGTACCCTTGTGTGGGGAGGGCTCAGCTGCAGCCTGGGGGGACAGTCCTTGGGACAGCACTGCCAGGCCTCCATCCTGACCACAGCCATGGGTGACCGAGGTGGGAGCTCTTGCTGCACCAGGGAGAAAGTAACACCAGGGCAGAATTCCTAGTTAGCAGCTGGGGCATTCATTGCCAGCATACTGACCAATACTGGAAAGGCACTCTGGCACTGAAGCCTTACAGAATGTTTTAAGTTTTCTCCTCACCGCTATTCCCGTGAGGTGTAAGGAATCGGGGCTGTATCCTGGGAAGTCATCGTGGTCACCACCTCCTGCATGCAGCCTGTCTCTGGCAGTGAGGTGCACGGTGGGCGGTGCTGCCGCAGCCCACGCCCTCTCCTCACCGTGGCAGTGATCCCACAGCGCCGGTACCTTTGCTTGTGTCCCCCTCCAGATGGACAGCTCGCAGCTGATCCACTGCCGGGAGCTCGTGGCACATCACCTTTCCACCGCGCAGCCTTCTCTGCTGCCCAACCCTGTATATGTCTACAGTCCCCTCCAGCAGACCCTGGTGACCTGTAACAGAGGAGCGTTCCACCGCCAGCCCTCCTCTGTCCCAGGGCCGGGTCTCTCCACGGACAACGGCCGGCCAGAAGCGCCAGTCACAGGTACAGCCGCGCTCCACCCGCGCCTGCCCGGCCCCGCCAAACAGGCCTCCGCCAAGCGCAAGGTGGAAGAGATGGAAGTGGACGACTTCTACGACGGGATCAAGCGTCTCTACAACGAGGACCTCGCCCCGGAGGTCGTGGCCCTGGAGACCGTGGGCTCTGCGTGCGGCGCCGACGTGTCGCGGCAGGAGGGCAGCGTGTCCCCTTGCCCGCCCCTGCAGCCCGTGTCTGTCATGTAGCCCCGAGGGCCCTGGCAGCCCGTGCCCTCAGCGGGGGGACAAGGGGCCGTACCTCGTCAGGCTGAACTGAAGGGAGCCAAAAAAAAAAAAACAGGAAAAAAAATCCCAACCCCTTTTTGAATTTTATTTCTTGTGCGGCTAATTATGGTTCCACTATTTAAGCACTTAAAAACACAAAAAAGTATAAAAATCTAAAAAAAAGACCCAAAAACCAACCAAAAAAAAAGTAGCAAAAACCTGTTCCTTTCTAGTGTTGTCAGTTCCACTGTTCTTCTGCTCCTGTGTGTTGTAACCCATTCTCTGTGGCAGAGCTCTCATCAGCCCTGCAGAGCTGTTCCAGGTTTCCCAGCCGACCAACACCTCTCTGATCCCATTCCCACCTGCTCCTTGCTCCCTTTCTGCTTGCTCCTCTTTAATTCTCAGCCAGTCTTGTACTCAGCGTTCTGTCCCGCCCTACCTGCACCACAGCTTTCTTTTGTCCTTCTAAACAGAAAACCTCTTTTCTTTTGTTAACACTTGGGTGTTTCAATGTGACAATATCGAAAAACTGGATTTAAACAAGGTTAGGCAGGAAAAAACCCAGACCAATTCTTGCAAGCTGCTCCACACTTCAGTAATACCCACAGGAGTGTGAGGGTGCGCTGGAAACACCGGGGCAGTCAGCCCCAGTGCTCTGTGCCTCGCACAGAGACCTCTCCAGTTACACCAGTTTGCCTCTCCCAACATAGAAAGCAGTTCCTGGATTTTGTATCACTAGAACCAAAACGGTAGTTTTTGTTTGTTTGCACCGAGAAATGTTGCACTCTGTAAATTTTCACCAAGGCCTGACACTCTCCATGAAGTGTAAACCCTCCATTGTGCCAAGCCTGGTTTTCCCGGCACTTTTCCCAGCACTGCTGGGGGAGGTGCTGGGGAGGCTGGGGCTGGCTGAGGTTTGGAATGTGTGTCCTTGTCAGCCACAAAACCAAAAGAGAAGACCCCAGTCCTCGAGTTTTGTGTTCATGTAACTTCTAACCGAGAGTCAGACCTCTGACCCCGTCTCCTCCATGTGACCCCTGTTCTCAGAACGCCCCGTCCCGACTGTCAGCTCTCTCCGCAGCCCTGAGGAAGGTATCGTATCCGGAGCCATTGTACTGATGAAAGCCTTCTGGTAGCAATAAAGAAAGTTGTCCTGGATTCCCAGTCTGGTGCTGTGCTTTCCGCCCGAGACCTGGATCAGTTTTGCCCGGAGGCTGCCAGGGAGCTGCTCCGTGCCAGAGCCCTGACAAAGTGCCTTCAGGGGTGCTGGGCAGCCCTTGGGGTGCCGGGGGAGTCACCCAACATGAACTCGGTACCTCCAGTTCTGGCTTTAGCCCCAGCTCTGGTGCTCCTCACTCCTGTGTGTTCCCTTCCCAGACCAAGTGCGTGGCTGGAATGCTGCTCCATCTCCTGTCCCAGAGCCCGTCCTGCCCTGTGCCTTCCAAGGTGCCATCCTGTTGTCATGCACAGTCCACCACGACAGCCTTCCCACAGGTTCCAACTCTTCCTGCCTGTGTCCTGAACAAGCCCTCCCCAGGCCATATTTCTCAGAGGGGTGTGTGTCTTCCAGCCCTTCCTGCCATCCTTATGCCCTTTCCAGTCCCTGACCTCATGCAGTGGCTCAGTGTTGTCCAGCCAGGCTGCTGTGCAGTCTCAGGGTGTCAGCAGCACATCCCCAGCCTGGTTCTCGCTGCTCACAGCATGTTACCCACCTTTCCCTGTTAAATTACATGGGCTTCTCCCCTCCACACTCCTCCCCTCCCGGGTTTAGGGGCACATTCCCCCTTTACCCCACTCAGCACACAGGCACTGGTGAGGATCACAGCCCAGTCCCACCACGAGGTCACTGCCCAGAGCCCTTCCCAGCCCCCTGTGCCACCCAGAGCTGGACAAGCTCAGCACTGACTGGGCAAAACCCTGCAGAGGCAGAGCTCAGTCTCCCTGGCTGCCCAGGGAGAGCTTTTCTGCTTCCCAGCCCCAAGCACGGGCATCGCCCAGCCCCGAACACGGGCGTCCCCCAGCCCCAAACAATGGGCGTCCCCCAGCCCCAAGCACGGGCGTCCCCCAGCCCCAAGCACGGGCGTCCCCCAGCCCCAAGCACGGGCATCCCCCAAGCCCCAGTGGGTTGGCAGAGAGAGGCAGACAGTTTTATTTCATTGGCTCTATGCACAGACCCACACCGATTACCAACTCCCAAAGAAAAGGCTCAGACACAAAACCTGTCCCTGGTGTGTGTGACCCACCTGTGCCATGTCCTGCTGTCCTGGCACAGGCCCTGGACAGGTGTGGGACAGCTCCCAGGCTGTGGTGTCCTGTTCCTGCCTGCACTGGGGAACAGTTCACGGTGCTCTGTGGCTCAAGAGCTGACCTTCAGACAGCCTTACCTTGGGAAATGAGTTGTCCCAGCCACACCAGCTCCCCCACGAGGCAGGGTCCAGCTGACTGGGAAATAACCCCCACAGCCAGAGGCAAAAGCCATTTCCCACATTTCTTCCCCCAAACCCCCAGGCAGTGCCATCTCCTGCAGCTGCCTCTCCACACCCCCTTCAGCAGCAACTTGCCTTGTACACAGCTGCCCCATCCCAACACAGGGCAGTCCTGGAGCACTGCCAGGGCTCCCCATTTCCCACAGGAAAACATTCCCTGAGTCCCCTTCACTCCTCATATTCATGTGACCTTCCCTAAAAGCTTCACAGCACCCCAGTGCTTCCACCACAGGCCTGCCCAGGACCTGCCCAGGGTGTGCCCACACCAGTGGGGCCCAAGGCAGGAGTCCAGCCCAGCACACAGAGCAGGTGAATTGTCAGCTGGGGAGGACACCAGCTCCCTGCTGCAGGCTCAGTTCGCTGCTGCCCCCTCTCGCCTGTGGACACGGGGATAACACCAGTGCACTCACAAGCTCAGTCCCCAAGCCCAGGGACTCCCCCGGGCACGGCAGGGACGTGCCAGCAGCACTGCTGCTTCTCCAACGCCTCCAGCCACAGTCCCGCCCCAGTGCTGCCCTCAGCCCCCAGGGCTTTGCTCTGAGGACACGAGAGCACAGAGTCCCTCCAGCAGCTACACGAGGGCTAAGCCCAAAGCAGGATTTTGAACTCAGACACCCACCCACTCCACTGGAAGAAGTGGCTTTCCCAGCTGTGCTGGGGACAACTAACGTCTCTGAGCTGTGCACGGCAGCTGTCACACTGCTGCCCTTCCTCCCCAGCAGCTGCAGCCGTGCAGGAAGCACCAGAAGGGCACGTTGCCATCCCTTCCCCAGCCCCAGGATGTGGGGAAGCCTCCACCACCCTCCTGCAGCTCAGTCTCACTGGGGGCACCACTGGCAGTACCTTCTGCTCCCTTCCCTCTGCCCCAGGATCCTCCACCAGGTTATGGCTGTCAGATGTCTCATCTTATTTTCCTTATGGATCTGTTATCCCTGAATTTGCCTTAAAAAAACCCCACCAACCAACCCCAAAACCTTCTGCTCACACCATCTGACTCAACATCCCGAGGCAACCAATTCCAGAAGTTTACTACCTGCTCCTTAAAAGTTACTCCTCTGGTTTAGTTGTTACGATTTGCTGACTCAGCAGGTCGGCACTCCCCACCATCACAACTTGGAGCGCTCTGCAACAAGAGTCACCAATAAATTTGAGCTGCAAGGGCCCTCTAGAGGGCCTGTGCTGCCACCTCCCGCTCACAGCGGGGCTGGCCCTTCCTCACCTCTGCCTTTCCCTCGCCAAACGGAGCCATCTCACCTGGCAGCTGCTGCTCCAGCCCATTTACCCTCAGTGCCCCTCTCTAACTCCACTGTGTCCTTCTGGAGACACGAAGTCCAGAGCTGCAAGCAGGACCCAAGGCACCAGCACAGCCAAACTCTTAGAGAGCTGCAAAATAAAGGCAGTCTGTGTAAGTGTCACTATTTGGTTGTGCTTCTCTTTAAATTAAGCCCTGAAAAAGTTTCCATTTGGGGTTCAGAAGTCACAGGGAATACAGGGTTTCCCTCCTCTCCTAACCTTGCCCCAGCAGCACTGCAGGTGGGTCACAGAGCTGAGCCCTGCAGGGATGAGCCCCCACCTCCCCCAGGCCAGCCCGGCACCTGCCAAGGGCAGAACAAGTGCCCCAAGGTCATGTCTTGAGAGCAACTTGCAGACTCCAACTCCCAGATAAAACCCACCCTACAGTTGTTAAATACAACAGAAAGGCCAAGGAGTGAGAGAAATGGAACTGCCGCAGAGTTGAACAGCTTTCTAGATGTGGCCATCTGGTGGGAAGCCCTGGTGGCTGCAGGGCAGGAGGCACCTGAGAGCACAGCCTGCAGAGCAGGGCAGGAGGCACCCGAGAGCACAGCCTGCAGAGCAGGGCAGGAGGCACCCGAGAGCACAGCCTGCAGAGCAGGGCAGGAGGCACCCGAGAGCACAGCCTGCAGAGCAGGGCAGGAGGCACCTGAGAGCACAGCCTGCAGAGCAGGGCAGGAGGCACCCGAGAGCACAGCCTGCAGAGCAGGGCAGGAGGCACCTGAGAGCACAGCCTGCAGAGCAGGGCAGGAGGCACCTGAGAGCACAGCCTGCAGAGCAGGGCAGGAGGCACCCGAGAGCACAGCCTGCAGAGCAGGGCAGGAGGCACCCGAGAGCACAGCCTGCAGAGCGGGGCAGGAGGCACCCGAGAGCACAGCCTGCAGAGCAGGGCAGGAGGCACCCGAGAGCACAGCCTGCAGAGCAGGGCAGGAGGCACCCGAGAGCACAGCCTGCAGAGCAGGGCAGGAGCCACCCGAGAGCACAGCCTGCAGAGCAGGGCAGGAGGCACCTGAGAGCACAGCCTGCAGAGCAGGGCAGGCTCTGGGGTTGGTACTAATGCAAATGCTGTCCTGAGCTACACTAGTGCAAATATTGATAGTCCTGCAGTCTGTGCAATGGTCAGCAAGTGCATCACACAGCAGGCAAATCAGCACAGCACACACACAGGGCCAAACACCAATTAACCTTTCTGAGTGGGTCTATTAAGGTCATGTGGTTGGTTGCAAAGGGATCCAGGACAAGCAGTTTTCCTTCCATCTGGGTGGAGGGAGCCGACCCTTGTCACTGGGAAGTGCTGCAAAATATTGTGCTTCTGAAAACCCCCAGGAGACTTGAGCAGAGCCCCCTGGCAGCCCACACATCACACACAGACTGGGAGAGGCCAAACCTCGACCATCCCACGGCTACAGGAAGGGAATTCCTTGATTAAGGTTCACAGATGCAAAGAATAAATCACTAGTATTCGGTTAAAAGTGAATCACCCCACACGAAAAAACATCCCACGAGGCTCAGGCTGCCTCATTCCCTCCATCCCAAACCAGCTGGAGGTCACTACACACCACAGTTACAGGCTTTGCTTTTACCTTCAGACAATCCTTTGGCACTTCTCAAGCCTTTTGACTGAATTCAATTCCAAAGTAAACAAGGTACAAAGTTTAACAACTCACCCACGTTCAGGACTGCTAAAAAAATAATTGCTAATGAGGCTCCATGAAAAGAAAGGGAAGCCCTCGACCTAAGTCAGTGCAGTTCAGCTGTACAAGAATATCCTGCTTTGCTACATCAGTCAGAAAATAAGGCCTTGGCTGTGCAGAACAGGCTCCAGCAGCACCACAGGACGTGACACCCACCGTGCCCACTGCACACAGAGACATACTGAGAACATTCCCGGGTGTGGGGACGGATTTCCAGCCGTGCCAGAGGCGCAGGGGAGCCCTTGGGATGCAGCTGTGGTGTCCAAAGCAGGCGGAGTTGAGGCAAAAGGGACATCCTGCAGCCACCACACTCCCCCGGGCTGTCCCTCCCTCTCAGTGTGCTCAGCACGGCCTGAGGGAGGGAGGAGCAATCCCAGCTCCCTCCTCTGGCGGCTCAGCGAGCCCAGCCGGGGCCGGAGCCGCAGCTCCCGCACAGACACACAGCACGGGCACGGTGGGGACAACAGGGGACAGAAGAGGGCAGGAGTGATGAGGAATGAGATGGCTCTTCTCCCGGCAGGTGCCGCGGCCACAGGCTCCTCCAGCGCCCGCTGGGACAGGGGTGTGGGGCTGGGACAGCAGGGTGACAGCTACATAAAGAAGAAGCTACAGAGAAAGAGAAAAACAGAAAAGAAACAGAGGTTCAGAATTGAAATGAAGGAGTGAGAGAGGGGGGAAATAAAGGAGGAACATTGTAAAGTAAGTCATGAAGGGGGGAGTGTGCTGGGGAGGTGTCACAGTGTCACACACCCCAAGGCACTGGGGAGGTGTCACAGTGTCACACACACACACCAATGCACTGGGGAGGTGTCACAGTGTCACACACACACACCAAGGCACTGGGGAGGTGTCACAGTGTCACACACACACACCAAGGCACTGGGGAGGTGTCACAGTGTCACACACACCAAGGCACTGGGGAGGTGTCACAGTGTCACACACACCCCCCAATGCACTGGGGAGGTGTCACAGTGTCACACACACCTCAATGCACTGGGGAGGTGTCACAGTGTCACACACACCCCAATGCACTGGGGAGGTGTCACAGTGTCACACACACCCCAAGGCACTGGGGAGGTGTCACACACCCCAAGGCACTGGGGAGGTGTCACAGTGTCACACACCCCAAGGCACTGGGGAGGTGTCACAGTGTCACACACACACCAAGGCACTGGGGAGGTGTCACAGTGTCACACACACCCCAAGGCACTGGGGAGGTGTCACAGTGTCACACACACCCCAATGCACTGGGGAGGTGTCACAGTGTCACACACACACCAAGGCACTGGGGAGGTGTCACACACACCAAGGCACTGGGGAGGTGTCACACACACCAAGGCACTGGGGAGGTGTCACAGTGTCACACACACCCCCCAATGTGCTGGGAAGGTGTCACAGTGTCACACACACCCCAAGGCACTGGGGAGGTGTCACAGTGTCACACACACCCCCCAATGCACTGGGGAGGTGTCACAGGGTCACACAGACCAATGCACTGGGGAGGTGTCACAGTGTCACACACCCCAATGCACTGGGGAGGTGTCACAGTGTCACACACACCAAGGCACTGGGGAGGTGTCACAGTGTCACACACACCCCCCAATGCACTGGGGAGGTGTCACAGTGTCACACACACCCCAATGCACTGGGGAGGTGTCACAGTGTCACACACACCCCAATGCACTGGGGAGGTGTCACAGTGTCACACCCCCCCCCCAATGTGCAGGGGAGGTGTCACAGTGTCACACACCCCAATGCACTGGGGAGGTGTCACAGTGTCACACACACCAAGGCACTGGGGAGGTGTCACAGTGTCACACACACCAAGGCACTGGGGAGGTGTCACAGTGTCACACACACACCAAGGCACTGGGGAGGTGTCACAGTGTCACACACACACCAAGGCACTGGGGAGGTGTCACAGTGTCACACACACACCAAGGCACTGGGGAGGTGTCACAGTGTCACACACACACCAAGGCACTGGGGAGGTGTCACAGTGTCACACACACACCAAGGCACTGGGGAGGTGTCACAGTGTCACACACACCCCAAGGCACTGGGGAGGTGTCACAGTGTCACACACACACCAAGGCACTGGGGAGGTGTCACAGTGTCACACACACCCCAAGGCACTGGGGAGGTGTCACAGTGTCACACACACCCCAAGGCACTGGGGAGGTGTCACAGTGTCACACACACCCCAAGGCACTGGGGAGGTGTCACAGTGTCACACATCCCAATGCACTGGGGAGGTGTCACAGTGTCACACACCCCCCAAGGCACTGGGGAGGTGTCACAGTGTCACACACACCCCAAGGCACTGGGGAGGTGTCACAGTGTCACACACACCCCAAGGCACTGTGGAGGTGTCACAGTGTCACACACACCCCAAGGCACTGGGGAGGTGTCACAGTGTCACACACACCAATGCACTGGGGAGGTGTCACAGTGTCACACACCCCCCAAGGCACTGGGGAGGTGTCACAGTGTCACACACACCAAGGCACTGGGGAGGTGTCACAGGGTCACACAGACCAAGGCGCTGGGGAGGCCCCCCAGACACCACCTGAGGTGAGGAACAAGCTCACAACCACCACAAAAAGCGACTGACAAACACCAGGACGAGCCTGCAGAGGCACCTCAAGGCACAGAACAACCTGGTGGGCAGGCAGAGCTGACAGGTGACCCTCCTGTCACACAGGAAGGCACAGCAAACATCACAAAGGCCACGCAAAGACCAAAGCTTTGGGTAAAAATATATTTCCTCTCCCCACTTCAAGTGTTGGCACTATTTGGATCTGTAACCTGAAGCATATACAGGAAATAACTCGAGCTTATGCTATAAGGTTATTATTCCATCTGTAATTCCACAACTGAAACACTTTCACATCAAATAAAGTGACAATATCTAACAGATGCATACACAGCACTGCATTAACACTGTATGTTGGTTACACAATTATTTAGTTACAAACACGGGTTATTTTCCAACAGCAAGGTAATAAACTCCTACATCTATGGTTTAAGGCAATCAGGATATTAAAAATGTATACAAATACAAGATTTCTACTGCTGTTCACAGCTTTATTTTCCATTAATTAAAAAAACCCCTTCATATTTGTACAGCTCCTTGCTGGGTATCACACACTGCAAATGCAACCTGGAGAAGGGACACACCCCCTCCCTCTTGCAGCACCTTCAAAGGGCAAAAGGGAACTGCAGCAAGTGGACAGGTCTGATGTGGGCACACCCAAAAAGACACTTCCAGCCACACTTCAGGAGCAGCAGAAGGAGAGCTGCCTGGGCAAACCCTGGTGGGGTCACACACTGACACGCTGCCAACCACCCCAGTGGCACTGCAGGCTGGCTGTGACAAGGAGGAGCCCAAGGAGGGGCCAGGCACTGCTGTCCCCCTCCCCAGAGAGTTCCATGCCCCAGGAGATGCCGGACAATGCCCTGCATGGCCACCAGCTGAAAGGGACCCTTCCCACGTCTCTGCTCTCCCAGAAAGCCACTGTGCAACCCCTGGGTGGGTCTGGGGGAGCAAACCCTCACCACCTGCCCCTTCCTGGCTGCCTGCAGGGCCCACCTGTGCCAACCTGTGCAGGGCACTCACAGCCTCTCTCAGCGACCTGATCCTCTCTCTTTTTCCGTCCTGGGGGTTTGTTCCATGCCCAGGAACACCACAGCCCCACAACAAGCACAGTGCAGTGTGCTTTCCTGCTGCTTGCCATTAGACTGAGGTGGGAAATCCAGTCAGGAACAGGCAGCACCACCAGCTTTGCTGGTGCCAGTGCTGTCCAAGCACGGCCAAGGCTTTGCCCAGCCATGTGCCCAGGTCCTGGCAGGCAGGGAAGCTGCCCAGGGCTGCTTTAGGCGCCCCACAGGAGCTGCATGTTGTGCTGCCAGGGGCTCCTTCACAACAGCTCAGCAAAAGCAGCCTGCAGACAGCTCTAAAGGGGGTTCAGCCACAGCACTGGCACAAAACTGGACCTGGAGCATCCCCCAGAAAAGCGTGACTGGTTTCCTGGCAGAGCAAGGCAGGAGGGTGAGTCTCTGGCTGCTGTACCTGCATGCAGAGGGGAAAGCACATCCAGCCACACCTGAGTGTACCACTCACTCCACACACTCCAGGGGTACTGGGAAAAAAGGCTGAAGGAAAGAAAGAAAAGCAAGAAGTGCAGTAGTGACAAGCTAAACATGGCCCAGGGGTTCAAGGTGGGGAAAAAGTTATTAACATCTCCTTAGGTGATAAACAAAACAGTACCTTGGACATGTGCAAGTTTGTGCTTCACTCCCCGTTTCTCCAACACAACTTGCTTTTTGGCTGGAGAAAGAAACTCAGCCAAGAAGACATTAATGCACTTGGCCACTGCTTTCTGTCAAGAAGGCAAAGCTCAACTCAGCTGATTTCCCTGCTAAACATCCCTTGAAGGGCTGTTAAATGAAGCAGGACAAATAAATGTTAAAATTAAGTTTTCAACTTGGCACAAGACACTGGTAATTAAAAAGAGGACATGCACAGAGCCAGCTGAGGCAAAGCACCTTGCCACGAGCACTGGGTGATGGGCATGGGATGGGACTGCAAAAAACTCATGCAAACAACCCAAACTCCTTCCTTCAGAACTCAAGGTTTTAAAGCTGGGTTTGCCAGAAGCCACAAGAACCAGAATTTCCTTTTTCCAAACAACCCTGCAGAAAACCTATTTAACATGACAAAAGTGCATTGTTGGCAAGACCTGGAGGTCAAAAAAAAAAAAAAAAGAAAAAAGGATAAAAAGGTCAACTATTTTATTTCCAGCTTATTTACCCACTTTTCCATTTAGATATCCCCTTCCCAAAGCCATGTTTATTTAAGCAGTGAGGGTTAAAAGCAAGACAACCCATAAGCCAATCCCCAGCACACTTCTCAACAGCAACACTTGAGGAACAAGTGATTAAAAAAGCAAAAATTCTGCCATGTCTTTCCCTGGAGAAGTTCCACCCAGAAACAAGCAAAGGCTGCAGTGTGTGACACTCAGGTGGGAAGGGTGAGGTGTGAGGGTGGTTTAAGGAAAGGAACAGAAGAGTCCCCAGCCAGGAGCAGAGGAGGGGCTGGCTGTGCATCAGCAGGAGGGAAACAAAGCCAGGAGCTGTGGGATAATCATGGGATAACCATGGCTCACCACCCCTTGGGAAGGAAGGGAGGCTCTGAACAAAAGCAATGGCATAGAAAATGCTCATTAAACAGACCCACTCCCACCCTGCACTGCCCCAAAGCAAGGCCTGGCTTATCCAGAAGTCCCTGCCACGTTCAGGGGACACCTGAGTGGGACACTGTCTGTGGTGCAGGAGGGCTGGTGGGGAGCACAGAGTGTGTCCAGGAACCTTCCCTGCCTTCACCTGGACTTGTGGGCCCCACAGCTTTGCCCTGTGTGTTTCAGTGAGTGCAGGAATGCTCCTGGAGGCTCTAAGAGGATGCTGGAGTGTCCCCCCTGCCCAGGCACTTGGTTCCACAGGGGCTGCTGAGCCTGGCTGAGACTGGGCCTGTTGGAAACCAGGCAGAATTTGAAGGAGGTTCCAAAGGTTCCAGGCCAGCACAGCAGGGACAGCTGTGCTGGGAATGTCCCTGCTGGAAGGGTGGCTGTGACAGCTGTGACAACAGGCCAGCACAGGGACACAAACCCAGCCATGGGCAGGTGAGACAACACACTCAGGAGCTCAGACAAATTATCATGCAAATGTCATGGCATGCAGGGTGAGTTACACTTGGTTATCCACACACCCCCCCTGTCCCCAGCAGGGACACACCAGCTGCTCCAGGAACTGGGGCAGGCTCAGCTCCAGGTCTGGGACATTCCCACAGCAGGGATGGTTTCTGCACATCCAGGGGCTCCCCCAGCACTGAGGGCACCAGGGCCAGTCCACAGTGCTCACCTGACACCCAGCCCTGCCCCTGGTGCAAACTGGGGACCAAAAATGATTTACAGATGATGGTTTTGGTGACAGAAACATGGGGTGTCGTCACCTTGTCCCTCCACCCACCCCTGAACTTCCAGTTGCATACAGTCCTGTACCCAATCCCTCTTCCTTCTTGTTCCCCCTATGGTATTAGATGAGTTAATAGTTATTCATGTTAAAAAATGAAAAAAACAAAAAAGAAAACAGATGGCAGAGACACATTACTGCAAAAGCAGGTGAATGCAGGAACATCCTTGGCTCGACAGGCTTTATGTGAAGCTTGCACTGCAAGTTAAAAAAAGAACAAAAAACAAAAAAGTTAGCACTAATTGAACTCAAAATGCAAAAAAAAATAAAAGAAAGCCAGGAGAGCCAACACCAGCAACTCGCTCCGGTGGGTGGGCATGCAGATGGATCATGGAATTACAAAGAAATCCAACCTCAAGGCCAGGCTCTACTCCAGCCTGTGACAAGCAAACATGGAAAGAAAAACCAAGGGGAGCAGCCCAGCCACAGTGGACTGAAAACTTACATAGAAAGGAAACCAAAAAATAAAAAACACAAAAAGAGTTTGACATTTGGCTTTCAGAAGCAGGTTGAAATGAACCCAACCAGCCCCAGAGAGATGGTCCCAGCCCTGGGGGTGAGGGTGAGCAGGTGCCCAGGGGCACACGCTGGGGCTCGTGGCCACCCACCAAAGAGCAGGCAGGCACCAAAGGGCTGTTGGCTGCTCTGACTGGGCCCAGTGCCAGCAACTCTCCCCAGAGTGTGCAGGTTTGGAGCACAGCCCCATGCCAGGATTCCAGCAGGGGCTTAGGGAGTGGGAGGATGCTCAGCCCCACGCTCAGCTGACCCCTCCAGGCACCCCTGAGGTGTGTGAGGGGCACAGGAGTGCTGTCCCCACCAGCCCACAGCCCCAGCAGCCTCAGATAAACACTGAGGAGGATGAGCTGAGGATTGCTGGAGGAACAGGCTGGAAATGGAAGGTCAAGCTCTCTCTGTGCAGTCAGGCCAGCAGCAAGTTTCACCCTGAGCCTTCCCTCCAGCATGCACAGCACAGGGAAAGCCTCTGCTGTCCAAGGGGGAGAAATCTGATCCCACCTTGAGGAAAGAAAGCATTCCCATGATTTACTTTCTGGGGAGGCTGCAGGGGTGAGGCATGGCAAGGATTTCCTCTGGCAACTGCACAAGAAGCAGCACAGGGCACATGAGCAGAGAGAGAGGATGGAAGCCTTGAACTGTACACACTGCAGCTGCTCATGAGAGTGCAAGGAGAACCTCAAAGCCTCCAGAAACCCAAGGTGTGCCACAGGGCAGAAGCAGCAGCGTTTCCCTTTAGAGCCTCCATTAGTAACTCCAACACTACAGAACAACTGAGCAGGTACAGCACCTGGTGTGGAGCACAAAGGACACACTAAAACACAGGGATGTTCCTCGTGGCTGGATTTCTGTGAATGCAGCAGCAAAGCAGAGCCTGTGTTGGTCACGGTCACTGGAAACATCCCTGTCTCACCCACAGCACTGTGCATGTGCCAGCCAACCCCACAGGAGCCAAGAGGAGCTACACCAGGAGACAAAACTCCCCAGAACATTCTACACTGCACTGGTCTCGACCTAAGATGAAAAATCTGACTGCAGAGTTCTTAAAAATAGTAAGCTACCAACTCTGTTTAAGAGATAAGAAAAAGGGTCCTCAAAACTTGCTATTCTTTTTAGAAAACACATCAGCACGTGTGAATGCTCAGGTGAGAGAGGGCAGGGCTCTCAGCCCATGGTGCCCACAGCCATGGCTGCAGGGGGTGTTTCAGGGTGCCTGTGAGGGGCCCTGGCCACGCAGCTCTCAGCTCTGCAGGCTCTCAGCAGCACCCAGTGCACGGCTCCATGGGAGCTACATCACCTCAGCTGAAGAACCTGCCCCAGGCCCTGTCACCTCCCCAGGGACAGGAGCCACCAACGCTGGCACCGACCCAGCAGCAGGGACAGGGACATGCAGCCAGTGGCAATGCCAAGCTGAACCAGCAGAGCTGCAGCACAGCTGCCCCCCTGGGCTCACACAGCTGGGGGCAGGCTCAGGCTGCCAGGTTTGCCAGGCAGACAAGTGCCCTGGGCTCACACAGCTGGGGGCAGGCTCAGGCTGCCAGGTTTGCCAGGCAGACAAGTGCCCTGGGCTCACACAGCTGGGGGCAGGCTCAGGCTGCCAGGTTTGCCAGGCAGACAAGTGCCCTGGGCTCACACAGCTGGGGGCAGGCTCAGGCTGCCAGGACAGCCAGGCAGAAAGTGCCTGTGCCACAGCCCTACTGGCATTTGGTTCTTCCAGCAGTACCTGGGTGGGTCACTCTAAGAACACCCTCCCCTTCTCTCGGGGCAGTGACAGCAGTGGGGAACTGTCCTGCTGGTGTGTGGGGGTTAACCAAGTGCCTCCCAGATCTGCTCCATGCCCTCCACAGCTTTGCCAGGGGCACGGGTCACCCAGCACCATCAGCACACCTGACCCAGGAGGGGCTTGAGGAGCACCCTCTGACTGGGAACAGACCAAGCCAAGGGAGGGCACAGGATTACACTCCTAGGATAGGAATATAAAACAGTAAAAAACAGTGCCATGATCTTGTCTGACAGGGAAGGGTTTCTTAGCTTATTATGACAACTCCACACACCCACAAATGCCATTTAACTGCAATTACGGTACCGTAGTAGTTTGGTTTTTTTTAAAAAACTAACCAAAGCTTCCTGTATTTAAAGCAAGCTTCCAACTATCACTTTTGGCACTAGCACTTCCCATGTCACAGTAACATGGTGGGTTTGGTTTCTAAGCTACTTCTACTTACAACTACAACCTTAAGGAATGGGAACTGGAGACCACCAGTGAAAGAAAGGACAGGTAGTGACTCCCTTAATAATTTTGGCTCAGGCAGATAAATCTGAGTCCAGAACATCCCATGGCTGTTCCAGAAGATGCTGGACAGATCACAAGTCAAACCTCCATGGTCCGATTGCTCTCCCATACCAGTCAGACTTCAACTTAAAACTTGAAGGTATTCTTCTAGAGAAAAATTAAGATCATGTCCCTGGCCCACCCTTTAGAAAAAATATTTTATTTGATCAGGCTGATAAAAGCCCTGTTTCCAGTCTGGTAATGGGGAAAAGCAAATACAGACATGCAGCAAAAAAGAAAAAACCAACCTCCCAAACTGTAACAAACCCTACAAAGGATGTGGGTGACATCCGCTTACTTTTTCTTGTCCTTGTCTTTCTTGGTCTGTTGAGAACCTGCCTGCTGAGCCTGTGACTGTAATAGCTGAGCTGCTGCCTTCTTCTTTTGAAAGTTGTTCAGCTCTTCCTCAAGTTCCTTCTTTTTGTCTTCCACTTTTTTCTTCTCTTCTTGGTGAGTCCTCTTTAGATGGTCAAACTTTTCGTGGAGCTGTCGAGACAGAGACAGTGAGAACTGGATGGGCAAAGACAGCAGGTACCAGGCCTGTCCCAAGCCTGCCTGATTTGTGCTCCAGTGAACACACACTTGCACACACAGCTGGGGGGAATTTCCACTGCTGCAGGAATACACCAGGTCTGGGGACACTTCCAAACCTGCACATTTTACCCCACTCTGCTTTGTACCTACTGGACTCCACAGTGCTTGTGCCAAGCAAGCAAACACAGGCACTGAGGGCCATGCTCCCCTCTGTACCACCCACCCTCCTGTGGGTGGAGCAGTTCCTTCCCCCAGAGGGCTTGTTCTGGAAATGCCCATACCCCCCCAGAGCCCTCTGAGTTCCAACAGACTCACATCTTTCTCTGCCTCCTTCAGCTCTGCTTCCTTCTCCTTCACTCGCATGACAAACATCTGCCTCATCTCGTCCTCCTTCTTCTGCAGCTCGCCCAGGAATTCGTTCCTCTTTGCTTCGTAGGTCTCCTGGAGGCTGTGAACAACACCCAAAGCCCGTCAGAGCCGTGTCCCGCGCACAGCCACGCGCTGCCAGGCTGTGGCGATTGTCACCAAACACCCCAGAGGTCCCCGAGCACAGCAGAGGCAGAGCCCTCACTAGGTGGCAGTCGCGGGTGACAAACGGACAGGGACAATGCCAGCTCCCTGCTCAGACCCCACGGAGCAGCCAGGATGTCTGTCTGTCTCCAGCAGGGCTTGTCACCCCTCTGAGCCACACCCCGGCCCTTCTCCCACCGCTTGCCGAGCCCCTGCATTCCAAGGGCAGGGACTGAGGAGCAGGCACAGCAGATGTGGCTTCCTGCGGTTCTTTAGGCACGACACTGACACGCAGCAAAACTCCTTTACACTCCTCCTTCCTAAGGGGTTCAGATCATGTTGAGCGGGATGCCCAACATGAGCCAACAGTGTGCCCAGGTGGCCAAGAAGGCCAATGGGATCCTGGCAGGGCAGTGACCCTTCCCCTGGACTCTGCCTTGGGGAGGCCACACCTTGAGTGTTGTGTTCAGTTCTGGACCCCTCAGTTCAGGAAAGAGCTTGAGGGGCTGGAGCGGGGCCAGAGAAGAGCAACGAGGCTGGAGAAGGGACTGGATGTGTCACTGAGTCTCCTCTCAAACACCTCCAGGGACAGAGCATCCAAAATCTCTTGATCCAACCCCACTGTGATCACCAGCCCAGGGCACGGAGTGCCCTGGGCTGGTGATCACAGTGGGGTTGGATCAAGGGTTGGACTTGATGATCTCAGAGGACTCTTTCAAACCAACTGAGAAGAGCAACAAGGCTGGTGAAGGGACTGGAGCACAAGTGCTGTGGGGAGAGGCTGAGGGAGCTGGGGGTGTTTAGCCTGGAGAAGAGGAGGCTCAGAGGTGACCTCAGCACTGTCTGGAACTGCCTGAAGGGAAGTTCTGGCCAGGTGGGGGTTGGTCTCTTCTCCCAGGCACTCAGCAATAGGACAAGGGGGCACGATGGGCTCAAGCTCTGCCAGGGGAAATTGAAGTTGGAGAGCAGAAAAAATTTTTTGCAGAGAGAGTGCTCAGGCATTGGAATGGGCTGCCCAGAGAGGGGGTGGATTCCCTATCCCTGGAGGTTTTTCAGCTGAGCTTGGCCGTGGCACTGAGTGCCATGATCTGGTAAAGGGACTGGAGTTGGACCAAGGGTTGGACTTGATGATCTGGGAAGTCTTTCCCAACCCAATCCATTCTATGATTCTGTGAGTCTATGATCAAGGGTTTGAATACGTAAAGTCACCTTGGGAGACCTCTCCTTCTCCTTTGGCCTTTCTGAACCAGCATCAGCCCCCCTCCTTCAGATAACCACGTAACTGGACTCCTCCTTCCTTCATCCCCCTCTGCTCCTTGGCATTCCTTCATTTCCCCAGCACTGAGATATGCAGAGCAGATTTGGGACCTTAAATATGTTGTCCACACACCTCTGAGACTTTCAGAGCCTGTCAGGATCTCTGAACACCAAATGCCTCTTTATTTTATTCCTTACATGGATCTGGATAGCCCAGCCACAGCGATAGTGTGGGAATGATAACTATTTCCCCCAAGAGGCTTTTGAGAAAAGGCATTTTTTTCATGCAAACACCAGTGATATCACCCAGCCACGTTGCATCCATGTGCCCAGGGAACACACCAACCACCGGGCCAGTGGAACATCCCAATCCCAGTAAAGTCAAGCTTTTGCCTTTCCTGGCAGTGTTGGTTTTTTTGGTGCTTTTTGTTGGTTGATTTGGGGGGGAGGGAGGGGATATTGTACTGGGGAAAAAAACTCGACAGATTATCCCAAGTCTTGTGTTTAATTCTAATTAACAGGCACTTCTGTTGCCTTCTAAAATCCTCTCCAGACAGGATGCCCAGAGCAGTTCTGGCAGAGCACTGACTGCCCTGGAGGAATCACACCATTCCAGATGACCACAGCAGCTTCCCACACATGGAAGTAAAAATACTGGTTCTAAAAATGACAAAAATCCTTCCATGGGAGAGGAGGCCAAGAGCCATCTTTGGTTCTTACCTAAATCCAGAACCAGACCTCTCACAGCAGAAGGAGATGAGGAGACTTGAGTAAAAACCTCCCTAAAACTCAGTCCTGGATTTAGTACTCCAACTGTGGACACAAATTCCTAAACCCTTGTGAAGGATCTGGCTGGAGCCTTGGAAAACCCCAAGGGCAGATGAGCCTTTGCAGCTCAGTGAGCACAAACTGCATCTGCAATTAGTGACACGCTGTTCTAGGGAGCAGCAGAGCTTTACACACCAAACCAGACAGCTCTGCACACTGTTCATCCTACCCTGTGCTGAAAACCATTCCTTGCAGAGCTCACTCCCAACAACACAATGCCAGGTGATGGGAAGCAGGAAAAGGCTGGCAGGAGCCAGGGGTGAAGGGGCTTCCTGTTCATCTGTCCCAGGTTCCAAGCCCAAATCTCTGCTGCAGTGACTCCGAGTTCCAGAGGAGGCAAGTTCTCAGAGAAACTGGCCTGGCAGCTCCCAGGCTGCATGTGAGAAAAACAATTACAGCCCTAAGGAATAACAGTCCAAACCAACAGGGCTCCCTGCAGCTTCTCACAGACAAAGATGACAAGGGAATTGGCTTTTTAAGTGCACAAACATATGAGCCCTGATTGCAAGAGTAACCTGATTCCCCAGCACACCCACACACACTGAAGGATGCCCTGGCAAATAATATTCTTTGAGAAAAGAAGTGCTTTGGAAAGGTTAAGCAGAGCAGCAGAGAAACCAGCCCACAGCAGGAGGATCTCTGTGCAGAGGTCCCCATTTCAAGGAGCAGATGCCTGTGGGGATCCTGGTGCTCCCTCCTCATCTCCTGCAGCTTGGCCAAGCAGGGAGGCTCTGCCAGCAAGGTGGGGGTCTCAACCATCACCAATCCCCCTTTTTCACACCTCACACAAGCACCTACACAGCACCAGTGGTTTGGTGGGGTCTGTGGCCCTGCTCTCTCCAAGATCTCCCAAAGGCTCCCCGCTCCTGGCTGAGGAGCAGCAGCCCCTGTGGCTCCCTGGGCCCCAGAGCAGGGAAAGGCATCCTTTTGATCCCTGAGAGAACTTCTTCCTCGCCTCAGATGCACATCAGCCTTGGCCAAACAGCTTGGGATCATGGGGTTTGTTTGTTTACTGGAGGGAAAAGGCACCCAGAGCGAACTGCTCTGAACTAGCACGTACCAGATGGAGAAATTCTGTACATTTTCATTTCCTTTCTACTTATAGCTTGGTCAAAAAGAGGCCTCATGTGCAGGAAGCAATGGAAATTCCTCAGATTCCTCAAAAAGAAGGGCTGAGCCCATCTTAAGCCCTTGCTCTCCAGAAAGGAAATCCAATAAAGCTTCACACTTGGGCTTAGTAACAGAACTGGGCTTGACTGATTCCAGCAGAGTTTGTGCTGCAGAGGAGATGCAGCTGCATCAACTCAGCCTGTCAAATAACCCCAACCCAGAGCCAACCCCTGGCACTCAGGTGTGTTATGGGGGTAAAAAGCCCCACTGATACTCCTGAATTCTGACTGGGGCAGAGAGGAACGTGGGATGCTGCTAAGGCAGAGGGTGCAATTATTGGGGAAAAGGAGGGGAGGAATGGGAAACAGGAAACGAAAGGAGAAAACAAACACTCCCTCCCCAGTTCCCACACAGCTGTTGTCCCTGGCTGATGACTTGGGCTCCGGACCAATAAAGCTGTCTGACAGAACAAACTGTGTGCCAAGCCTCAGGCCTGAGACCAGGGCTCCCTGCTCACAGCTCACCTTGGAGCAGCCTGGAAAAGCTCCAGGAGGGTCAGAAGAACATCAATGCCAGGATGTCCCCTTTGGTAACCCGGGACATCCCCAGGCAGGGGCGCCCTTTCTCTGCCCAGGGAGTGCCCAGCCCGGGGTGCAGCAGGGCAGGGCTGGCTGCCAGGCCCAGCAGGTGGTCCAGGGCTGGAGCTGCCCCTCCCTCCCTCCCTACCTGAAGGGCTTGCTGTCTGGGTCAGTGTCCTTGAAGCCCATCTCCTCCAGCTTGCAGCGCCGGTACAGCTCGTAGTGCCGCGTGTGCGTCTGCTCCCGCAGGTCCTCCATGTTCACCCGGATCAGCATCTCCCGCAGCTTCACAAAGTCACAGTGGTTTTCGTTCTCAACTGCAGGGACAACAGGCCACCCACACAGAGGGGGTCACACCCAGGAGCTGGGCCCCCCCTCTCCCAGCTCAGGAAGCCTCAGAGTTCTTCAGGCACACAGCAGAACTCCAGGCTGGCCTGCAGCAAAACGCCTCGCTGAGCTGGGGGTGAAACCACCCCCAGCCAACACGGGCATGAGCTCAAGGCCTTCCCCTGCATTTGACAGATCTCTCTGCTGCACATCTCTCCATGCATTTCTGCACCAGCAGGGAGATGATCCACTTGCACACAGCATTTCACTTCCCACTCAAACACACTCTAAATCCCAGCACTGACAGGGGCTCGGGCAGGCAAAGTCTAAACTAAATCCCTTAAACTATTTGGTCCTGGGAACAGCCAGAACCCAGCAGGATGTGTTGAGCCCAAGATTTCCCAAACACATCAACTTCTTCCCAGTACTATCCTCTGGTGCACACACAGATGAAGGGCCAGCTTGTATGATTAAGAAGCTGGAGAGTTTTGCAGAACTGCCCTGTGAATGTTCCCCTGCAGCTCCCTGGCCCATTATCCAATGGGATGCACAGCTGAAGCCACAAGCAGACTGTCCCCATCTCAACCCTGTCCTCCTCAGTGCTGGCTGGGAAGCAAGATCAGCCCTGTGTCTCTGCAAGCCAGGCTGCACTGGAGCTGCCAAACAGTGCCCTGCCAAACTCTGCTCTCCTGTAGGAAGGCCCCTGTGCCTCCATGTCCAGATCTGGGCTGTGCTTTCTCAAGCCAGGTTTTGGCAGAGACCATGCAGAGACCAGTGTGTCTGTGATCACAATGGGACAGGATGACAAGGGGGTTTTGTGACATACCCTGCACGACACCCCAGGGGTACTGCCTGGCTTTTGCCATCTTGTTGCCAATCTTCACTTCTTCGGTGCTGCCAACAACAGCAAAAGGAAGGTGGACCTACAAAAGGAAAGGGACAGTGAGGTTGGGGACTTCCTTTGCTGCCTTGCCAGGGATTGTTTCTCAAGAAAACTGTTCACTGTGCCAGCTCTGCTACATCTAAGTTGCTTAAATGGCTTTGCAACTCGTCTGGTGTTATAGGAAAAGCAACAGGACAATTTGGATGAGAAATCTGATCAGACTTAAAGCCCAAAATTCTGATGTCCTAAAAATACTAAACACATACATATTTTCCATATAATTACAAAGCACGAGTATCTTAAGCCCAGAACAAGTCTAAAAAACTGGAAGCAACTTGAACACTGAGGAGACACTACTGTGAAACAATAAAACAAGAAAATAAAGTACATTCTCCCAAGGAAAAATTCAGGGGGCTCTGCTGCTACAAAGAACTGCTAATGCTTCCTCTTGCAAAGGGCAAAGCTGAGAGCAAGGGGAAGAGCAGAGTCAGCCCAGCCCTGGGCCGACATGTCTGAGTCATGGAGCTCTGCTCCCCACTCACCCTGTGGGTGTGGTGGTGACACTCTGGGATCTGCTCCCAGATGTGTGGCTGCTGCCAGGGGGGAGCTGGCCAGCCCAGCCCTGTGGAGCTCTCCCTGCCTTCACATCACCCAGGAGGGCTGGGCACAAGCTCTGGGAGCTGTGTCGGCCAAGCCGTGGTCACAGGCTGGGTGGGTGGGTGGGGAGGAGGTCAGGGCACAGGAGATGGGATTAACTGGCAAAGGAGCTTCCCAGCACCCAGGCTGCACCAGAGGGAGGCAAAACACTGCACACAATGCCCCTGGCACAGCCACATCCCATCTTTGTGTCAGCTTCTCCCTGCTCAGAACACAACACAGACAGGGAAGACAGGCAATAGGCAGATTTGGAGAAGGTCTAATATCCAGCTGGATGGGAGAAGTGCCCACCTACAAGCAATGTAAAAGCCTTCAAGCAGCAAGGACATGGCTTAATCTGAGTGTACTTGCTTTAGGGCTGGCATGTCCTCTTGGGGGATATGTGGCCCTCTGAAGCCACACAAGGGCCCAGACAGTGCACGTCACTGCAAGCAACCTCAGGCTCAGGCTCTTCCCCTCACACCCCAAGTGGTTTCCCTCTGTAAGCACCACTAAAATGTCTGGTCTACCCTAGCCCTGTGTGCCCTCAAATCCCACCCCATGCTAGAGGAAGGGGAAGGAGGTGAAAGCCAAGCCACCCATGGCCACCAGCCCTGTGGAGGGCTGGGACAGTGCTGACGGTGCCCAGAGCTCTCCGGAAACCAACACAAAGGCAGCAGTGAATCACCCCCCTCTGAACAACAAGGGGTGGTTTGGGACAGGAAAGCCAGAGCTCAGCTCTGTGCCCTGACCATGCTGGGGCCCTGCCTCCCATCCTCTTCCTTCCCTGAGACAGGAATGCTGCAGCTGGGGAAGGATGTGAGAGAGTGCTCAGAGGAGAACCATCTGTCACACCAAACAGATATCAGGCCAGGTACCTCCAGCCCCAAAACCCTTCTGGCCAGCCTGATGTCTGTGCTTAGACTGCAGCTGTAAAGCCAAGTACAATATGGCACAGCCATCAAGGACAGGCCCACACCAACCAAGGCGAGGACCCCCAGGTCACATACGCTCATCGTGGCATTGATCTCGGCCACCGTCTCCTCGTCCGTGGGGAACTGGTAGATCTGCACACCGTTGCTGACCAGCTCACTCATGATCTTGCTCTTGAACTTGTGCAGCTCGTTTTTGGCAATGGTGTCAGCCTTGGCAATGATGGGGATGATGTTCACCTGCAGGACAGAGACCCACATACAGCACTGCACAGGTTGTGTCACTGGGAGAGGACAGAGCAGGACATGCAGGGACAGCCCTGCAGGTGCCACAAGCCAGCACCCCCCAGCAGATGACCCTCCCTGGGGCTGCTGCTGCTGCCACCATCCCCTCAGACAGGATTTCCAGGCAGCAGTGATGATGGCCTTAAAAAGAAGTCAAATGCAATTTGGCAACATGCTATTTCCTGTCCTGTCCTATTCCCCTCCTCATCCCAACTGGCTGGACAGGAAATGCTGTCACAGATTACTACAAACTGTTCCAAAAAAGAAAAGAAGGAAACCACCATCTCGGCAGATGTCACAGCCCAGCAGGCTGGATTCCTGCGGGAGCCCCCTGGCACAACAGCCTGGCACAGGTGTTTGCTTGGGGCTGCCCTCGGGGACACCGGGGTGTGCAGCAGTGCTGTGTCACCCCAGGGGGGCAGAGGCAGGGGGTCCCTCCCCAACCCTGACACACAGCACAGGGGTGGCAGCAGCACAGCCACCTCCCCACCTGAGTGCCCTCACACGGCCCCAGACACGGCTGTGCTGCAGCCCCAGGGCTCAGCCTCCCTGCACAGCTCCCAGAGCAAAGAGCAGTTTCTGACTCTCTCCCCTGGACAGGCTGTTGGCAAGGATAAGGATCCTGCCTCCTTTCCCTTTCTCCTCCTGCCAGAGGGACAGTTTCTGCTTTTGATCATGCAGGATTTGCTTTCCTCTGCAACAGCAGACAGAAATCATAGGGAGGACAACAGCACCAACGACCTATATGAAGGGATTTTACCTACAGCACTTCAAAATCCCCTTCTATTACATCATTTAGTTCTGTTTGGAAGATGGCCTGGAGTTACGAAATCCTCCTGGGCCAAAAGATGAAACAGGAACGCCAAACAGCTCACTTGGGGTCCATCTCCAGAACCCTATTTTCAGTTGAATAGGGCAGGGAACCTTCTCCATCACCACATAAAAAACAACTGACAGGCCCCTCTAGGAAATAAAGAGCCACTGCCACCACTGATCTCCTGCAGAATCAGTGCCCAGTGAGCCAAGGGTGCACAATGGACTGATTGAAATTGCTTAATCATGATGTAAAGAAGCACAGAGAAAGCTTCGTTTAACTACTCGGGCTTAGCATTTGTACCTTGGTTATTTTTCCTAGAAGAGGTGAAACCTTTAAACCAAGTCTGTGAGGGTAACTGGAAAAGCAGATGCCAAGTAACATATTTATTCCCATTCTTATTTAGATCTCATTAGTCAGACCCCAGTTGGAACACCACCACAAGTGCCAGAGAGGATCAGATCCCTGTGTGTAGCTGGATGTGGTCAGAGCAAACAGACACAGCACTTCCACTTGGTTTTCACTGATTGGTAAGTCAACCTGAATTGTCTTTATTGATATTATAGCTTAGCTGGGGAGCACAGGGCCAAGCTCCCTACCCGAGGCAGGGCTGGGAGAGGGGAGGAGCCCAAACTTACTCAATCTCTGCAGCATGTGAAGCAGAGCAATGACCCCCTGCAGCAGCCTGCACAAGGCACGGTTTTCACGCAGCACCTCTGCAACCCTCCACTACTAAGAACACACATCAGAGACACTGAAAACAAGCAGGGTGGTAACACAGGCAGCAAGTACCTTACTGTCGAGCTTCTTCATGGTGACCAGGTCCAGGGACTTGAGGGAGTGGCCGGTGGGGGCAATGAAGTAGAGGCAGGCGTGGATCCGCGTGTCGTGGTAGTTGAACAGCGAGCGCTTGATCTTCAGCTCCTCCTGCAGGTAGGCTTCGAACTGGGCATCGATGTATTCCACGATGGGCTTGTAGCTGCAGGGGCCAAGGGAAAAACTGGGAGGGCAGCAGGCACTGAGGGACACTCAGGCAGCCTTGGGGTGATCTACAGGACAGGCTCTGCTCTTACAACCCTCCCCACCAACCTACAGCACTGAGGGACACTCAGGCAGCTTTGGGATGATCTACAGGACAAGCTCTGCTCTGACAACCCTCCCCACCAACCTACAGCACTGAGGGACACTCAGGCAGCCTTGGGGTGCTCTGCAGGAGGAGCTCTGCTCTTACAACCCTCCCCACCAACCTACAGCACTGAGGGACACTCAGGCAGCCCTGGGATGATCTACAGGACAGGCTCTGCTCTTACAATCCTCCCCACCAACCTACAGCACTGAGGGACACTCAGGCAGCCCTGGGATGATCTACAGGACAAGCTCTGCTCTGACAACCCTCCCCAACAACCTACAGCACTGAGGGACACTCAGGCAGCTTTGGGATGATCTACAGGACAAGCTCTGCTCTGACAACCCTCCCCACCAACGTACAGCACTGAGGGACACTCAGGCAGCCTTGGGGTGATCTACAGGACAGGCTCTGCTCTTACAATCCTCCCCACCAACCTACAGTCCCTCTTTAACAAGTGTGTGTCTCCATCAGTGTCCAGGGAACGTATAATGGACATAAGAGGAAGATAAAGTGGGAGAGACCCTGGATTTGCTGTCTCTCCAGTTAAAGACTGAGCTGTTGCTCTGCCAATCTCACTAAAAATGATCCAATATAACAAAATTCAAACATGAAACCATCAGCTACCCCCCAGCTGGTCCAAAATCTCATCATCTTAAGAGAGGGAAGGGAGATTCACAAGAGCATAAAAGGGACTTTTCAGGAATTGAAGCATGTGAGCAATGCCCAGAAGACAACTGCACTGTTTGTGGACTTCAAGGGGGTCACTTTGCTGGAGAAAAAACCCTTGTGCATTTTAACATACTCTCTGGAAAGGACCAGCCTGGCAAGAAAAAAACCATACAGCTCTGCATCCTAGTTACAAGTCATTTCCACTTTCTCCCAAAAAAGGTAGCTGTGCTTCTGGCAAAAAATAACTTTTCCATTTGTCCCTCCTCCACCAAGGGCAGCCTGATGGATACCAGTAGGTGGGTACACGTGACACGATTCTTGGCTTCTGAACATTTTGTCTCTGACCATGAAAGCCCAAAAACCTCAGACTGAGCCATGTTGCACAGAAAGCAGTAAGGCCTTACACTGGGAGAAATAGTAGAGAAAGCACTGCACAAAAAGGGGAGCAAAAAAGGACTGGGAAGACAAAGGGAAAACACGGAGCAGCAGCATGGAAAGACCCCCAGGAAGAGCAAGGCCCAGCCCAGCCAGGCCCTGCTGAGCTGTCAGCACGTTGCTGCTCCTGCAGAGCCCAGCCCACCTGTCATCCTTGTTGATCTGGTCCCCGAAGCCCACGGTGTCGACGATGGTGAGCTTGAGGCGCACGTTGCTCTCCTGCAGCTCGTAGCTCCTGGCTTTCAACCTCACCCCGGGCTCGTTGTGTGTGGCTGGCTCGCTCTCGAACTTGGTGTTGAACAGGGTGTCCATCAGCGTGGACTTGCCAATGCCAGTTTCACCTGAGCACACACAGGCAGCTCGGTATGGCCTGGCTGCTGTGGCTCCCCTTCCCAGGCACATTCCCCAGGTTAGGGAGTCAAGCACCTGGGCAGCAGTGGAATTAGGCTACATGCACAAGGCTAAGGAAGATAATCCCTGCAGGAACAGATGTCCCAGGAGACAGTCACCCTCTTGAGCAACCCCCCAGGACTGAACCAGGAACTTTCCTCAAAGAAGCAAGTTGTAAATTCTCTTTGATTCTCTGTTTGATTCCCAAGGAGATACCTGATTTGATTTTGTTTTGCCTTAAGGCAGTTGTGTTTCTGTTTCAAGAACGTTGCTCAAAACCCACAGTGCAACTTAGGCAATAAAAATATGAGACAGAAAAACACATTAATGAGTTTTTTAACAAATGAAAACAGCAGGCTGCTTAAATACCTTTTAAAAACTTTTTAAACTATTGCATGTTCACTAATCCCCAGTGCAATTAGTGACATGGATGAAAGCATCAGCCCAAATCCCATTTCTAAGTCAACAGTGTTTGTTTAGCAATTATCCTCTCACACAGCTACTGCTGCCCATGCTGTGAGCAGGGGTGGGCTGAGGCAACTCACAGGGAAAGCCAAGCCCTAAACTGATGGCACAGCATGTTCATCTCTGGAGCTGCAGGTCTGAGGGAGCTCCTCACACAAACTGCTGTGCTGGGTGGCTTTGCAGCCCTTCACATCCCAGTTACAGGTCTCGCTCTTCACAACGCCAAAGTTCACCATGTCTTGCCTCAAATCACCACCAGAAAAAATAATTTGTTCCCAAGGGAAGGTTTGTGTTCCTTGGACAGCTACAGCAGCTTGTGTGAGATTTTAACATGGGGTGAAAATTGGGGGATCGACACATTCCACAGGAAAAAAAGAAGAGGTGGATCAAACTGCTAATGGAGACATATTAAGTCATGCTAAGAAAGGAATATTTACTGCAGGAGAGAAAGGCAATTAATTGATGCCAATTAGATCAAAGAGCTGCCAGCTAATCAGGTTGCTCCCTGCTGAACTGGAGTGGTTTCCTGCTGCTCCCTGAGTCACGTGAGGGCTGGGAGCTCCAGTGAGCACAACTGCAACTCTGCTCTTATCTCCTCCCTCCACATGCAAAGCTGAAGAGGAGTCGAGTCTGTGTGCCAGATTTCTGTTCAAACAGCTCACAGAAATCCTCAGTTCACTGTGCAAAAATCACAGTCAGAGAGCATGGCGGGGGGAGTGTTCCAGCTAATTAAAGGAACTAATTAGGAGGGACAATACTCCCTTCTTGCAGGCTTGAAAGGACAGTGAATGGAGATGGTGTTTGTAGCCTGCTCTGCCAAGCTAAGGGAAAACCCAGCACTTTTGTCCATTTACAGAACCACATTCTGGGTCCACTGACAAGTCCAAGCTGGTTTGGCTGCCAGGGGCTGAGCAGTGGATTTCCAGCTGTGTGGTATCCACAGAGCACCAACACAGGGCAAAGAGAGGATGTTGCCTCCCTGAATTCACCCTCTCAGCAAGCTGGGAAAAGTAACTGAGGCTGTAAAAGCACCCAGGTTAAATACAGCAGGGGCAGGGAACAGGCTTTGTTCTCAGAACACCTCTTGGAGACTAAAAATGGCATCGGTTCCAGCTGGAGAAACTGAGAATGGAACGACACAGGCAAAGCCTGGAAGGGAAGGAAGGTAATTTGGTGAGAAACAGCCTCTGCACCCAACCCAGAGCAGGGCAGATTTAACTTAACTTGCTTTTAAAAAGTTAAGTTAAATTTAAGTTAAATTTAGCTCCCAAGTTAGCTGAGTTTCCTTACAGGCAGCCTTGGGGGAAAGCAGAACCACAGGATGATCAAAGGCATAGATTCCAACAGCTAAAAATTTCCACGTTTCGACTCGGGGGACAAGGCAGAGAAAGGGAACAGAGGGAGACCAGATTTTACCCTGGAGCAGCTCTGGGAAGGAAACTGTCACTTCCCTGCCCCTGTGGGCAGGTGGCTCAGCTCTCCCCTGGCAGAGGGACATGGTGTGGCTCTGTGGAGGGTGCCCCGAGTAGCAGGTGACTTACCCACACAGAGGATGTTGAAGCAGAAGCCCTGGGACGTTGACTTGTTGACCAGCTGGTCAGGGAGGCTGTCAAAGCCCACATGGCCGGACAGGGACAGGTTCCTGAGGTCATCATTCTGTAAGGCCCAGAAGAAAAGCATTTAACAGGGTTGCAACACCCCTGTCAGGGTAGAGTCCTGTCAGAACTGTGTCAACAACACAGCAGGTTTTGGGACACAGGGTCTCTGTCTTAGGTTTGCCTCTCAAACACACCCTCTTAGCTCTCCCAGCTCTCTGCTGTGGGCCTGAGGAGCTAAAATGTCCCTAAGTCTGAGGCACACAAACACCACCAGACTTTCTCTGTGCCTGGCACTACCAAACCACACTTCTGTACTGATGTGCAACCCCCAAAGTTGTTTCTGAGGCCTCAGTACCCCTTTGGCACGGCCACAGCAGGACACAGCTCAGATAGCAACACTCCTCTGGAGCCACCTAAACCTCCCTGCAGCTTTTCCAGCCCAACCTGGCAGACCTAGAGCAGCTCTGCTGTTCTTTCCCATGTGTCTGCCCAAGTCTGTTGTCCTTAACTCAGGAAATATAACCTTCCTCCAAACCCAAACACTCCCAGCACAGTCACTGCACCAAGGCCATACTAAATTACAGTTGTGGGCAGCCTAAGCCTGGTTTCAAGTTGCTGGAACCACCAGCTTCTCTTCCACACAATCAGTGGGCTTGGGACCAGTCATGGCAAAAGACACTCTTTGGTTGATAAAATAAGAATCAAAAGCAGAGGAGGACTTCCCACTCTCTGCACAATTGCTGAGCAGCTCCACTTCCCCCCTCAAAACACATGGACCAGCCACCAATTGCAGGAAAAAACAAGTTACATTTGGGCTGAGTGTTGATGAAAATAGACTTGGATTTAAAGAAACATAAAAATTCTCTGAGAAAGAGAATGTCAAGTGAAAATGCCTCTGTCTGTGCCATCACCTTGTTGCACAAAGGGGCAAAGGGCTGTTTCCTGCCACGCTGACAGGCAGCCTGACACCTGTATGAGATACCTGAGCCTGCTCTTAGCACCTAAGGCAGGTTTGTCTGAAGGATTAACACCAATCCATCAAACTGTGCCCTCCATCCCTCTGTGGACTAACAGCTCCTCACCAGCACCACATCACAGGAGCCTGAGGTGAACGAGAGGTGCCACTTCCCTGGCTCAGGCTGGGTACAGACAAACCACACAGAAGAGACCATTTACCCACCACAGGGGTTTTCCTGCAAAAGCCTCAGGCAATGGAAGGAGACCCTGGGATTTATAAGTTATGTGAATGGGTTAAATTAAATATTTGTAGCATTAGTATTTTTAAAACACCAGTGGGCTTGGGTTTGGATGAAGTGAAGGGAGCTGGGAGCAGATCCCAGTAAGTGCCCATGACTCAGAGGCTTCACAGAAAGTGGTGGGTGTTGAGCATCTTTCAGCACCAGTATCTCTTGCCCTGATATATTTTGGGAAAGCAAGTACTGCCTCATCACCAGTTACTCAGCAGGAACAGGAGTCAGACTCATCCCCTGCATCTGTGTCAGTTATTTTTTGCTGCAGACCTTCTCTGCTTTATTTCCCTCCCTGCTTTGTTTCCCTGCAAGTGGCAAACATCAACAGTGGAACAAACAAGAACTCCCCCTGCACTTTGCAATGCCAAGGATTGTTCACAAGCTGTGCTGCACAACGGGAGGCAGAAACCCAGTCTGGTATCTGCCCCAAACACCAGAGAGCTCCTGCCAAGCTCCAAGGCCCGAGGCACAGCCAGAGATGAAACACAAAGCCCTCAGAGTTCCCAGGATGCTGCCCCTCTGCCCGAGTGCAGCACACACAGAAACAGGGGCAATTCTGCACAGGGAGCACAGACAGGCATGTTGGAGAAGGCAGGAGAGCCAAAGGAACTACATTTCTAAACCTTTCTCTCTACACACATCATGCAATCCAGCAGCCAGTTCTGCAGCACACAGATAGATGGGCTTGGAAAGCTGACACATCTCTGGGGGAGCTGCAGAGGAATCCAATTCAAGGATCCAAGGGCTGCACAACCTCTTCCCATTGCAGCCAGGCCTCTGCTCCTGCTTCACCCTCTTCAGGAGGGCAGCTACATCCACATGGAAAGGAGAGCAACCAGCCTGATGGCTCAGGGTATCCTCAGCAGAACAGGCAAGTGATTCACACACTCAGTCTGGCAGAACAGAAGTGTTGTAACAACAAGGGGATGCTAAGTCAGATGGGCCTGCTGCTCCAGCTGTGCATCACCACGACAGGCTCCTGAGCACAGTCGGTGGGATGGGGGGATCCCAGCTGAGTCACCCCAGTGAGAACTGGGCAACTCCAGCTGCAGAGCAGGCAAAGGCTCCTGCCCCACAGAGACAGGCCCAGGGCCCCAACAAGCCATGGAAATGCTACAGGCATTGATTTGTTCCTCTTGCCACACTGCTCTTCTTCCAGAGGAAGCCAGCAGTGCTGCTCATCACCTGACCCCAGGTGCAAAGGCACATCATCACCCTGCCTCGCTGCCTCCTGCCCAAGGGCATTCCTCATTTTCCCTCGGAGGATGAGCAGAGCTCAGCACAACCCCTCTCCCTGGTGCTGCAGCTGAACACACTCCTGGGCTACAGCCCCCCTCAGCTGTCACTCACACAAACACAGCCCCAGGAGGTGCCTCAGTGACCACAGACAAGGTGCTGTCTCTGGAATCACTACCCTCTTACAGGCACCCTGGAAGAGTAACTGTTGGCCAAGCAGCTCTCCCTGCTCCCAGCTCCAGGATCCCTGTCCGTGGGTAAAACTGCAGCTCCACACACTCCTCGAGGGACAGACAGCTCACTCCAGACTCTCTGCTCCATTTGGGTGTCTGCATGTTCTCAGATGTCAGTGAGCTTCAACCACCTCAAAAACAGTCTTTATTTTTAAATCCTTCACTAAGACAGCCACATCCCCTTCACTGAACACCACAGTGTGGGGCAGATATTCCCTCCCTCGCCCCACACCGTCCAGGAGCAGGAAGCAATCCTGAACCTCCAGAGCTGTGTGCCCACCCCTATAGAAACTGCAGAGTTACATGAACAAATAAATGCTTGTTTCTTGAGAAAGATGCTGATCTCCAGACTTCTCCTTCCAGAGAGCATCCCACAGTCGATATTTCTTGGGTCAACAACAATATCTGAGCTGCTGTTATCACAGCTGCTGGTTTTAACTCCAGCAGGGGAAGGGGTGAGTTAAGCAGAGACAGGCCCCCCAGAGGCACAACATCTACTACCCACCATCACTATAAAGAGATTTACCTTCAGGAACTCATGTCCCAGTGCTCTGAATTTTAAAGGATGGGGGGGGGGATTGCCTTGCAAAAGGCAGAAAAGGGTTTGCCACCTCAGAACCCTGTCAAGGCTATTTTGCATCTGCTGTTCTTCATACACAGCTCGTGGTGGCAAAGGTTGTGCAGGTCAAGCAACACTGCACTGGATGCTCTGTGGCCAAGAGTGTGTTTGCCTGGATGGAGATCAGTGAGGGCATATGAAACAACTCAGCTGATGAGGCACGTGCAAGGAGAGGCAGCTCATTCCTCCTCAGCCACAGAGGCTTAGCAGAGCTGGCAGGAATAAGGGGGAGGTTATTCCTGTGATTGAGTCAGGAACAGGACAGGTCTGTGTGTGGACAGGGAGGTGGACATGAAGGTGATGAGAAATGCACCCCTGCTCAGAGGCAGCACCAAGCAGAGCAGTGCCCTGGCAGCTCAGAAGTGTCTGGTAGCTGAGCAAAGGTAAAGCAAAGTTGTTCTTCTCCTGGCTAGGAAAAAAGCACCACTCCCAGAAGGATGAGGAGGGAAGATCCACAGGGATCCTGGTGCCCTGCCTGCTCTCCTAGCTCAGGACTGACCCATAGTGTCCAGAGTTCCCCCAGCCCAGCCAGCCCCTGGCTGAGCCCCTTTTGCTTTAAGGCTGTGGGCAAACTCCCCCCCTCGGGCCCCTGCAGATCCAGGGCTGGGGGTCACATTCACACGGCCTCCCAAGAGTTAAAGAAAACAGAGTGAGCCTCCAGTTCGAGAGGGGGGGAAATGCTGGTATGCAAAATATTGAGCTCAACCACAAATATGAAGCAAGTGTTTAGTTATTTGAGGCCACACGACTCAGGAGGCACCTCGAAGAAATTCTGAAAGCTTCTACTGTTGTCAGCAGCTCAGGGCAGCACCATTTTTGACCCGTTACCAGGCACACGTTCCTGCCTTTCTGAAGTCATCTTAGATGCTACATCCAAAGCCAGCCAGGGATAGCTGAGTCTGCTCACACAAAACAGCGGCTCAGGGAAGAGCAGAGAGCACAGAAGCAAAGAGGAGTCAGCAAGAGACACAGCTACTGCACCCTCTCCATGTTAAACTGGAGAGCAGGACACCAAGGACTCCCAGTGTCTGTGCCACAGCCAAGCTCTCTGGGCCTTGAAACAGCACCCACAGCCCCCTCCCCTTCCTTACACAGGCTCAAGGGATGGACAAACCCACAACTGTTGGACAAGGGAACTGATGAATAACAGTACGAGGAGAACATGAAAAGCAGGAACAACTCCCCTCCCCTCCTTGCCAGGCAGTGATGCCACAAGGAAAGGGCCCGTAGCAATTAATCAGCCATTCAGCTCATTGAGAGCAAGGACTTCGTGGTTGCAGCTTTAGGCTTCAATAACCATCCATGTCACCAGCAGAGGAGGGGGAGTTCTGTCTCCATGCTGCTGCAGGCCTGGACAGATGTCTCACAAGACAGCAGG